>NW_016690187.1:47843-90556 GCF_001604755.1 Lepidothrix coronata
GGCTGTTCTCTCTGGATCTCTCTTTGAAATTCATAAAAATGGAAAAAATCCTTCCTTTTGTTAAGTTCACATTCTTTTTAGAGAAGGGGGTAAGTATTCAGATGGTTTGCACATTTAGAGCCCAGAAGTAGACATGCTTAAAATTTTGTTGCTCTCTAGCACAGAGGCTTTTAATTTCAATGTGTCATTCTTCGTTTGTTTTTTCTTTTTTAATTTGAGGAAATATATAACAGAGTCTGCTAGCCTGGCAATTGTTCCATAATTTGCTATCTGTCTAGAAGCCACAAGCATGTTTTAGCTCATAAAAGTCCTCTGTCAGTAGGACCTCTAATTCTTGCTGAGGATCTGAAAACCTGGTATGATATCGCAACATGTAAGAAAAATTTTAAACCCTGAATCTAAAGCCAAGTCCCATTTCCTGCAGCAGTTTGAACTGAAATCCCAATAAGCAGCAACTGGTACAGGTGCTGACAATAACCATAGCTGCAACAAGCTGTGCATTAAAGATCCTGACTCAAACACACAGACTCCACTGGGCTTCACAAAAATCACTGTCTTCTTCCTCCATTTGCTCATTAGGCTCATATTAACTTAAGCTTGTTGTCTCTCTGTAGAACAGAACCTCTCTCCACGACACTGCAAAGGCTGTTGGTCCCCATTCTGTTCCAAACACTGCTGCTTGCCTTGAAAGCAGATTGGGGAACTTGGAAGATCACACTGAGAAGGGTGTGTCTGTGTAAATTTTTCATATTCCCTCAGCTGGACCCAGCGCTACTGCAGAACAGGCACTTTGGAGTGCAAGGACAGGGATTTCCATTTACCTCTCCTTTGCTGATCCTTTTTGACAAGGTTCAGTGCAGTAGAAAAATGATAAAAATTCTGCCTCAAAAATAAGGTAGCAGTATGTGAAGCAAAATGTGAAGCGAGGCACTTCCTCCGTTTATTACTCAGGATATGAAATAACTCAGAGCAATAACAAATTCCATTGATTTGCATGGCTGGGATGCTGCGAAATTTGGACCGAAATTTCCTGTCTGTGTGAGGAAATGTGCTATGTCAAAATTTGGTCTGAGACCAATGCACTGAGCTGGATCCAGAGCACTCTGAAATCAGTAGAAATGGAAACAGTCCTGTGGCACTCACTGAGCTTTGGACCAAATTTTTACGACCCATATTCTCTCTTCTCTGCTATTCCTCGCCCTGCAAAACCAAACTGACCCCTGTTCCAGGACATGCTTCAAACCCCATTAAAACTGCAGATTTAATTTGACTGAACAATTCTGAGAGCATAAAAGCATCTACCTTTGCCTGAGCCACCCTTCTAATGTAGGTACCACACACACTACCTTGCAAAGCGCTTCGCAGAGCCACAATAGCAGATGATAATCCAGAGGCTCTGAACACCATCGAGATAAAACTGGTGAATAATGCATGAGTATTTCATGTATTCATTTATATGCTTGATGGATATCTCAATTTAGCTGTCAGATGTGATAATTTAAGCTACAGTTCTAGCCAAAAGACTATGTCCATTCTTTTTTTTCATTATTAAATGAGAGATATAAACACATATAGAAGTAAATACTCTATGAGATAAAACTTATAGATATAGAGAAGTAATACTCTAGAAAATACACTTCCTATACAGCTTGTATGATGAATATTTGCAACCAATACTCAATTCAAATAAGTCATCTGAAGCAACTTCATATACTCTGTACTTATTGCACTTGATAAGTACCATTCATATTGCAGTAATGTGTCCAATTTGACACAGGTTTTTCGATTTTTTAAATGAATGGTAAGTGAATAAAATACAGAATCAAAAAAAAAAACCACGAAGTGGCCTTTCTTTTGTCACTATTCTCAGACATGTTTTAACATGCCTTTTTTTTGACCTTTATATGCTTAATTGGGGTCATACATGGGTGTTTATGCAATCTAATTTACCATTTTAAAATGAAATTTACCTTACATATTAACATGTCAAAAAGAAATAATTAAATAAAAAGAGAATCACAGGTAACTTGTTCTTTGTTAATCTTTTTACTCCTGCACTGTCACCTATCCCTACCTTAATAAGGACTTCCATGGCTGTATTTATGCCTGCACACATGCCATCATACTTACAGAGCTTTGTGGCCAAGTAGACATGGGAATTCACATCTCCTAGCTTAGAAATACAGTTCTTAAAATTAAGCCCTGAACCTATCATCATGCAGATTTCTTTACAGTCCTCAGGTACAGCTACAGCTGTTCCTGTTCTTCCTAGTTTATGCTGACACCATTTTAGTCTTTGATCTTAGTGCAGATTAATTCTAGATTTGCCTAGTCAGAATTATTATTTTTTAAATACATATGATTTTCTCTCTAATATTTTATGTTTACTCCCCCACATTTATGTTTTGTTCACTAATTATTTTTTTTTTGAGCCTTTTGCAGGTAAATGTTACAAATGCACAGAATACTTTGCATTTCAGAAAAAGGAGAGAAAATAAACTCCCTATTGCTTTGTTCTTGCAAGCCACCTTAATAGATTTACTGAGAAGGACAAGGCAGTCCATCTTGAAGGCTATAATGCTATTTCACTTTGACATCTGTTCTAAGGTAATGGTATCTATCATTAACAATGTCATTAGTGACCACTTTCAGTCCATTGTTCTCAGTGCCTAAGCTGGCTATAAAGACCTCATTTTAGACACTTAGCTCTTGTGCATATGCCCTCTCATGACATGGTACTCTGGGAAAAAATACTTTATGACTGGTCATACTATAATAATTCATTTTCATTTAAGAATGCACCATGTGGGATTTCAAATGAGGGAGCAAGATAAAAAATTACAGGGTTTTTGACCACTGATTGATATAATACTTGGGGTCTTATAATTAAGCTACAGTAGCCAAGCATTAGATGCACAAAACAGGAAATCAAAGGGAATAGCTAAAAAAGTGTAAGATGTTTTAAGTGGAGAGCTGTGTTTATCCTGTTGTGTTAACTGTTTTTAAAAGTGTGCAAGGCTTATTCACAAAAAGTAACGATCCTAGGTTATGCACAAAAACACCTCAATTATGCATCACCAGATCTACAGCTTCACCCTGATTTTACAGATGTCACCCTATGTGAGATTGGGAGTATTACATTACTTAATACCCTACTTCTGTTGCATTATCTATGAGAATATCTCTAAATAAGTCCTTACCATCATTAGCAAAGCTGTCTGTTCTCATAGAGGTTTAAAGCACAATCATGAAAGACAATGCTGCTCAGCATTTCACCTCCACCTGGAAACTTTTAAGATAGGCTAACTGAATATTCTGGAATTAAACCTATACCTCTTGATTCTTATTGCTGGGGTTTAGCCCCAGGCCCATCCTTTCTCCCCCTGACACTGCAGAGCCAAATCCTGCCCCATGTCCTCCATTTGCAAGCCCTTGAAGGTAGAGGGGTCATGCTCTGGTGGCATTTCCAAAGCAGTGGCTTTAGTTCACTGATTTCACCTGAATCATCCGATCAGCAGCCCAAACTCCACAGATGCCACAGGAATTTCCATCTATCTTCTGGCTGCTGGTGCTTTTGTGAATGTAGCACCCCACCTTCCCTTTCATTTAATTACCATGATGTTGTGAAATGGTTTCAAAAGAGTTTGTAAGAAGTTCTTTTTGGTTTTTTTTTCTCTCTCCTGATGAAAGACTCTAAGGTGGTCAGCCAAATTTGGAAGAGAAGATGAATGACATAGATGATGTGAGATCACTACAAACAAATGAGGTATCTGCTGGAACACCTTATACTGAGCACTATACTTAGAGCCAAAATGAACATTTTGTATATTTATATTTTGACAGAGAAAATTTAGAAGGTTAGCAAAGGATAATAAAATAAAATAAGCTGACTTGGCAAGAAAGTCAGTTTATTTTCTATAGGTGACTGGAAATTTTAGAGCATACTTAGTCAAAACAGGAATAGGACTGTATATTTTAAAACTAATAAAAAATGACAGCAAGTGTGATGATATTTCTATGCCCACATAGAATAATGTCCTTGATATTCTGAGCTCAAGGGATTTCCATAAAACATAAAAGCCATAAGGGTGAACTCCAGGCTTCATAAGCAAGTGTTTTGCTTGTAGGTTCAATGGAAGTTGATTTTAGCCTGACAATATGAATTTAAAATGATAAAACTACAAAATTACTGAGACAGTTCCATGCACTTATATTGGTAGTTACTTGGCCTGTTAGACATTGGTAGCCCAATAAGGTTGTAATTTTGCTTATGTCTCTAAGCTCATAAGTATGTCCATTCTGATGTGGGCCTAAATAGGGGTGTATTAAAGCTTAATGGGATCTCTGCATTGGCTTCACTGCCCTTTGGACAAGGCACATTAAATATGAAATCTGAGTCAGCAACCGAATTTAAACAAAGATCGAAACCCTCGTCACTGTTTGGAGACAAAAATTCTGCTATGCAATGCCTGTGTGCAGCCAAAACAGTTGGGCTGATCTTTTGAAGCAGCTTAACCTCTCTTTAATTTCTGGTGCTTGGTGCTTGAAGCTGGTTTGTTTGTGTGTACACAAAGAAGCGAGTCTTTTGTTTCCTCACATTAACGTTTTTGCCAAAATTTTGAAACAAATAATTGATGGAACAGGAAGAATTTCAGAAATTATTCATGAAAAATAATACAAATCATCCAGTATTCTTTTTGCTAATTTATAAGTCTTCCTTCCAAATTTTAATTCATTCTGTAACATCAGCTTGTTAATATCAGTTGCTCATACAGCAGCAGAGCACAATCCTGCAGATGGGAGGTAAAGGAAGTGAAGAGAGGAAATTCATTATCTGCTGCAGTTTGCAGGTGCTCAGCTTAGAACCACCACTGAGTCAATTTTGATGAATAAATGGGCCAGACAGTGCTGACCAGATGGCTATTCAGAAATTTTGGGTGCATCTTGCTCTGTCTTTTCTTTACAGTAAACACAGCAAAACCACAACAGGGGCTTTAAATTCTACATCAGTGTTTTACGAGAGCACAAATTACAACTCTGTAAGGGAGAAAAACAGGGTGAGAGAAATTAAGACAAAAGCCTATGAGGAAGAAAACTCTTTCCTCTCATGGGGTTTACATGGCATGTCCTTGATACTTCACTTTTCATTCAGCATCTTATACTGACTCCCTGGGTTGCAACAAGTTCTACAAAATCCTCCCTGGGTTCTTAAGAAAGATTTTATTTTTCCTGTCACCTCTGAGGCCAGCTAAATGCCTATGCCATGTTTTTCTCAGTGCTCTCCTTGCCCCTTTTCACTGTCCTTTGGCTGCTCTCTGCTTTCCTGCTCCTTCCTGCAAGCTTCACAGGCACACGAAGATGCACCTGGCACCACAAGCAAACAAAAAGTGAACCCAACATCAGACAGTCCCAGGTGCCAACACAACTCTTAATATGGAACTCTCTGAAAAGGCTCAAGCCTTAAGATTTTGAAAATGGAACCTATCACATGCTTAATTCAGTGACAATGAATTTGGAGAGGGAAAGTTGAAAAATTCCATTGAATTGGTTTGAAGCAGTTGTTCTTTGTCAGACTGAACTCATACTAAAATGAAAAGAATAGTAAATTTGGAAAGACAGAAGTTATAGCTCTTTGTGTTTCCAGATCTTCCTTGCAAACTCACTGCTGAGGAAAGACGGCCACAGGAGAAGAATTTGCTCTGTCATTTCAAGAGCAGTGCAGTCATAGCAGCTCCTGTGGGCACACACAGCTGGTTCCAGCCTTGTTTGGGCAGAATGTCTTCTGGGAGCAAGTACAACAGGCTTTATGACTGGCCTTCATCATAGTATTTAAAATAGTGAAGCTTTTCCTTCCCATTTACCAAATCTGTAAGCCGCTAATTTTTAAGAATTTCGGAGGAGAGGGATAGGTGGAATATCCTGATCTTTAGCCCGCCAATTAAACTACTTTTTGACAGCTGACAGTTCATCAGTTAGAAATTTAGGGCCTACATACCTGAAACACCACAAAGTAAGGCAGTCACATTAATGGGCACATACAAGTGCCTGAGGAGCTCTGTGCCCTCACACAGACACATCAACCCAAATCTCACAACATATTTCTTGCTCTAGTTTTGATCCATTTTGGAGTAAGACATAATCATGAAAGAACAGGAAAGTTGTGTTGCAGCTGAATAGTTTCAAAGTTTGGACAGACTAGATAATATTGTTGACATGTTCTGTTGCTTATTCAAACTTTTTTTGGTTATCCAAGTTTTCCCTCTGAACCAGGGCTGATTGCATACTTCAAAATGGTGTTTGCAAACATTTTTCTGCATTCTGAGCAGCTGCTCCATTCATTCATGTTTCTGCTGCTTTTTATTTACTATTCATGAACATCTGGACTATTAAGATTCTGTTTGCATAAACAATTGAAGAATTGCTGTTCCCTGTATTAATACCTGTGTAGCCCTCATGAAGAGTTAAGCATTCATAGAAAAAAAAAGTTGTAAGCATTTGGTGTAATGATTTTTTTTTTTGGTCTGAATATTTTACTTGTCCAATTGGGAAGCAAGAACAAAAGCACATGATTTGAATGGCTAAGCACACCTTATGAAAGGAAATAAAGAATGGTTCATGGATATCACATAGGTTAAAATTTATTAGCACAAGCTTTTCATCAAAGATTCACTAACATCAAATTAACCATTCTAAGAAGCAGCAGATAAAGAGTTAAATCTTGTGACTGTTTATTCATGGAAAATATATTTCATATTTCTCTACTGATAAACTTTTGAGGTCTGCCTACTGCTAGCTAACTGTGAACTTACTTTGGTGTCTTTGAAGTATTGATAACTTCCCTCTGGGATTTATTTGTGTCTGTTGCCAGGGATTATATCCTGATGGGTGCCAGATGACAGACTCCTCCGCATTTCAGTAGGTACTTTGAGAATAAGGCGTCTTTTACTACTTCCTTTTCTTTTCTACCCGACTCATCACTTTCCACCCTGCCTCTAAGCAGCTGTCATATGTTCTTCCCAGCTTTGTAAGCAATAAGGATGAACGTGGGCGAGTTTACAAGATTTGCACACTCACAACTTTCAGGTTCTTCTACCTAACGTCTTCTGCTTCCTTGGGGTTTTAAAATTATCTTTCTGTATTTTTTCTTCTGTTTTTCCCCACTGCTAGGTGAAAGGACATGAAACCTAGAGCTTCTATATTGTTTTTTGAAATTTGAGACATTTAAATTGAGACTGTTGCTAATCTATTGAGGGCACTCCTAGTATAATTAGCTACATCTTAGCAATGTTTCATGAAAAAAGGCAATAAAATTGCTTAAGAACGAAACACTCATAAATCTCAGGATTCAACCCCAGCTTCCTCCAACTGAAGCAAATTTCTGTATCACTGACCTATAGTCAGTCTCCTTTTTCTGATAAAATAATATGAGCATTTTTAATATTAGTATTTAAAAAAAATAGCCTAAAAAGTCTTATCCAGAATACACAACTGAGAGAAAAAGAAACAGAGAAAGGAATCTCAACCACCTTCCTCCCACAAAACCAGTTTAGGGCCCAGAATTGCAGTTAAACTGCTCCCTAGAAAGGCGACAACCAGGCTGAGGTTTGAGTCCCTAAGTCAAATTTGTCAGACTCAGCACACTCATCTCCAACATAATGATACACCCCAGTAAAGCATGATTCAACAACATAACAGAAGAGGCCAAGAGATCTATTGTTTGGGGCCTGTGGCAAAATGCTTGGTCATACTGGCCATCAATGTGTACACACAGTGCATGTAAATCCAGGGAAAACGAGGGTTGTGATCTCTGTTAGGTTTTACTGAAGTTAAATATTTAATGAAGTTACTGCAAGAGTCATTTCCAGCATAATGCTGTGCTGAGAGTTTTGTTGTGCTGCCCAGAGGCATGGTAACCAGGTATTTTCATGTGCAGTGAGAACTTGCATATGAAATTAGGTGTTAAAGCTCTCCTTGCATTACTGTGAAGTCTTTTTGGCAACAGACATTTCCATTACTCGTGGGAGGGTCATATTGTCATAAGAGGCCCTCTAGCATAGTTCTGGTTAGGAATCACAGTCAGAATAATATAAAATTTGGAATGATTAAATTTACACCCTATGAAAAAACACATAGCTCTATCTAAATATGCTGTTTATTCAACTCCAGTTCATTCAGCAACATGCAGCATAATTTGCAATAATTATTTTCTAACACTTTGAAAAACATAATTGATGTAGAAGCATGAAGCATCCAAGTCTTGCAGATAATAACAACAGTAATAACTCAAATACTAAAGAAATGCTTTGCATGTTAATATTTTTATATCTTTATCTCCATTTGGCAAACTGTAGATTTTTCTATTTAGCAAACATTCAGATTCTCAAGATCTTTTAAAACACTTTCTCTGATGGCAAGCTTTAATATATTTTATGCCAGATTGTACTTATAGTATGTCTGGTTATTGTATTTTAGAACCCAAAGTGTCATACTGCATACAGTTACAGCCTCTGTAGAAGAATTCTATTTACAAATTCAGGTAAGCCTAGATTCAAATTGCCTACACTTATTGCATGGTTTTGGAAGAAAACAGGACTTAAAAGAAGGTAGTCTTTATATTACCAAAAAAAAGTGACTGGTGGTAGATAAAAACTTCCAGTGGTGCTTCACATTGATAGTTTTAACCAAGACATCCTAATGTCATGTTAACTCTCTCTATATTTTTATATGACACATCACATCACCTGCAATATTTGATGCATGCATTGCAATTAATGCCTGGATGTGATGAAGCTACAAAACATATGTATTTTTTAAACGCTACTGGTAAAACATTCAGTTAAGATGACATTTTTATATGACTTTCTTGTATTTTACTTGTAGACTCCTTGAACTTAAATACAGTAATTTCAAAATCATACTGAATTTTTCAAATGCTTCCAGCAAGATTGGTCTGGTCTTGTTATCCAGTTAAGATTAATTTGTTACTGTGCAATGTGCAATAGGCCAAAGAGACAGAAAAAACCAATACTTTTATTTTCAGTTAACAAGCAATAACTTTTTTGTAATTAATTTGTTTAATGTAATTTTTAACTATCATACTTTGGGAGATAAAGTTAAATGCGGACAGTTAGCTATTCTGCTGTCTACTCTAAGCTCATGGAATTGCTAATCAAACCTGCTTCTAAACATGCACCATTAGTATTTATGATGTCAATGAGTTTAGGAAGAAACAACTCTTTGGAACAATCGGAACACCTACAATACACTGTCATAACACAAGCAAAAGCAATAGATTTCATAGTTCAGTATATTATTTAGAAAGGAAATAACCCTGTTGTGTGCACCGAACTTGCTTAGTGCACTGCTACCTCCAATGCAAGGCAGCGAGTTCAGCAGTCAGACTTGTGGGAAAATACAGTAATTTCTGAACAGAAAAGGGTCCACAGGGCAGCTCCTGAGGAGCAGGGTCTGGGGAGGGTGCACAGGGTGTGAGTGCAGCAGCTCTGAACTGCCTGGGCAGGGTAAATGTTCCCCTCTCCCCAGTGCTGTACTGCTGCAGCCAAACTCCTGCTGAGCTCAACAGGAGAAGGAAGAAGTCCCTTAATCTTTACATGTCATGAGGATAGTCCTCATTAAAGGGCCTTATTCCTGAGTTTTTACCCTGGTTTTCTTCAGTCTGTAGTCAGGCAAGTGCCTACTACAGCCATTAAGGTCAAATCTCTGTAGGTACCTCCAGCTCTTATTTAGTTTAATTTCTGAAGCAGTGGTAAAAAGATGCTTCACTTCTACCTAAGGGACTGATTTGGTCACTTGCATCTTTGCCACTGCACTGCATTTAGTGTGATTTTTTTGCAATCAAGATTTTTTTTTTTTTTAAGAAGAAATTCTCTGAGGGTTTTTCTATACAAAATATTTTATTTTAGTCTCTAATTATTTGTTGTCTCATCTAACACAAAAAACTAAGCAATGACAATAAAATAATAACCAATATTTTAAACCTGTTTTCAATATAACTGTAAATTTTTCTCTTAGGGCCACTTACTTCCTTGATAATTAGTTTCTGACAATTCATTGTTGTTTGTGTTCACACAAAGAAAGCATAGATGTACAGATAGCAGTTATAGCAAGAAATGCTAAGTTAATCTAATTCATTTCTGGAATTTAATTTTCTAGATAATATTTTTGTTAGAAATATACAGATAAGAGTTTAAAATGTCTCTTTTCCATTAAGTCTTTTGCAGTATTTTTCCATGACCTAATCATTCACTGTCAAAAATTCTGCCTGGTAGAAATGCAAATTATTAGTTTCTTGATTTCATTCTACCATTCTCCACTTTTTAAACAGGTGTATCCCTAAATAATTATGTTTTCTCTCTGATATTTAAATGTCACTTTTCAAACATTATAAAAAAATCAGCTTCCATCAAAATGGAAAAGATACTGAAGAACATGTTAATATTTTTGAAGAGAAAACCGTCATCATCTGCATCAACCTCTTTCCAGGCAATATTGCCTTCCAAAATAAAAAGCGGTTCTGTTGCTTGCTGTTACCTACTGGCTTATTAGAGCTAAGAATTCACATATGGGTGACCTGAGGATTCACTTTACTTCTTTTATTAGGTGTAGAAATGGCAAGAAAAGAGTGCTGAATAGAGTACATGTGAATAATGATGCTGGAAAAATGTGGTATTTTACTTGAATGTCAAATGTTGTATCCTCAAGCATATTCATATTTTTAACATATTTAGAGTGCATCTTTTAGAGGAAAGATGAATGTACAGCATACATTGAACAAAGGAAGAAGAATGTAAAGTTTGCAAATAATTATTCAAATGTGAAATTAAAAAATTGTATATTCACTGGGATTTTGTGATATAAATTTGAGCATACACCCAGCATTCCTTTCTACTCTGCAACAAATGCTTTTCCTTAATAAAACTTGACTCTGGCAAGGATCAGTTGACTAATTTGTTCTTCAGCATCCCTGGCTTGAAATCAGAAGAAGACTAATGATGCAGTCAGTAGATACTTCTCAGTTTATACAGGTTTACCCAAGGCATTGGACATCTGTTTATGAGAGATCACGCTGAGAAAATGCCTACATAGTGTCATCTTTCATCTTAACAAGTAGGGGAAATAACAATTAACATCCTTGATTTATGGATTTTTTTTTTCCTCTGATTTTTCTGTAGTTTGTCAGCTATTATTTTCTTTATTATTCAGAAAGGATGTTGTTTGCTATTAATTATCTTTATTCTTGTGCTTTGAATTTGTACCTTAGTCTGACTGCTATGACAGCACTGTAGTACATCTAACAAGAAGCAGAGAGGCTTTGTAAGAGCTGAATAAAAAAGTAAAATATTTCCATACACAGTCTTGCTAAAAAGGAACACAGAAAAAAATCTGTAAAATCTTATGCTCAAGATTGTTTTCTGGAATTGGCTTATGGAATCCCTAGGTCAAATATTTTGTGGGTTTGGGTTTGTACATTTGACATTTCTTTGACAAATGGAGTTGGCAGAGAACTGAGAAAGCAAAACGCTGGAAAAACATGGCTGTTGTGAACTCTGTTGAAGAAAAAGTAGCTCTGTAGGAAATGAGAACTTGCATTATGCTTTCCTTTCTGTTCCTGAGAGTTTCTAAACCACTTATCGACTGTCTGTAAAATATAACAATAACCTTGTCAGTAGTCATCCTTATTCTGATAATGCTGAATAGTTTTGTATGTATTTATGAGGTATTTGGGGAAAATATGTCTTTTTTCAGCCCTTTGAGGGTGATTCCATGCTTTCTTCAAAAATCCCTGTGAAGTAAAAGTAGACACCAACCCACTGTTACTTTTGTTTGAAATAGTAGTTTCTTCGGACACTACAAATTTCTTATGTAAATGTTGTCCTAAACACAAACCAAGGTTTTTTTTTATTTTATTGACAATAGAACCACAGTTTCAGTCCAAATTCATTTATGAGCCCTGATATGAAGAAACATTAATGAAACTGAAGCACCAAAGATTAAAAGATTATTCTTAAAAAGCCTTCAAAATAAAAATTTTTTCTTCATTATTATGAGCATTATCCTAACGCTAACCCTACGTTTCTTGTGCTGTCTGCCCCTTCTTAATTTTTATTAACTCTTTAGGTAAACCTTAACACTCCATCTAAATGGAGAGTGGGAAGTAAAAGTACATCTATTTTTATCCCCCAAATCTCCCTGACCCAGCAGAGCCTCCCCAGACAGAAAAAATCCTGGCCATAAAATTTTTACTGGGCTTTGGGAAAAGAACTGACTTTTCAGTAAGATCTGAAAAGGCACGATTTGTTTTGATGAGCTCCAATAACATCAGCAGAAGTTTGTCCTAGAAGACATTTTGCATGCAACGTTGTACACTGAGGGCTGAACTCCAGAAGCAGTTCAGCTTAATGGTTTCAACAGAAAACCCACTAAAGGTACTGTCAGTGCTATAGATCAGATTTCAAGGGCCAAGATTTTTCATTATTGATCATTGGTGTTAGAAATTTATAATAACTTTCTATTTTCTCCCAGACGTCTGTAAGTTCACAGTGGAAGTATGTTGGGTGAAAAGCTGGAATAAGAGGTAAAGCTCACACGGATTGCACCAGGCCAGGATATCACACTGAATTTTTCTGCCTCAAGCTGCCATTGTCACTCACTGGTCTTTATGGGAGAATGGATCAACTTAAAAACACTTGCAAGAAAAAGAAAAACACTGCCAAGTGCGGTCTATATCTTTGTGTCCTGCTTTAATGAATATGGGTGTTTTATATTTCTTACAAGAAAATACAATTTGGGCCCTTTTGGCAAGCGTATAGTGGGATTTGCACAGGACTCCAGTGTTTCACTCTTTTGAAATGCATGATTTTAAAATCCACCTGAGCGTCTCGTTTTTCTGTTGCTAGGTATTAAAATGTATTAATTACAGTCTGGTAGATTAAAAATTTATTATTGTACTCTGTTACACGGTAATACTTATGATTTCACTGAAAATAACACAATCTAACAGTATATTTAAAAGCATTTTACTGAAAATTATGAAGGGGGAGAACAAAATGACTTTATATTCATATAACAAATGTTCATTATAGATTTACAAGTAAAAAGAAATATGGACTATATTTAGTATTTAAGTGATCAAGGAATGTTTTTACCACTACATTTAAATACACATGTACTGTATACATGTGCATGTCTCTCTCTGTATCTGTTCTGTGTGTTTCTGTATTTTTTGTGTCTGATTTTGCAAATTGCACTGCTCGCCACCTGAATGCTTCACCCTTTTACTGCAGGTGATACCTCTCCCTCAACTCTCTCTTCCCAGCTCAGAATTGTATGTGTGTATTGTAAATGCTTCTTCTTTTTGTTAGTGGGGGAAAAAGAAAGAGAGAAAACAAAAAGCTCTTTAAATACTTCAAGCACAAACACCTTCTCATGGAAGGCAGGTGCTCACGTCTTTCTCACACACAGAGCAAAACTGAAGCCCTTAATTCTGAGAGTGAACATGAGAACACAATAACAGCCTGCAGCCTGTAACTGCTTTAGTCTCTACTTTTGTGTAAATATGTAAATATTTCAGCAACTATGTCAACATCTTAGTTTTCCTTCCCTCCTGAAAAACGTTAACCAAACTGTTGTGAATATGTTAAAACAAAGGATGATGGATTGCAAGTCATATAAAACATGGCACAGCTCAACTGTCTCATTTTTCATGAGTTTATTTTTTACTCTCGTTGCACAGTTTGCCTCTTCTACCTACAGAACTGCACTGCACCAAAGTAGTTCTTAGGTCCTAGAGACACACAGCACTAAGTAACTTTCATTAAAAAAAAACAAAACCAAAAATAAAACAAACAAAAAACCCCCATTAAATTTAAAATTTCAAACCAATAACTTTCACCATGAATAACACTGGATGTGCTTGTTTTTGAAAAAAAAAAATAAAAATCTGTGTTTTTCTTAAAATCTAAGAGGCTAGATTTCCAAATACAGGCTTCAAAACCAAAATTGCTACATATGACTCACTTAATGTACACAGATTTCACTAATGATCTTATATTCATACATATATATTTGCAAAAGCAACAGATGATGTTTACCAAAAGAAATAACGTAGAGGAAACATTAAAGGTATGGATGAAAAACAGTATATTAATATTTCAGTGCAATAGCATAAAATAATAGGAAAAAATATACCAATGTAACAATTTTTTTGCTTTTTGTAGCTGCATTTCAAGACAAAGATGTGCCATGCAATGGTAGGAATGGCAAGAGGATTGTTTGTCAGCTTTAGGAAAAAGATATCCTTATCTCTGAGAAACCAGAGAAACAAAAACTCACCAACATCACAAAAAACTTTAAGATTTAAATAGTAGATAATCTAAAATTGTACATAATATCTCCAAAATATTAGTTTAGTATGCCTTTCAAGTATAAATGTTCCACACAAGTCAGTGAAAGGGAGCACAGGATCTTGTCCCAGCAGCCATGGCTTTGAAAGTCACCCAAAGCTACTCAGACAAGGCAGCTGCACCTCACAATTGTGAAATGACTGAAGTGAATGAATTATTCCGTATTTGTTTGGGGCTTTTAATTTCTTGCTAAATTCTGGGAGTTTTTTCACCAAGTCTTTTAATTTCTTAGAAAATTAATCAATCTCTGATTGCAAATCGTGTTATCAGCTAACGCAATTTCTCAACCATGCATATATAGATTGTGTTAACCCCCACCAAAACAACTACACCAGAAAACAGCAATAATCTCGACTTACACAAGTGAAACAGAAGCCAGTGTGACAACATTCATGGGGAAACCCTCAAACTCCTGGAATTGCCAGGGATTTTAAAGAGAAGACCGGCGCTCAGTGGCTAAAAATCTATCTGCACCTGTGTTATTCATGGAACAGCCTGTTACCAAACACTCAAAGCCTCAGATCCACATGTGACTGCCAACAGATATTTTCCCCCTTGTATTGCACATAGGCCTGAGTGCATTGTGATCTGACTCATCTGTATCAGTAACACAATAAATCTTTGGGCTTATGTAGCTAAGAGGCTCCCATGGTGTCAACAAGAACATGGCCAGAGACAGAATAAGTGCATTTACCTTGTTTATCTATGTTCTCTCTCCCTTGCAAATATAAGCAAACCTGCATGGGGTTTGCTAATGCTGAGCAATTTCTCTGCTGCTCCAAGGCTTTCCAGCTCTGCCAGCTCTGGTGCAAGACAGCTTTATCTTCTCCCCCGTTTCAAAATCAGCTCTCTTACATGCTAAGGCAACTGCTCTTTACTATTCCTGTACAGATGGTGTCCTGCACCTTAACTGAAGTTACCTATGTCTTAATTTTTACTACCAGCTATCCAACTGCCAACCACCTACTCAATGTCATTCAGATTTGGTCGTGCTGTGTATAGAGATATATTCATTTATAGACTTGTTACATGCATGTGAGAGTACTACCTTGGACTACTACAGCTGTCACTGGCATTTGGAAAGATTTAACCTTTCTGAGAGTGATTGTAGAATCGATGGATCATTGATCATCTGTGCAAAGATCTCCTATTCTCATTGAACCCCACATTTTTATTTTTCTTTTATTGTCTTTGTAGATCCACTAACCTTTTCCTCGCAGTATAAGTCATATTCAGACACTGGAGTTTTACAGCCAAGTCCCAGTTTTGCTATAAAAATTTTGCTATTTACAGAAGCTGTTAAAAATATTTTTTCAGTGCCCTGTTCAACTTGTGGGATCCCTCAAATCTCAGTTTTTGCTGTAGAGGAATGTCACAACCAAGGGGTTCATGTTTCTTATCTTCCCTCACATCTCCTCAGACAGGATTGCATTTTCAAACATGACCACAGTGTGTGTAATATGTTCCCTCTTCCTTTCTTATAACCCCAGAGATTTTTCTTTATTGCCTGTTTCATATTTCTTCACTTTGGCCAGTCTCTGATAAGCTCTAAAATGATCTAGCAATGTTTATATTTTATTCTTCAATCTTGTTTTACTTTCCCTCTTATTTTCATGCTCTCTCTTTCAGTTATTCTTCTGTTTCTACAAGTTAATCTCCTGTTACAGCCCCCTTCTGATTGGCATTACGCTGTAAGTCACTGAAGGCTCTCTGGCACTTAGGCGGGAACACAATTGCAATTGAGTTAAACTTGCTGAATCCAAGTTGGTAGCACAGATACAGCATATGCTGCACCAGAGATGCTGACTCTGTGTCTGTTAAACCACATGCAAGATCTAACAGTGAGAAGTCAGAAAAATAACTGTATTTACCTTGGCACGAGGAACTCACGGGAAAGGGCATTTGGGGGTGGATCAATGAAATGACAGAGGTTTAGATCTTGCTTGCTACAGCAATGGCTTTGACTCCCCAACCTCCTTTGACCCGTACAGGAGAGAGGTGATTGATGACAGCCTGTTACCAAGAGCAGGTTGTAATACTCCTGCTGTCCAACCACATAGGCAATCTAATTTTCTCCTGTGTCTAGAAACCAGTTCATCTCAAACACCTGGGTTCACGGATTGGTTTTGCACGGGAGCTGCTTGGACATAGTGTTGTTCAATATTCCCAGCATGTCAATGTCAAGGATAAACATTATTATTATTATTACAGTATCGACTGTATAGTTTTGGCAGTGCAGGAAGATTATCTTAGTAGTCTTCTTTCCTTAGTTTATTTCTAAGCAATTTTACCAATGCTGTAACTTTAAGGCAGATACGAGTTTAGGATATGAACAATAAATTAGCTTTTCGCCTAATATTATGCATGACTGAAATCCAGTAATACGTATACATTAGCCAGATGTACAATGATGTCTTTTTCTTTTCCATTTTTCGTCTATTTAATTCACATAATGTTTCCATCTTCTTGAAGCTTCTCCTCACAATTATTTTCACTGTCCTGGTCACTCTTATAATACTATCACATTTCTAGGACTGACTGAATTATAAGTTGCAAAGAACTTGTTTTGAAAAAAGAGTTTGTGTTTCTATGTTTGTTTGTTTCTGGATAATCTGGCCAAAACTCTTGGAAGGCATTCATTACTTTGAAATGTTTACAAAACAGATTAGCTCAATATATTTTTGCTTACAGGCTGCTTGAATATCTTAAGAACTTACTGAAGGAAGAAATCTTTGCTGTGAGAGAAGTTTATAGAACATATGAAGAAATTCAGGGGCTGATTTTGCTGAATTTGGATGCTGAGAGATGCCAGTTTCAGCTTTCTAAGGTGTTAGTAAAAACAAGTCCTTTCCATATTGTATCAGCATGGCCAGGAGGTAACCAGTTAGTAGTGGCTGTCCTGCACTGTCTCATTCATTTACCAAGATTCTTCTCTAAACTGTGAAGAACATTTTGGATAGTCTTACATATGTGCAAATGGACAACAAAAGCGGTTTCAAGACCATCAGATACTCAATATCTAATAGTTAAAAAAACTGAATATGCAGCAACAGACAAAAGGATCCAGTTGATAAATCTATTATAATCCAAAATTTGTGCTTTTTTTACTTAAGATCAACATATATATTTATATTAAAATATATATTTTACATTACCACTATACTGGAGACTTACTGTCCCTTCTTTTTGTCTCAGTTTCTCATTGGAATTAGAACACAGTCTTGCTGACCTTTTGGCAATACAGCATTTATGTCCCCTAAACAGTAGCTCTGAATTTTTACTCATATAGAGACAGGTAAGAGAGGTCTTTCAGAAAATGTATTAAATAATACACTAACTAATAAACTAACACAACAGGATTATCAGTCACAGGCCCCTGTGTCTCTGTGCGTGCAAATTTAAATGTTAGAAAGTTCAAGAAGCAAATCTAAATCAAATCCTGCTTTGGAATGGAATGTGGGTTGGCTCCCTACTATATTGATTTGCAAGGCACATTGTTCCCCTCACAAGGTCATGATCGTTTGGGGGGGTAGTGGGGAAGAGTCCAGAGAGAGAGAGAGAGGCTTTACATTGAGTAACAATGTTTTAGAGAACTAAACCATATAAACTCCAATTGCATATATAACCCTTTCCAAACACTTCCAGATGCCATCTGGGAATAACCAGGCTGAACATGGCATTTAGGTAAGTACCCCTGCTTTAATTTGTTTGTACACATGGTCACTCCTAGCCGTACCCACTCTGGCAAATTGGGCCATCCCGGTGCATTTCAAGTACACATCTAATCAAAGGGGACTAAGCAAAATACCCTTCACTAGTGCCTCCATCCCGTTCCCCTGAAAGCTGACAGAAATACTGGGCTTAATTCTGGTGTCATCTGAACCTTTACACAAAGCCCAGCAGATGTTTCTCCCAGGTTGCTACACACAGCACTTTTCATTCTCATGCCTGCACAGCTGAGAAAGGCTGAGCAGAACCAGCCTGTTGAAACACAGCCAGGTGAATAAGCTCTCTCTCTCCCTACTGCCCAAAAAGCCCTCAGAGAAGGATGAACGACAATTAGAACTAACAGAATTTGCTGACTAAAAACTTCAGGGACTTATAGGAAACCCTGGCTTTGTTATTAATGATAGTGTCAAGAAATCAATGAAGATTGCATGTTTCACCTGATAATATCCTGGACTACATTCCTCACTGGCAGTTTTACGTGTTACTCAATACAACTGGCCCGTGCTTGGGGATCATGTCAAAAGAAAAAATAGTGAAACCCTTCAACACTACATATGCATTATGCTGTGCCGTAGCCTACAGGGGTTCAGAAAGCAACATTCATCTTTACGTGACTCCTTGCCAGCTCCCACACACACACATCAGCATAACCCCAGAAAGCAATCCAAGATTTTTTTTCCTCTTTCTCTTTCTTTCTTTTTTTTTTTTTTTTTTAATGGATAGGTGAGCTGCCAATAAATTAGAGGAAGACAAAGTCTACCCTCTTCATTTTCTTCCCACGTGCACTTGCTGCTTTAGATCTAAAAAGGAAACGAGCAATAACAAGATGTTTATCCACTGGCTTTATATAACTGATATAGGGATATTCCCAGACAATGTAATTCCTCTAATGACAAATTTCAGAAGAGGATTACATGTTGACACTGGTTCTTGAGTTCAGCAGTTTGTGATACTGTCGCCCACCGACAGAACGTTTGACATAAATGGCTGGCCTATTAACTCACCCTTGGAGAGAAGTGCCTTACACTTCCCATCCTGCTTGTCAAGAGGCATTTGCAAGTCTTACAATGCGTTTAATGAATTCTCTAGTGCTTGCACATTCAATTTCCATCCTTTCTTTTTAATCTTTAGTGATTTTAGCAGCAATGTCCTGGGAACCATTTTGGTACAAAAACTCTAATAAGGAAAAAAGCAGGGTGACATTTAATTAACAAAATTAATTAGTGCTAAATAGTGAAAGAGCATTCTCTAGCCATTTATGAGACAACAGCTGAGAATGGAGGAATGCTGAGGATGACAGCTGGAAATTGTACTCAATTAAAAATTAAAGCACATTCCGAGACTATGAGGAAAAAAATATTTTCCACACTAAAATTTTTCATGATCTTAAACTTCTGTGATCCTAATAACATAATGGTGATTTTCAACTCTTTCTGAGGTGCCACCCTGAGACAGTCCATACAGAGAATTCAAGGTTGCTAATAATAACTTTGCTTTTCTTTTGTGGCAATTTAGAAAGTATTTACAGGGCCTCCCCTCCACCAAGGATTTTGTGGAAAGGAGCTTGGTATTCTCAACATGTAATTCAATGTGAAGTTCAATGAAAGTAAGAGCCAAAAAGAATCAGCTACATCCTCCATTCCCACTAATTAGATATTGTATAGTTCTTGGACCGCTTCAGTTTTATGAACCAACCGAAAAGATGTTCTTAAATGGTAAAAAAGCAGGAAAATGTGTTTTATGGTAGAGAATTTTTATTACTGTTTTAAAATCACTTCTGTTTACTGCTCTTAACCCTCTGTGACATAAAAACAGGGAATAAATCCCATCATTCAATCTTAGCTTATTTTTTTTTTAATTTCTTTTAGCTCTGATGTTTAGTGCCGAACAATCTAAAGTCAATGTATTGTAGATTAAGATAAAACTGCAGTCAAACAATATATTGTCTGTAGGAAGTAGTGATAAATGATCCTAACCTATAAACTGGGCTTTTCAAAGACAAAGGGCTACAAAGCAGTAGAGGTAGTCTCTACTCATGCCAAATTGTTTGTTCATGTATTCTAGAAAGTAGGCAAGGCAGGTTACCCAATTGTCCTTGAGCATTCTTACAGTTTTATCTCTTTCAAGATGGACTCTCATTTTCTCTGAAAGCTGTTCTCCTTCATAGGAAGAGATGTCCTGCCCAGCTGCATCTGTATTCCCTCTGAAAGAGAGGTCTCTGAGCCACTGTCCTGGGAAGATACAGCTGCCCGTCAGCCTGGACAGTCAGTCTGTTCCTAAAGCAGGACATACTCCTGATATGCCCTAGTAATGATTCCAAACCTTTAACCCCAACACTTGGCAGTTTGTTTTGCCTGTTTTTGTTCACAAAAGTCCATGGCAACATTGAGCTCCTTCTATTTAAAAGACACCTGGATCCAAAATTGCTGTGCAAGTTCTCGAGCTTGGCCTTTTATTTTTTTTATAATCAAGATGGATATTTTTAAAAAAATATAATCCAATTATTTTGAATTTTTTGAAGCCCTGTCCTATAAAAAGTCTATTTAAAAATACTGATTTTTACTTGAAGCCTAAAAGAGTATTGAAGATATTCTCTATAGAGAGGACACACAGTAGAATGTCTAAACAAAACTCCAGTGTCTTAGTAGTAGGCAAAACTCTTTACAGAAGGATTACTGAATTTATAAAACAAGGAAAAAAATGCAGAGAGCTTGGAAGTTGGGGATTTTAGATAGCCACAGGAAATATATATGCAATATTCCCAAGTGTGAGCTCTCATGTGTTGATGATGTGCTTTCCACAAGACAAATATAGAACCAGTGATGAAAGACTCAAGTAAATGAAGAGTAATGTTCAAAATGGAAAATACACGTAGTTTATGATCCAAGCACCAGGGAGGAATTATCGTCCAGAGTAAAAAAAAGGTAGTCTGAAGACTCTGAGCCCAAAAGTTTAAATCACATCATGCTTGCTGCCTTACAGTTTAATCCTTCTTTTTTTTTTCTTCTTTAATGCAGGATTTAGAAATATGTTCAGGACTTTTATTTATTTGATGACTAAAATGTTGCACTTGACCTTGCACAAATTTATAAACCTGCAAAACTACATAATTTTAGTGCAGGTGAATAATTTTACTGTTTGCAGGATAGTCTCTACATGTACATTTAGATACTTAAGTAGAGAGAGGTTCCTGTAACTTCCTTTGCCTTCAGTGAGAAATATTCCCAACTGAAAATACTGGCCCAGCTTAAATAATTCTAAAAGTCAATAAAATGATATTGTACATGTACATATGCTTTACATCTATACTGTTTTACATCTCTGAGTTGTTCAAATCCTCAAACTGGACATAAAGTCAAAATCTAATGATTACTGAAATCAGTGGGGGGTCTTTCCACTGCCCTCAGGATTCGGGGGCACAAAATTCAGAACTCAGGAACAGTTCTTTTGATTTGTCTACAGATCAATAGCCTTTTCTAATGTTAATAGTATACAACTTGGATTCCCTCACAGATACTCTCATTTTTCAAGTGCATTCTGTTCTGATACCGAGAAGTGATGCAAACACAGTTTTCCAGCACAAAGACAACACCATTGTTAATTTTTGAATCCCGGTGTTCGTACATTTTCTCTTGTGAGCATTTCTTCAAAAAACAGAAGGGAACTTTTCTCAGTAAATGCCCATTTATTATTAAATGCACACTGGAAGATTCATTAATGAATATCTGAGAAATGTTAATAATGTATTTTCTATACCCCTTTTATCCTGAAAGAAGCATTTCCTAATTAGTTACGTGAGCCACCATATATTCTCCCAGAGGTGCTATTGAAATAATTTAGGATTTACTGTATTTTCAAAGGCCATAACCTTACTGTTTCTAGAAAAAAACCCAAAACCAAAACCAACAAATCAAACAAAAAAACCAACCAGCCAAACCCCAAAACCTGTGTAGCTTTTCATAAAGGCAAACATTAAGATCAAGACCTGTATTAAGGTTCACAACTGCCATGAGCACTGTGCTAAATGCTGACAATACTGATCTGTTAACTGTCCAGCAGTGTCTTATGAGTACAACTCATGAGCCCCTCACTTTTGGGCACCTGAAAGCCCACAGCAATAAGGTAGTAAAGAACACTTGTTCTTTGAATTGTAGATCTTAAGGTTGATGAGGAAGATTGCTATCAAAGAGTATATGAACAAGATCTTAACGAGTTTGTGAAAATTCCTAGCAATGATATTACACAGGATCAGTGGGTACAAAGGTGAAGCACTTGTGTTTAAATTTATAAATAGCAATTTTCCATATAATAAACCACTCATAAAAAAAAATAGGAATATATAAATCCTGTCCCAGATTTAGGCTAAATATCTAAATTCATAAATATCTTAATGAAAATGTATTTTGACTGAGAAATGCTAACATTTAAGGTTGCCAATATCATATATGCTTTCTGCAGTCTTTGCCTGCCAAATGATAAACCACTGTCCTGGCAACTGCTGATTAAAAGTGACACATAATTCAGCTTGGTTTCCCACCAGAGACCTGAGATGGAGAAATGAGACCATGTTTCTGTTAATCTGACCGGAAGAGTATGGTCAGTTTTTATTTCTACTGCTCATTGATGGCCAGCAAGGGAACTAAGAAAACTCATTTATCAGCTTTCACCTCCTAAGGCTTCTCATGCCAGTGGTTTGTCTAACAGGCATTAATGAAGTTAGGGAGCTGATTCTCAGTGGTTTGGCTGGTGGGCCCAACAGGAACCTGAAAATCCTCAGACATCCGCATCAGCAGCCTATATCCTGGTTCAGCCGGCTGTTGAGAGCTTTGGAAAGCAATCCAATTGATTTTTGCGAAAGTCCTTCCTATAGCCCACCAGAACATTTTGAAATCAAACTGAGTCTCTGCAATAGTGACAGCTTCACAAACAGGCAAATGCCTGGCCAGACCTAGAATATAGCCCATAACAAGGCCAGTTAATTCTAACAGTGACTTTTAAAAATAAATTGTTTAAAATCTTCTATTTATATCATATTGCTGAAAATATTATTTAAATAAAATATTTTTAATCGTTGAAATTTCAGAACTGTTTCAACTAAAGGACAAGTGAAACCTACTCCCTTTTGTCCAAACTTGCAGTCTAGAAATGGAGCAATGACTCTGATCATTATGAAGCCAATTCAATCAAATGCAATTGCCACAGTAAATAATTTAAAATTAATGACATAATTTTATGTCATTAATTGTGTTTATTTGCTTTGTTTTTTCAAACATAAGAAAGAGACAATTTTGTGGGATACCCTCTGTGAGTATAAGATCCTGACATGTATTTAGTCTGACAGTTAATGATAATAATGAAATGGTCTTAGTTGATGGAAAGAAAACTGCAATGGGACTTACACTCTAACTTTCTTTTTCTTCCTCTCCACAGTAACCAAAGTGCTCTAAAGTCTGACTCCAGCTGATTGCTTTGCTAATGAATCCTAAGTCAGCCATCTCTAATTCAGAGTTATTAGAGCTGGAAGTATTAACCTGATTCTTCTGAATTACCAATCAGTAAGTAAGTGAATACCCATTTAGAAGCTGTGTCTCTCAGCACCCATCAAAGGGTTCAAAATCACTTTGATGGTGTCATCCCTGTAGCCTGCACCTTATCAAACAGGTTTTCAGTGGGCATAGAGTCTGCCACCAAAATGTATTAGCCCATTGCTACTTTCTTAACCAGTTAATTACAATGGCTTAAGGCTACCTCTGGGTTCTTTTGTCAAAGCTAAATTTAGCAAAATTTGGGATGTGAATATATTTTACTTTTGTTCTGTTTATCTGACTGACTCTGACTGCTCCCTTAGAGACTTATCTGAGAAGCTTTCCATCCTTCTCTTTGCCTTTGATCAAAGACTGTCAGAATTTGCTTCATTTACATTTCAGACCCACTGATTAAAACCATGTCCTTTGGGTTACGAAGTATTGTTGGATGACAGAACTAAGACAAACTGTTCTAACTTCCTCATTGCATTGTCTTACCTCAAGATTTTTATCACCCTTTTATTATGCCTCTCCTATATCTGCTTGCCTGTCTGGCAAAGGAGCTTTCTTGCTGCAGAAGTACTGATAATCTCTGGGTTTTAGGACAGTAAATGACTCTTGGTCCTAGGGATATCATTACTGTTAAGAATATTAGTGTAAAGATAACCTCCTGACTGCTGGGAGCATAATACTTTTTCAAATGTTCTTCCACATGTACAGTATCCTATGAACAGCACACAACACCAATGACAGTTTTAATTTAGAAGAGATGAGCTCTTTGCCACTGATAGATACAAAGCCATTCAGTCAGAATAAAATCAGAAACAAGAATACTTCTTTGCTTGGTCCTACAGCACTGTTCTTTGTTTTATGCTGTTAACAACGAGCAAGGTTCATGACATGACATTCCATCAACTAATCTCTGTCCCTTAATAACCTCTTAAAATCCTGGGCTTTCAACAGAATTCCCATTCCCTGAGAAGGATTCAGTTAAGCTCTTATTAAACTCATATGGTGTCACAGAATACTGACAGAATAAACCTCCAAAGTCTAATTTGGCTTTGTTCTTTCCCTTCCTCTGTCTTCTGGAGCAAGTGTCTTCCACTAAGAGCCTTACACTTTTGCTGGCTTTGACAACTGATATCCTGGTACAAGATAAGCAGAAAAGTAGGAAAAATACAGAAGTACAGTTTCTTCTACAGCACTGGCAGATCAATTGGACAGGCAAGTGTTTGGCTAGTATTTAATGGAATTTCTATGAAAAAAAAGAACATGTGCTTTTGCTGCCATTATCTTTGGTGCTATGCACTGTAACTTGGCTTTTAAGACTGGCTTTTTCAGAGGTCACTCAGGTACTTGATTCCTTTGGTTTTCTTCTGCCTCTGCATTAAGTTGGAGGTTGTTGTAGCCTGAAAAATGACCTGCTTCTTTTTTTGCCTATTTTGAAAATCTGCTCAAGGATAAACATTTACTAACAGGAACAAGACTCAGATCTCTCCAACACTATTATATTCTACATTTTCCAGGCTTTTATCCCTTCAAGATTTTTGTATCTTCTCGCTAGTAGTCATTCTTGATAGTCACAATGAAATTTTGAATTAGTTTACTTTAGGTATGGAAAGTGAATACTGAAATTGTCTTTTTGAGTTACAAAAAAAAATAATCTTTTCACTCACATGTCAGGAGACAGAGTGACTGATTGTCAGATTTCTGTTGATTTTTCAAGACTTTTTAATGCTTTCATCTCTTAAATAATGCTTATAAAAGTCGTTAGAGTCCTCCATAACTGCAAGTGCAGATGTAAGGAACTGAAACAAGTTTTGAATTTGCTTTTCTTGGTAGTTACATAAAAGAGAAAATGTGAAAATATTTTTACTACTTTTCTTTATATTTTTTTTTGTTTTGGTTTGCAAGACTTCCCTATGTTTAAGTCATTCAAGGACTACCTTCTTTCATTCCTTCTTTACTTAGAATTTGTGTTTCTATGTTAGATACAGGCAAAATAACTATGTAAATATGTATAATTATAATAACTATGGATAGACCATTGCAGGGTAATATTTTCATAATGATTTAAGGATTTACAAGGAGAACAATGATATATACTGTACTATGAGGTTAAGTGTTGTCTATAACAGGGTATGCACAATTATATACCTAACCAATTACATCATTAGCATCACCTTGTACTTACAAGGACAGGGCATTGCTAACAATGAATGCAAATGAGGAAGGTAAAGAATTACATAATTTTGGCACTGTAGGCTCTAAACAGATTAGTTTGCCTTAAAGTTATTGAGCAGTAAAGAAGAATGCACTATTCTTGGATGCAATCTAACCACATAATAACAGTATGCAGGTATATGTCTCAGAACCCTGTGGCAGAAAACTGTTCAGTTTCCAAAAATGGGGAAAGGTTCTCTCTCAAATTCAGAGGCAAAGGCTCTGGTTCTGTTTGGAGACTACCTACGTGCCCTTTACCTCTAGAAAACTAGAGGCCCTTTTATTTGGGGGGATATTTCATAGTTCTTGCTCCTTCCATTTCACTCTAATATCTGGAATATTTCACTCTAATACACGGATATTTATATTATTATGGTAACTATAAGAAATGAGAGAAAAGGGCTTTCCACAAAACCATAAGTACACGTGTGTGAACATGAATGACACCAGCTCATTCTTTCTTCACAGGCAAGGGAACAATGAGAAAAAATACCCAAGAGTAAGAAATAACAGTAGCTCACAAAATGGATAAAACCTTATTTAACTAAGAACATTTTAATCAGCAATACGTGCTGTCAGAGAGCTCTACCAGATGACAGGGCTTAAAAGTGGCACCCAAATGCAGGCAGAGTGTGGAGAGTCCTGTCAGAAGTGATCCAGATTTGGTGAGAAAGCCTCACCTCTTTTTCTTCTGAACAGGTGAGGTATATGTACCAAGTGCTAGCAGCAGTGTATGAGGACAAATGATTGCATGTTTTGATCATAAACAGTAAACTGATAATAACTTTTTCATTATTTTGATCTAAATTTAATCTAAATTCATTTGAAAAATGACCAATGGAGTATGTCCACGGTATAGAACAGTACACAGAAATCGGCTATAATATAGGAGTGAAAAGATACATTCACTCTAATTTATGGATTAGACCATTAAATGAGTGAGATAAATATTTACCCAACATGAACCCCCTTTTGCCTCAGTGTATACAAATATAAAGTAAAAGGATGTCACTACTGGGCTTCAGCCAGTTAATTTCACTTAGCATAGTCTCACAGTTTCATCAACCAATCAAAATTAAAATGATGCTTAACAGCCAACAATACAGTGTCATTAACATGTGAAAATTATGTTTCTCACTTTCACTTCAAAAAATTTTTCATTTTTTTTGCTATCATATTGAAAAGGAATTTAGTTAAAATAAAATCCTTGAAAACAAAAAGTGCTCTCAGTCTTATCAGTTGGAAAGGGTGAGGGTCCCATATGACTGAGAAAAGAAATGACATTTTTTGCCTACTTCACCACCCTGAGAATAAATTCTTACTGTTTTTAAATGTTACAAGGTTTGTTTCCTTTAAAATAGCTGCTTTAAGCAGGTGATGTGTGTCAGTTCAAGAAGCAGCAAGTGAACCAAAAATCCCTGAGCAGTGCAGACATTCAAGAACATGAGTAATAAACTCCGGTCACATAAGTTTTGCCAAACAGAAGGAAAGGTTTCTTGAGTTTAAAGATGTTTTTCAAAACTTTTTTGTTACTCTATTTCAGAAAATTATCCACTTCTCTTTTTAATACTGTAATTAAAAAATATGATTTCTTTTAGATCATTAAAACTGTGCTTGAGCGCCAGTACAACTGAAGCAGATACCAGAACACTCTAAAGAACTTCCAAGACTTCCAAGTGCCTGTCTTACAATTTTCTCCTAGTAAGCCCTCACCTACAACAAGCAGCAGAGACAACCCAAGTAAAGAACAACATTCCTACTGTACTGCAGCTCTAGGCTCTGCTCCCTCCATGTGACCAGCTGTAATGATGAAGGGATGGGTCCACACAACTATACTCTCTGCTGTACAAACATAAATTTTAAAGCTAAGGTTCTAATGGCAAGCAGGTACAATAAGAAAGAAACTGGTTTTAAAAATGAGTGAATAAAAATAACTCACTCAACGTACAAGAACCAGAGATACTTATATTTGCCTCTATTATAGATTACTTTTCTTTATGATGTTTAAAAAACACTCTCCATTAAATCGCTCTGCTACAGAATTTTCTCAAATATTTATTTTGTTCGCAATGCACCCTATTAGAGTGAATGTTTGGATTTTCCTTTCCACAGTAAGGCATCTGGAACAAAGCAAAGCTTGCTGCAAGTATCAAGTGAAGCAGAGAACTGCTTCATTTGTTAGCAGATCATTGTTTAAATCAAGGGAAATTTAGAAAAATTGGTTTGTTCAGTCTTGAAAGAACAAAATAAGACATGTACATAGTCACACTCATTAGAGGTTACTCAGACAAAGCTGGTAATAAATTGCCTCCTATATCCGTTGGGGAATAAGGTGAAAGTGATGTGCCTAAAATGCAGCAATGGAGGTTTAAGCCAGCTGTTAGTAGAGACTTATCATTGAAAGGATGAAGAAGGAATTAAGTTAGCTAAGAAAGTGAAGGAATCCAGATTTTTAAGGGTTGGTTAGGCTAGCATCAGCCAAAAATTGTTCAACTATAACTGCTCCTATTGTGAGGCAAATATAGGAGAAGACAAGATAAAGTGCTTTTCAGCCTTATTCTCACTTTAGCAGTCTTCCTGAAATCAAAATATTTTTATTTCAACATTTGATAGGTTCAATGTGTTAGAAAAAATATGAAACAAAATATTTTAATTTTTTTCAACAGATTTCAAAATTATCAGTTGGATAGCCATATAAAAGAAACCTAATCAAGGTTTCAGTAAAGGTTTTGGTGTGGATGAACCCTCATTTTTCAGACAAATAGTTTTACTCGGCTAGATCTGAAACCAAGTTAACTGCTCATTAATTCTTTCCCTGACAGTTTGTAAAATCTGTGTCACAAGTTTCCTTGGAAACAGCAGCCAGCACATTCCATGACACCTAGCCATTAAACCTCACAAAAGCATGAATCCTGAACCTCTGTGTCCATCTAGAAGAATAAGGAGAGGCTGGAGGCAAACACATTCCCCTGCATGTACACGACCCTGATCCAGGTGCAGCTGATGTGCTCTCTGACACACTGGGTATGTGTACAGCAGCTGTAGGTTCATCTAATATTGACCACTGCCTTTTCTCCCTACACAAGCTTGCAGGAAGCTGAGAGCTGGAGCTCTGGGCAAACACAGCTACAACTTCTGAAAAAAAATTGTTTCCCCCAACTGCTTTGTTCTCCTGAAAACACTTTATCCAGCCAATATTTATAAGAAAGAGAAATATGGGCTTCTTTTATTAGTATTGTTTTTACACTTGATAATCTCATTTTTATTTTTGATTGAGCAGCAACCCAAATATTTCAGCCATTATCAGCTGCACTGTGCTAAATGCTGTGCAAGAGAGATCCAAGAACAGAGATTATTAAATTCAACTAACTTCAATCCCTGATCTAGTTCCTTATTTCTTTCGTCTGCTCACAACAAGAACTGACATATTTGTAACCCAACTAAACCATTGTAACAGGAATTCATGACCTGAGAGCAGAGAGAACATCCGGAAGAAGAGGGAAACCTCTTTCCCAAAAGCGAAAGAGGTCAATAACTACCATGCTGGGAAATTGAGAAAGAATATGCTGAACCAGCAAACCTCTACAGTCAAGATGATTTTTAGATGATAGGCAAGGGCAGTGCCCTCATCAGTTTTAGGTAAGAACATGCAGGGTGACCAAGCACAGCAGGTACAAAGGAAGGTGAACCTCTCTCAGCAACAAAGAAGCGAGAGGGCAGTCTTTATTATTGATAAGCAGCTACATCAGCTGAGAGAACCAACTGGCTCTGTAACTGTTTGTTCACAAGTTAATCAAGGGAATGCAAATACCTGTCTTCCTGAGTTAGCTGGACCAGTATGGGGAAGCATACATGTCTCAGCTCAGTGCAAGAGTATGAAAACTGAACAGGGAACAAATAAGTATATTTTGTATTATACATTAAATCCTCCTTGCAGGGAATATCTAAAAGAACATGGTCAGAGGGCAGTGGACTCAGGATAAGAAAAAGTGATTTTACTGTGAAAACATGGTGACCTGAAAACGAAAGAAACACATCCAGTTTATTTTTCCTAACCTACTTTTGGAGCTGTGAAAGTGTTCTTTATCAAATATCAACTCCTCTATCATACAGTTAAAAAAGGTCCTGTTAAATGTTGTTTAAAACTGAAGTTTTGCCAGTTTTTCTATAAACTGTCAACTCTTAAGTATTCTGCTTCTGCAAGACTCTTTTTTTTATAAAGCAGAACATTCTGGGATACGAAAAGTGGTGTCTCCTTAGGTTGATTCTTTCTACTCTGCTGATTTCAACAGCAATACGCACGTCATTCCAACCCTGAAGCACTACGTTTAGCAGTGAAGTTAACAAAGATTAAAAGGAATCTTCCTCATCTCCAATTACATATATTTAAATATACACTTGACACAGTGCATTAACAGGCAAACCCCTGGAATTACCAACAGCTGAAAAGTCTGATCATCAGAAAAACGCAGTTTCTTTTACTCATTTTCTGTGGACACAATCAGATTCCAAAGAGCAAATATGAACTGATGCTGGATTTTATCTTTTTTTTTCTTAGATTATTTTCTCAGATATGGCTTCTTTCATATTCAAGTCAGCACAATGAATAGCAATTTTGGCTCATTACTGTCTCCATTGCCGTGGCCCACATTATTCTTTAACTTCAAAATTATGTTACCTTCTTTTGAATGCCGTCCCTAACCATGGAGACAGAATATGTCAAACTGATTTATGCCTGGACACTCACCTCAAGAGTGAGTTATTTTTCCAAGCATATATGCCAGTATAACATGTAATCTTTTTAACCGTGGAAACAAATATAAAATTAATTTGATTGAAATTTTTTCTAGGGTGTAAATAACATGAGTTTCATATCCACATACATACCCTAATTATGTGATCTTCACTGATTTCCTCAAAGATGAGAGGGTACCAAAAAATGCAGATGCCAGGTGTTTTGGGGATTTTTTTTGAGCATATGCAGATCACATCTCAGTAAATTGCATCAAACTAATATTAGAAACAAACATTACTCAAATTACAGCAGTAATCCTGTACAAAACTGGGTTTACTGACTCTGTTTAACTGACATGAGATACACAGAGAGGAATTACTGATAAGAAATCAAAACAACAATCTTAGGAGAGAAGAAATAAGGAAGACTGGAGACAAAACGTGTCCTCTGAAAAGGGGAATTAGGAGCGAATGAAGTGAACGAAGGAGACCTTTGACTTTCTCATCACATGGTGGCTGGAGCGTGCTAAGATTGAAGACAAGGAAGGATCATTGTGCTCATAAGAAAACAGAGAAGAAAACTATGCTTCAGCTTCTTTGGTGAGCAGGATGGGGTGGTTGACTCCAACAAGATACCAGACCTTGTTCTCTCTACTTCACCTGGAGTAAAACAAGTCTTCAGTCATATGGATCTCCCCTCTTGCCTTTGCTCTGCATCTTCACCAGTGGCTACCCAGAAAACAGAGTTGCCACAGGATATTCCACAATGTTTATTGGACTAGCCTCGTCAAGCTTGCAGAGTTAAGACCTGAGAGGAGGCTTAGCACAAATATTAGCCCTGGGCCAAGCAGCACTTTTTGGTATTGCAGATCAGCTTCATTACTAACCTAGCATTTTGCTTTGTTGCAAAGTGTCTTTAAGGTACAACTCTCATAAATAATTCCTATTAAAAGGGATTTTAAAATGATGGTGAGTGGGTGAGAGACTCAAGGAAGGTGATGGTGGCTGTCAGAGCTGACAGGACAAAGAAGGTCTGCACTTATGTTTGCAGGTGTGGAAAAGAGGTACTTCTGTTTAACAATCAGTTATGGTGGCCTTATTGATGCCTCCAAAATTAATGTACTGCAGCTGGCAGGAGACAGCTCCACACATTCTCTGAAAATGGCAGATGTGCAGCTTTCAGAAGAAGCAATGTCCTGGACATTGAATTACTGCAAAGTTGTCTGAACTGTGAGAAGGCCTAGGAGGAGTGAACAGAAAGCTCAGATAGCTGACAAAACTGTCTAAAGTTCTTTTGTCACCGAGAAGAATCAGGAGGTGGGAACACGGCAACTGTCTAACTATGTATTTTATTTTTGCTTCAACAGCAAATTGGTACTAACTTGATAGACCTTAAGCAAAGATTAACCCTCCATAGTGTCAGGGAGACACTTCCTTTGTGACAGCATATCATATACTACAGATATATTGGCTCATGTCTGGAATTGTATTTGAAAAACATTTAAACAGATAGCTAACTAGTTCTACAGGCAGATAAAACACAGACTACATTCTGTGGTTATTATTTTATGAAAACACATTATTATATGATCTTCCATACTTACCAACAGGAAGTGTGCAATGACTGGATGAAGTGGATGGGCAGAGAGTATACTCATGGAACTGTGAGAATTGTGACTCCCAGGGATGTGGGAGGATCACTAAGCACTGAGCAGGACCAGAAATACTTGCATTTGAAATACAAAAGCATGTGAAAGAGAAGCCTTGAACTACCTGCAAAAGGATAGGACTGAGGAGATTGGGAAGTACAAGGCAACACTGTTCACAATAGAAGGGAGTTACTGTTTTCCCAGTGCACCCTATAAGGGCTTTTCAGAGGAGATGAAATGGTGTGTCCAACATGGAATGACAGCACTAGTTAAGGAACCATAAAAATAAATTGGAAAGAAAATACACAAGAGATTGATAGGAGTTTGTAGCACTGTAAGCAAGCCAATTTCAGCCAAGTGCCCAACATAGACAAAAAGTAGTAAAGAAGAACTAAGTTCTTGGGTAAACCAATGGAATTATGGAGTCTACACACCTTAATAATTATATCAGGGGAGATTTATAATTCCATCTACGTAATATGGCATCTATTTAATATTTATGAGAAACAGGTAGGTGCGCAATTCCATTTTTCTGCATTTCTAAAAACACTACTTACAGCATAAACTGCATTTTAATATCTCTTAAATTTATCTTTGTGTCTTGAAAAATTATGAGTGGACAGACAGCAGGAAGACTGGTGACATATGCATGGTTTGTTAATGAATCTGAATGTGTTAAGTTTGATGATCTCTACACTTTCATCATTAGTAGTTGTGTTTTCTGTAGATAAATTATGTTCCCAGCTGTGCTATAATGGGTAATCATGCAACACCACACCTTTTCATACCATTTCCTACCATAACATTTTTCGTTTTCATTTGTTTCCATTGTTTCCATCTGCTCATCTATTTTCCCTGAGACTTCCTGGAATCCCAAAGCTCAAAACATCATTCAGGTGAATTCTTCCTGCCCTCCAGCTGGTAGTGCCACTATTACTATTTATATTAAAGTACATCGAGTAGATAGAGGTTCTGCCCAGCTATTTTCTGCTTTTGTGACTCACATTTGCTGTCTCACTTACTCATTGAAGCCAATAAAATTGCAATGCACTTCACCATTGAATTAACACCATGTTTAGGCCATCTCCTCTTTCCCCAATAAAGAACCTTCTAAATAAAAACGTCTCCTTTAAATTGAAGTTTATTGATTCTCTTCTATCCTTGGGCACAAATATGTAATATCTGAAATAAATATTTTTATTTAGACCAGTAAAAACCTCACAACAGTCTCTTTTGTACTACCCTGTCTCTGTATTTAGGAAGAGGGCACCCATAGACGATTTTGTACTAAGTGACTACAGGTATAGTAGTTAATGACTAATATTCCTACTTGTTACTTATATGCCGGATGACTATTACCCTTCCTTTCACTCTGTTATTAATGGCCTTATTAGGAATGCAAATCAATGTCCACTATGTAAAATGGAAAACACAAAAATCAATGCATGTCCTGTTGTGTATGGTTTAGATGCAGATTTTTTATTCAGAGTGTCACAGGTTCAAACCAAACCTCGAATACTAAATTAACTTTAGATGTTTGGTTTACTTATAATTTATGATTCTCCTGCATATTTTTTATGTTCACTTTTAAAAAAATAAAAAAAAAATCCTGTATAGAAAAAAAACCAAAACAACAAAACAGTGGCTTTGCTAAATAGGCTCACAAATACTGTTTGTAAATGCAAAGCAAACCATTCAAAAGTAATGCCAAAGCAAATCAAGGGATAGGTTAAGGAAAAAAGAAAAAAGATGATCCTGTTTTTTAATTTATTTCAGTCAAAATTATAGAGCCCACATCCAAAATTCTAAATCTACTTGAAATACAGCATTTCAGATCCTCAACTGAAGTAGTGGTCAAGATACAGAGCTCATATCTTCCTCCAGAAAGTGCCACATTATCATTTTAGTCATCAAAAGGGAGCCTACCTTTTTCTTCTAGTTCCACCTTATTTGACTAGCAAAATTTTGAGGAATCATTTAAAGCAATTAGCTGATTTTAATCTGTACAGGGTAAATTATTTTAATTTCAAGTAAATTTTGCACAACTTACTGCTGGATTATTTTCCTTCTCATGTTCTGTGATTCTTGGTCATGGTTGCAACTAGAGAAAGAGATGCCAAAATACTGCATTATTTACTTGCAAGGTCCACTGAAAATATTAAGAAGACAAAGCACTTCAGTACTGTTTTTAAAGCACCAGAATAACTGAGGTCCTCACGCAATAGAGCTGAACTTCTCCAAATGGATCAAAACAGGACTAATTAGTTAATCTTTTAAAAGTAATATTAGAATAGACATTTCTCTATTTGGTGAGATCTCTGTCAAAGAATAACTTCTGGATTGCAATAGAAATATGTATTTCATCTTCTTAGCATTCTTTTCATATTTTATCAGTTTTCTCTTTCTTAATTTTGTCAAATAAATGTCCTTGGATTTTTTGTATAACTGTAAAATCCTTGCTGAAAATTGACTGCTATATAAATTGTATACAAATCTATAAATCTATGTAAATATGTGCATGTGGGTTTTGCACATATGTATGTATTTTGCTCCTAAATAGTACAGAGAGCTCTTAAGGCTAAATAATGCCTTATCCATGAGTAAAACATGTTGGCAACCGAAATGTAAAGTAGTGTGAAAGTGTAAGTATTGTAACATTGATCTTTTTATTTCATTTTCTTACTGATAGTATAGGTGGTGCAAAAGAGAGAAGAGACTCAAGAAGTAGACCAAAAGAGAAAAAGGGAAGAAATTATGAAATCTCTATGAATTACCCCTATTATACTGTGCAATCATTTATGGCAATAAAATCACACAGGGAGTCTAAGCCAGAGCTGTGGAATATATCCCATGTATCTAATGCATCCATTGTTTTATCCATAGCAGTACCATTTAATAACATATAAAATATGGGGTTTAAACTATGGCTTTCTAAATATAAATATTCAATACTCTTTTGCATTTATTTTAATAAAATAATCAGTATTAGCAGTCAAAAGAGCTAAATCACTGGTAGACCTTGGTGGATATTTTATGAAGATCTGAATAAAGGATCAATCACCAAATCCAGTAGGAAAGAAATTTCATAACTGCTCTTTACAGAATAGTTAAACAAAAGTAAGCCCAATATTTAAACATGACAAGGACAGAATGATTGCAGTCTTCACATGAACATGCGAGCTGTTTTTTCACACTTGAGAAATGACAGGAGCTGCTCCTTTAGATAATTTTTTGGAGATGGCAGCTGGATTGCATCTTTCTACTTTTCTCATTCTTTCCTTCATTTACCATTTTTCATTTCCTTTTTGCTTACTCTTCTGATAGCTGAGTGTGTATTGATACAATCACTACCTCATATACTAGTTTTTCAATTGTGGAAAAAGTCTTGTACATCACTGTTTATTTTGCTTGAATAGTCTGTATGCAGCAGTCTCACAGTCAACAAAAAAGATGAACAGAATTCCTTCCTAAGTCTATGGAGATTAGAGGAAATTCCACGGGGAGCCATAATGTATTTAAGAACAAACAGAATTTTCAAAGGCTTTTTACTAGCCTAGCCCCATTCTATTGCTGAAAATAGTCATTCCTGACTCCCCACTGCAAGAGGAAAATGATGTCACTTGTCTAAATTCTTGGTTCCTAAAAATTAGCATTCAGGTTCTATGTATAAGCTGTTGAAGGTACTGCAACACAACCCCTTTATTTCATGGACTATAAAGCTTAGGAAATACAGGCATCCACAAGCTATGAAGCAAAGGCTCATAAAAATGCCATGAAATGTGTAATTATCCACTAGGATGAGTCTTTAAACTATGCCTGGAATGAACTCAACTGGGGGATTTAGTTGAAAAGCAAAAGTCTTCACAGACCACATTGACAGTAGACAAAAATGAAAAGATACATGAAATTCAGAATCAGCAGAGCTCTCTGAATTTATTAAAGTAACCAAACACACTCAAGTAATCTCATGAAACTGCCTATGAGAAAAGTAGTTATCTTTAAACTTCCTGCTAGCTGAGTGCCAATGACTCCATAAACAATGGATTTAATTAACAAAAATTACCCCTACCAAACATGTGAAAGTAGATACTTGTCACTTCTAGCACTCCCTAATTTTCTCCCTAAGGCTAACCAAAGATATTGCTTGGAGGATGTGAATGCATTACACAATGAACTGTAAGATGATTTTCTTTTGTGTCAGAAAGTAGTTATGTTCTCACAGTATTTTCTAAGAATACCAGCTAGTCACTAAACTTTAAACTTTTCATAGCACTAAGTCATCTAGTTTTAATATTTTTTATTACTATTCAATTCCAGATTCGACAAAACTAGTGAAATGTGATTTTAAGAATTTCAACCTCCTGATAGAATTTGTCTCCACTCCCTCTGTCCTGTTAACTGAACAGATCCCAAAGGCACAATTGTCTAGAAATTTATCTTCTTTTATCTACTCTGTGCAGACCTGTCTCTCAGAATTTATCTTCTCACTATTACCTATTTCTAAATTTCTAGTGAAAATAAGGACTAGACGTACTTCTCTGCCATCACATTATTCTGTTAACATTTCCCCTTATATCTCACACCCAGAAAATCTTCTGTTCAACTAGAAGTAGCATATTAATGTCTCACAGAATTTCTCACATAAAGTTTTCATGTCCTCTTCATAGCTTCAAAGCTGTTCCTGAAGGCTCATCTAATTAAAAGCGTACAAAGTACAATTGATAAAAGCTGTTATCATGCAACTCTGATTGCATCCAGCTGATAACAACAAACAGACTTTTCAGCCTTTAAAGAATGATAACATATCTAGACTATGAGTAGCAGGTATCAGGTGCCCTGTTTTATTTTATTATAGCAACTAGTAACTCGGACTGCTTGTATAAAACAAAAAGTTCAGAGTTACTTTTAAATGTAACACAGTGAAATGTCCTAGGAAACACCATCTGGCTGAATGAGATAAACTCTACTCCCTCACTGACCTACATGAGTTATCCCATTAGAAAATCTAATACTACTGGAAGTAATAGTCCAAAATGCACAGTACAGTGTAAAATGGCAGTTTTTCTATGCACATATTTAGCTGAGTAGTAGAGACGCCTTATAAATAAATATAGAATTCTGTTCCGTCCAAGTCTTTGTACAGCTTGGTCTGTAACACGTAAGATTCTTCATGTGTAGAAATTTATTTTAATTAAACTGTTCTTATAAATATTCCCTCTTGCATATTGCACCAGAGAGTCTCCCAACGACAGAAATTATGCACTAAAGTAATTGTTTAATGCAGTCCAGTGCCGGCCTTATTGCCTTACCTCCACATTTTTATCTTATTACCAGCAAGCACTGCCAGCTGTTAAAGAAATATGAGTTTGATAGTACAGAAGATAATAGGAAGAGAGAACAGGACTTATCTAAAATCCACTCAAATCAGAAGACATAAATTTACAGTTCTAATTAATCTAAACCACATAAAGCATGAACTCAAAAGCATGGCCAATACTGCATATAACTCATCTTGTCAGTGCCTGACATTGACTTGGACTTGAAGGGGCAGATAAAACCCGAGCAGTGCTCTTTTTAGGGGAATGCACACAGGACCACATACATGCATAGGGACAGCCCATCCCAGTCTAAGTGCCTTCCCCTCAAAAGAAAGTGCATGCATCTCCTGGATTGAAGGCAATCACAGATGCAAAATAAGATAACCCAGCACATCATGTCACTCCAATTCCTGTCCAATGGAGCATAATCTGATTTGCAGTATTTTAAACTACATCCTGATTGGATTACTAATGAAGACTGGCAATTCTGAGGAGTTTACCAATTGCTGACAGTTTCTGTGAAGCAGCTGGGCAACTACTTTTAAATTGAGAAAGACTGTAAAATATATTTACAGCTAAATGCCTTTCTACAAAGATGGGCCAGATGGTCCCATAGAAATTGGAAAATGAAGGAAGCATTAATGAATCATCCAAGAAACCAGAAATCTTTTAGTGGGTGGTATAGTCCATTAAAAAGAAAAATCACCCCAAACCCAACACTACCCAACTCTTCATAAAGTGCTGTTTTGCTTACTGTAATTTAAATGCACTTATAGGCATATTGTATTTCTAAATAATCACAGTGAAGCATAATTTTATAATAAATGAACTTTGCTTTTGTCATGTTAATAGCATATACCATTACCAGATGAGATTTAAAGGTGAATTTTTTTAAAGCCAGGGAAGTCTAAAAGGGAAAGAGATTCTCAAATAGAGAAACATTTCTAGAAAGACTGGACTTAGTGGAAAACCCTTTTGATGCCAAATAAAACACTTCTTTGTTGCCCCTGAGATAACAGCAAACCAAGACTCAAAAGTCCTTTCAAATTCAGTATCAAAGAGAGAAATCTCTTGTGATTTCCTAGTCCACACAACTCAATAATGCATCTTTGTCTTCTCAAAGGATCTTATTCTCCAGGACAGTTTTCAGGAACTGATCCTTCCAGTGCAAAGTGAAATCCCTGTAGTACTTCACTATTGCAGTTTGTTATTAATTTCTCCATTCTTAATTGTTTTCCTACCTTTTGTTTTTCCTTTCTCTTCAGGGAAAAAAGTGTAATTCCTCTGTTAATTTGTTAAACTTCCAATAAACTAGCTTGACAAAAGCAGTATTCAATTGAATAAGAATTGTACAACTTCGAGAACAAGCTAATGAAATGAGCAGTTAACCTTGATAACACACTTTTTATTACTGAAGCTCCTGATGCCTTCTTAAATTAGGTGCTAATGATCAAGCTCTACGCTGTTATTACATTTGGTAAGAATGAAACACAAACAATTTCTGTACTTTCAGATTACAGGACTAAAAAAATATCACTTGTGGAGTCACAACTGGAGTTTAGGTGTTACTTGAATGCTACGATTTTTCATGCCTGTTTGGGACACAGATTTAGTTTGACCTTGAACTATTAAAGGCAAGCTGATGTGTTTCTCCATGCGTAAGGGAAAAGACCTCAGAGGTTTTATTATTTGTTCAGCTTTTCCATTTGTGTGTTTTGATTATATGTCAAATAAGCTTTGGAGCTGAATCTAGGCCTCAGGTAGTTGTCAGCACAACTCATTCCTGAAACACCTGTACAGCACCTTCAGCACCTCAGCCACAGCTAAGGCAAGGATGAGGTGGCTCCACCTAGCTCTCCACCCATCTGAAAGATTTCTGCTCTGTTCTAACTCTTATGACCCACCTAAGACCAAAACAGTCTGGTGTTCATTTTAAATAACCACAAACCCATTGTTTGGTGATGTTCCTTCCGCTGGCAGCTGTTTGCTGCCAAGTGGAATATTATTTAAATGTGTGTTATTATTTAAATGTGTGTTAGATCAATCAGTTAATTGTAGGAACAGAATAAGATCTGAACACTACATTAGTTCCACTGTTTTTGTTCCAATTACAGCTATGTGTTTTGGAATGTGCACTGCATATTCTTGACAGAAGACACTTGTTTTGCTCTTCTTAGAGCATTTATATTTTGATACATAATTTAATATTTTCTTGCAGAGTTCATTGTGCCCTTTAAATTTTATATTCAGTATAATGATATTATTTATTAGGTATTTTTTCTTCAATAGTGCTTAAGAAACTGATATTAATTTCTAAAACAAAGATTATTGTCATATATGAAGAAGTGGAAAGAAACATAGTAGCTGTTTCTTTAGGAACTGCCTTGTTGAGAAACTCTTTATTAAAGTGAAAAATGGAATCTTCCTAACAATGGAAAGATTTTTTTTCAGGATTGATAGGAGTTGCATGATGGATCCCTCAGAAGATGATTGCAAAAGTTCAACTTTATTGATAAGGTGAACTTAATCTGTAATCAATATTCTGCTTGCATTGATTCCATCTGTATTATGGAAAACCAACGCTCACACTCCATATTTTGAACATATTTCTGAATTGACTTAGCTTTGGAATATTTTCAAGATTATTTTTATTGTATTCAATTTTTTTCTCCAAGTTGTTTATGTTTTTCTTTCTCTCAAGTTGCCAGCCATCATCTCAAGAGTCTAGATTTGCTACTTGAAATATGCAGCGTATGAAATGTGAAAACAGGACATGTCATATTGCATCCTATTTAGAAATGGTGAATTCTGGAGAAAAACAACCTATGCATTTATTTGAATTTTGAAATTAATTTAGATTGATTGTACTCTTTGTGCTCCCTTTCCATTAATATTGCAGCAAAGGAATTTACTAGCAGGTATAAGTGCTTAAACAGCTAAGTTTAAGTGAACACTGCTGAGGTTTACGCAAAGTAAAATTTAAACTTAAAATGACAGCCTCTGATTTTTTTTCCCGGCCATGGGTGTGGAACATCACAGTACAGCCTTTCTGCAAGCGACACCCAGCTTGCCAAGAAGTGAGATCTCACCCCAGGACCAGATCAGGCCGCTGCCAGGGCTGGGGTAACAATATTTATTTAGACATCTTTGGGGCTGTAATTCCTATTGCCCTTCACAAGGCACAGAAATAACTTCATCTCTGTTTTAATTCAGGAGGCAACTTACATCGAACTCCAGATGGTGAACTAGGTGCTCCTTCCTACAGCCATTAATGAGTGTATGTGACAGCCAGGCAAAGGCAGTTTTCAGCATTTCTACAGTTCTTGTTTGTGACAGAGGGGCAAGAGGCTGCTTGGTGCCTCCCCCATAAGGAGGTTAAAGATGCTTATATGACTTTTATTGAATCACTTTGACTTTTATTGAATCAAGAGAACAAAGTGCCACAGAACTTCACAGTTTCTCTGTATTGATGAGGGAAAGGATTGCTCTGAAGCGGGTCTGGTTTTTAACTTTGGGGCCAACAGCAGCCTGATGCCTGCCAGCTCATCTGGGACAAAGCCTCTAAGGTAGTGTACCACAAGAAGCCAAATTTTGCCTGCGTTGGTGTTGCCCTGGGTTAAAATTGTTTTCCTCTCCCCCCCTTCCCCCCTGCCTTTTGAACTAGCATACATTTTCTAGTGCTGTATATTCTGTTTTGCAGAAGTCTTAAGGTAAACAGGCTGCTTCTGTCTTAAAATGCAGAATGAATACAGCTCCCATTTAGGTCAAGAGGAGCTTTACCTCTGTGACTTCAGGAAAATTGGCTTTGATGAAATTCTGACTAAATTGATTTTTTTTTTTATTAGGAATGGAACAAATATATAATTAGTTGATATATATTATGTATATAACTCCAATGAGTGTAGCACACTTCTGAGACCAATGAAAAGTGTAGTCATTCAGATTTCAATAAAAATATATTACCTGTAATTAATCTACTTCATCATCGTTGGATGTATTAAAAATGTCCTCTATTTTTAAAGAAAATTATTATTCATTGAAATTCAAAGGAAACTGAGCAGCAAACAGTACCTATTGTGATTTGTCTCATAATTAATACACTTACTCATTGTGATATAGAGCTCTATTTCGCATTATTTTTAAATAAAGCATAACACATTGAATTTTAAAGGCATTGGGCTAGAAAAAAGTATTTCTAGCAGATCAGAGTGACATTTAGCTCTAGCAGTATAAGTACATGCCCTAGGTAAATAAAGAAAACAATTTTTGAACAAAATTGAACATTTAGTTGGGAGTAGAAAATCATAAATACATTTCATAGCCAACAAACCCCAAACAATTCTTACTGCGCTTAGGTAAAGTGTATGAACGCATAAAGAAAATTCATCTCAACAATATGCTTTCAGGCACAGAGAAATCGTGCCTCTTATCTCAACCCAGTGCTTGCCCTCCTTTCCCAATGGAATTTTTGTTTTGTAATACCAGAGCAAAACCCATCGGAGCTTATACCTTATGCTGTTATTGCTTTGCTTTTAGTTTGCTTGCCCTCCCTTTTTCCCCGCCCCCCTTGGCTTTTGTTTCCTGTTTTTGCTTCATTGTGTTTTTCTAGACCTTCTCTTTTACTTTCCCTTCTAGTCAAATCTTTTCTCACCGTCATTCTCTGCAGGATTTACCATGGGCTCTACTTCCCTGTGCCCACAGCTCCCCTAAGCCTGCAGCTCTGGAATGGGGCTGAACAGGCAGGCAGCAATGGGTTCCCAGGCACTGCCAATGTCACCTGTGTCATAACCCCTTTGCTCCTCCACCACTGCCTTTTACTACCAACAATTTCTTTGCCATCAACGCCTGACTTGGTTTGTCTCCCCGCAAAGCAGCTGGGCTTACACACCCTCCAACTTCAGAGAGGGCAGAAATCCTTCAGGCAGGTACAACCTGGCAGTGCTAGAGCTCAGCTGCTACTGCCACGGGCCTGACTCCAGGAGAGTACAGGCTCTCCAGGTTGGGAATTAGCCCCCGCGGCTCCTGTCTAGCATAATCATACCTGCAAGGAACAATTTTGCCTGAGGAATTTTCTGCAAGGAATTTCTGGTGATTGCTGGCACAAAAATGTGC
>NW_016690187.1:90569-123340 GCF_001604755.1 Lepidothrix coronata
TTTTTTTTTATTTAGCTGCGGTATTTTTCCCAGCATTTTAAATATCTGAAAGTCTAGCAGCTTACACTCTCTATCACAACAAATTCCTGTTGCCCTCCGTTTTTCTCTGTGTACACAGGATAATGTCATTTTATGCGAAGAACTCCTGCAGTAACTTTAGAGCTTGAAAACGTGCATTTAAAATGCATTTAGAATAAAGTAGGAGTTGCCATTCTGTATCATATTTAACAGGTTGAGGAAGTGAAAACGCAGAACTAGGATTAAATTCTGCATTAGCAGTAGAATGCTGTGAGCTGCATTTATCAGAGGTTAAAAAGTAGGCATTTGGGCTTCCCTTCCCTTTGAATCACAGAGCACCCGTGGCTTATCTCTCTTGGACACTTTATCATAAAGCCATAAAATAAAGTTCAAAAATATTACCAAAAAAGAATAAATTAAGCTATGAACCTTATACATTGCCTAGACAGTACAGTATACATGGCTATAAGCAGCATTTAGAAATGCAATACTCTTTCACCAAACACTGTAATGAGGTTGCCACTTTTGGAATAAAGCAGAATACACAACAGGGGAGAATTCCTGCCACAAGCTTTCTAAGACATTTTTCCATACTTTTTGATATGGCAAGACTGTATGATCTGAAACTTTAAATTATTTGAGAAGAAAGAATCATGACTGACTTCCCCATTTTCAAACTGATTAAAAATTTAGGTGCTTTCCATGCATTCTCTGGTCACTACAACTTTATTTGAATAATTGACCTTACCTGCTTTGAGCACAGATAAAAAGATGCAGGTCTCCAAGCAACTGAGTTCCTTAGTATCTATAAGGAAAAAGAATAAAAATATTAAAATCCTCAGGGGCAGACAGTTTCCAGGAAAAACACCAGTGTTAAATTCAGATGTTTGAATTTACATGAGGCTGTTGTTCATATTTATTCCAAGTCGATGGGATTGGAATTCCTTGCAGTTGGATGGTCACTTATTGACTAAGGTGATGTCAGGGCAGTTCTCAACAGAAAAGTGACCCTAAAAAAGACCTCTGACACTCTTGGCACGTACTGACACCAGCAAGCTAAAGGGGAAAGTTATGGCCACTGACCGTCCTGCAGCAGTGCTAGAAAGAGAGAACTGGATGCTTCAGAGGTACTGATTATGCTCTGCTGAGGAGAAACAGCTGCAAAAAACTCTGTGGGTCTGGATTAATTTTTGGGTGAAACGAGTAGCACAGTCCCAACCTCCTTTAATCTGTACATTACTACCTGGGCAAGGCAGGCTCAGCAGGGCAAAATGCACCATCCCTCCCGATTAGCAGCAAACAGCCAGTCAACTTGGCTTGGCCCACTGCCAACACAGGTATTTTTAATCTGCAATTTATTTCTGTCTGTCAAAGGTGAAGAGCATTAAGCAATTAATTATTTGAAGTGATTTAAGAGACAGCTGGAAGCCAGTGAGACTTCAAAAAGTAGCCGATTATTATTAATTCATGTGGTATTCATTACTGTGTCATTAATGATGCTGCTTTCAATGATATTTGATACAGAATACAACACTACTGGAATTTCTTTGCAATTTAGTGACTGCTTAAGAATATTTCTTGAAGTCTGACTAGTACATGATGATTTTAAGCTAACATTGGACACTTTATATGATGTCAGGAGTACTGTGCACCAGAGTGCTCTTCCTCAGCACACATGGACAAATTCAGTCTCCAGCTATGACCTGACAAAATGCCTCCCTACCCTCTCCAACTGTAATATCAAATGCTACATCAGTAACCAAAGACTTTGCCTATAAAACTTAGATCAGGAAGCACCCTTCTGTTTCAGTCCATAAAACTTGTGCATGCTGACATCTAACATGTCAACAAAGTCCCTGGACAAGCAAATGGTGATCCCAAGAGGATCCTTCAGCTGCAGATGTCTACAATAAAGGTACTATTACCTTACTGCACTATACACTGTCAGCATTAACTTTGCATCACAAGCTTTTGTGAGATATTTATGCATCCGTTACATGTTGGAGCCATTTTAACAATTCACCTCTTCACAGTCCCACAGGCATCTGTTTACTGTATAAACTACATTCCCCTTCCCACTAATATATTATGTTCCATTAAGTTAAAGTTCATATACTCACTAATAGAAACCAGATTTTTGAATCTAAAGACAATGAATACATAGTACAGTTCCTGGTAGGGTCTTAAAGATTAGAGAAATACGGCTCTATTTTAAAACTAAAGAGCTCCAAAGAAAATTTCCTGCTCTTGGGTCTGATCCCGTGAAATGCACCATATCCAGACACGTGAGGGCTCTCACAACCTCCCAGTATTAATAATAAAATTTATCTAAGCAGATAGCTCTGCAAGCAGCATCCGAACAGTATCTGGAGATTAGATGTTGTCCACAAAGCTTGCTTGACCACAGGGCATCTCAGACCACCTGACCTATCAGACATCGTTATACAAATGCTCTGTAGTTGGGCTATGCCAGGCTTGCCTATTTTATTTCTTAATTCTTCAGGTTAGCTATAAAGGAGAGTATTAGTCACTGATAAACACACCATTGTGGTTCCCCTGTCATAGATCAGATTCAGTTGTGCCCCTAAAGATAGATAATTGGACAAAAAAAGATGGATAAAGAGCTCCTGCGTGATAAAGGACACACTGTCACACACTATTGTGTAGTTCACAGTTTGAAATGTACAGGAACTTTATTTTTCCTGGAAAGGTGACAAAAACTGAATTTCAAATCATTTGAAAATAATAAGCCTCTTAATTTTAAAATGATTCAAATAAGCTCCAAAATGCTCCTCTAATGTAACTTGGACCTGTCCCTGTCAAAGAAATTACAAAGATGTCTGCATACATCTCTCACATATCCTCACCAAAATGCAAAAGCCTCTGCAGTCTCTCCACGTTTCCCAATTGATCATGGAGAACAGAAGCGTCCAAGTTCAGAGAGACCCCATTCCTGATGTATTTCTAGCTAATCAAAAAACCAAAGTTCCTGGGAATCACTCAAGTACATTACCTGCCATTTTAAAATATTTAGACAAATTGAAAAGATTCTATTAAATATATTCCTTTATATCATCCCCCTCTTGAAGAGGAACTAGGTTAAATATGTGTAAGATACGCCATTATGAACACCACCACCACTTTTCTTCTGGAATATATAACTACTTTCACCAGTCGAGCTGTGTGACAAGTTTCCAGGAATCCTTTTTTTGGGGGGGGGGGATGGGGGTGGGGTGTGGAAATGGAAGGATTAGCTGCTTGCTGATTACTAAAATGACAGGATCAATAAAATATTTGACAAAAAAATATTTCAGGTCCAAAGTGGAGTTTCTGAGTTGGTGGTATGATTAGAAGAAACCTACCAAGCACATACATAAGTCTCACATTCAGAGTCGGATCAGAAAAAATGAATTATAGAAGTAAAATAAGTAGTGTCTTTTTTGGATCTATCATATCTTTTAGGATACAAGTGTCTTCCATCTGAAAACCTGCTGGATGAACTTAGAAAACTTAAGATCAAACATGTTTTTCTTCTACGTGTTCCAAAGAGTTTTAGAGAGAAAATATTTTTTCCATCTCAAATCATTAAGTGAAACATTAAACAGGAACAGGATACAGATGTACAAAATCATCAGTAGTACCATTCTTATTCAAACTTATTTTCACTGCCATCCTCACAGACCACAGAATAGTATCAATGGATGCCCTGATCCTTCTCCCAAAGGTCTTTCTATTGAATTTTAACTAGGACAAAACTAAGCAGTGGGGGGAAGAAAGCAGTGAAATGGGAGCAGAAAGAAGATAGGCAGCGACTGTGACAGAGATAAGAATAGATGGTCATAGGCTAATATGGTGCATAATTTAATGGTTTTCTTGAAATGCTGAATTCCTTTTGGAATAACTGCATAATAACTTTCTGTGATGTTGGAAGTGACAAGCACCTTAAAATATGTATGGAATATTAGAGGAATGAAGAAAAAGTGAAAAAAAAATGCAAGTCTGCTTATTATGCCCCAGTAGTTTTTCTTTTATTTTAAGCAGACTGTATCTGACTGAATTCTTACTGTCTGAAGGCAAAAGGAATAGTCCCGCCTTGACCACATTTCACTTTTAGTACCACAAGATCTGGGTAGCCTAAATCTTAAGGCTTCACAAACATTTCAGATTGTACATATTACCTGTGGTACAGTTCATAAAGCACAGAAATCATTGGCAGCCTGCTAAAGTATTCCAGATTTTTTTCCATTACACAAATATGGTGCACTACTCAACCAAGATTAAGGAGCATGTAGTTAAGTGTTCACTCATCAGGCTTGGTGTTCCAAATGCTTGTCTTGTGCAAAGTTAGTTTTTTTTCCTTGAAATAGTTAATATTTGATAGCTTCCTCCCATGAATAAATCAACAGGCTATAGCTCTAAAATGACATGGTGCAAAATCTAACTCTGAAGGCAGATGAGCATCTACAAAATTCTGCCCAGCAGATTATAAGGCTTTAAAAGATATGGCATCAATCAAATCTGGATCAGTCCTTCAGACACAGTTTAAGTCAAGTCTGTTCCCCCTATATTCCCTCTTAAATTACGCTGCACAACACAAGGGCATACAGTTTGGCAAGTGTTCAAAAATGACATGGTAGGTGCTCTGGGAAGGGGAAAAGGAAATTTTTTAGGCCTTAGTGTATATCTGAAACTGTGAATTGGGACCTTAGTCTGATGAAAGACCCAAGAATATGTTTGTATACAGGTTTGTATTTGTTTTTTGGATAAGAAAGTCACATGTTTCAAAACAGACACATGCTTAAGTAATGCAGAAGAGAGGCCTGCAATAGTTCCATATTTGTACTCTCTTTGTACAAACTGGCACTGCTTTAGAAATTCACCTCTCACTCCTCTGTATTGTACATTATTGTACAGGATCATAGTTTGGTCTTTCATTCTCATTACTTTCCTGTTTTCTTTGGGATATCTTTTTTGAGATCTTTATATAGCCCCAAAGCATATTACTGTGACATAAAAAGTTGCCTGTAATAACTGCAGACTGTCTAGCCATCCTATTTCTTTTCCAGAATAGTAAGATGGAAGGAAGCCCAACATGTATCACAGGTTAATAGATTGGAAATTTAGAGAAAATAAAATGCTTGCAGCTTTATCCCAGGGAATTGTCTTTCCAGGAGCATTTTTGGCAGTTTAAGTACTACAAGTTCATTATTATTTACTGCTGTAACACAAATTAGCATGCTGGGGTGCTCAAGAGGTACCTGCACAGAGAGGTAGTTGGGATTTCATATAACTAAATAAAGTCTATTCAACATGGGTATCCACCTACTCCAGCATGAAGTCCCTCATGGGCTGCAGGTGGATTCCTGCTGCACTGTGAACCTCCATGGGCTGCAGGGACACAGCTGCCTCACTGTGAGGCTGCAGGGGAACCTCAGCTCTGGCACCTGAAGCACCTTCTCCTTCCTCACCAACTCTGATGTGTGCAGAGTCATTTCCCTCACATGTTCTCACTCCTCTCTGCTGGCTGCCACTGCAGCAGTTATCCCAGATACACGTTAAATATGTTATCCCAGAGGCACTGCCACCATTGCTGACAGGCTTGCCAACAGCAAATCCACCTTGGAGCTGGATGGCATCGGCTCCACTGGACACAGGGGAAGCTTCCAGCAGCTTCTCACAGAGACCACCCCTGTAGGACTCCACTACCAAAATCTTACTGTGCAAACCCAATAAAAAATCTGGTCACCTTCGCTTTTGACCCTGCATCAAAAGCAGTGATCTAAACTCCAACTAGATTCCAAGTTATTTTACTCATTGACTGTAAATGAAATTTTACACTCTTCTGCTACAAAGAGCCTGCAGCAGAGTTCTAATAAAGCTGGTGAATAGGCCTTTAGAACTTGCAGAAACATCTGGAAATTCAAATTCATAACTTAAAGCTTTTTGAAAACATCTGAAGGAACAAACTAAGGAGAAGTGGGTGGCACCAGCACATATGTAAATTCCACCAAAAGCATTTCTGCTTTCCAAATACATGAAATACTCAATAGCAGAAACTGTTAATTAAGAGACAAATGCTTACTTTACCCCCAGAAGGTGGATTCCCTCCTCTGTGACCCAACAAGTCATTCTTTAATGTGCAAAGCACATGGGGGATTATTTTGTGAACTGCATGCACTTAGTGCTCTTTTCTCTTCACTCACACTATGACCCTGCTTTCCCCTCACAGCGGAGTGTATTTCTTCATTCAGCTTCCAGATTAAGAATGGGATTTCACACCTGTACAATAACAAGTCCAGAGTATCAGTGGAGTTATGCTGGAGTGCAGAGGTAAAATCAAAATCTGTTCTATTTTTTAACCCATATAGTATTAGCCTTTATCTTATCTTTGCATAGAGCAATCAGGTTGTCAATGGGTACATTAAAGTAGATGGGTAATAAAACTGTTCACAATATCTCTCTGGAAAATTCATATTTGTGTTTGGAAAAAGAAATTCTTTTAACCTACAGCTTCAAGCTTGGGAGAAAAGCTCTTTCTCAGTTTAAAGTTTACAGGATCCTATTTACCCCCTGGTGTTTTTCAGTTCCCAATGTTACCACAGGATTATGGGTGGGAGGAATGATTGTAGTGGAGTTTCATCTACAAAAAAAATGGACCTTACTGTGCTGATGGATGAATCTTAAACTTTCGGCTTTCAGGTCTGATTTTATATTGCCTAAGAGGGAATACTGCTTTGAAGATAATACAAATCTTCCTGCCCTTGGTCTTTTAGGATCCCATCACTCATATTCAGAGTCTTCCTGCATGCTGTAACATTTGAGTCTTAAAGAAGAAATACTAAAGGAAAATGTTCCTCCTTTTTTTTCTTTTCTTTTTTTTTTTTATTTTAACAAAGACCTTAATATTAGAAGAAAAAAAAAACAAACAAAAAAACCAAACAAACCAACCACCATCAAGTGCCAAGTGAAAGGATGAGAGGAAATGGCCTTAAATTGTGTCAGAGGAGATTTAGATTGGATATGAGGAAAAATTCCTTCACTGAAAGGATTGTCACTTTAACAGGCTTACCAGGGCAGTGGTGGGAGTCACTATGCCTGGAGGTATTTGAGGATGTGTAGATGTGGCACTTAGGGACATGGTTTAGTGGTGAACTTGGCAATTCTGGGTTAACAGTCAGACTTGGAGATCTTAAAGGTCTTTTCCAATTGAAATGACTCTATGCTTCTATGATTAACTTACCAAGATCTGCTTTTTTTCCCCCTGAGACTTCATGTTCTTGAGACTCCATTTTTACAAAGCAAGTCTCAGGATTCTTGCCTCAGCTTGTGGGTGATGGCAAACCCAGGAGGTGAATTAGCAAGCACTGAGGACAGGGTGGTAGGAGCCTTCAGGTATTTGAAAGGGAACAGGTCCCTCGGCCTGGCAAACCAAACACCAGCAATGAGAAACAGCTCTTGACAAAATTGGTGCTCTTAAGGTGAGAGGAAAAGATCTTTTTATCTTTGAGCTTGGGCAGAAGAGAAGTAAGCAGTTCTAGAGTGTAAACGGTCCTGGGGAGCTGCTCAGGTAGCCTGTCAGGAAGGTGACACTGGCATCAAAGTTAGGTTGTTTGCCACAGTGGTTATAAAATCTCATGAAAAATGTTAGTGGAGTGCTGACTTTGCTGTAATACCTGTGGCTGCTTGGTCTCACAAACAGTCTAATGTTTTGAGGTTTATTACAAGACACATATTTATTAAACAAGTAGGATAAAGATGTGTGTGTTTCCTATAATTAGAATTACTAAGAATTTCCATTAAAATATTTCTGGTTTAGTCCTTTTCTGTTTAGTACCTCTTTAGTACCTCTTCTGTTTAGCAGTTCTTACTGACACTAGAAATGTGTGCTATAAATAGTTCTGCATATCATACTAGACATTTCCACCAGCTATGGAGCATCCTTTTAGCACTTTCTGTAACTATGTATTTTCAGAATATATTCAATTCCTTTTAAATGAAAAATACCAACTTCTTACCTGAACAGTATCCAATGTTTAATGTACTATGTACAAATCCTTAGCTGTAGCAACTGACTATTCCCATCCACAAAAATGGAGTAATGACAGTTTACAACATCTTAAGATGAGACAATAAATTTTAGATCTATGCCCAAAATTTAAGCGTAGATGATATAAGTAGTTTTACATTAAATTTTGAATATCATTTGTATGCAGGACTCTCAAAATATACAGGAAGCTTTGGAGTGGGATGGACACTTAAGGAATAATTTTATTTGAGATTTACTGATTGAGAAACTGGCTGTTATTTGCCTGGCTATTTATACAGCGCTTGAAGGGGAACTGAGTTTACTTTTGGAGAGCTGAAACATCTCTGCAAACACTTGCCCTGAAAAGGACTGGTTTAATTTTGCAAGAAAAGTAATTTCACCTTTTTCATTACTCACATCTGTATAGTTGGGTTAGGGATACTCATAAAATACAACATCACCATCCTGATCTTCCCTGGGCAAGGAAAATTAGAGCAGATTGGTGTCACCCACTCAAACAGATGCTTACAGCAACTGAGCCTTAAAATGCAGGCAGACCAGCTCTACTCAGAGACCTTGTAAGGCAGTCAAAGGTACTGCAGTTGCTCTGAGACCTCTTTAGTTCTTTTATAACCTCTCTAAGCTGTTTCAGCAGTCATACTTCATCAAATCAAATAGTTCCTTGTTTTCAAAGCGTTCCAGGTTACCTTGGAGGAACAGTGTCCAATTTTAACCATATTGTGTGTTACCTTTTCAGTGTCTTTCCTGGGAGTGTGCTCCAGACAGCTGACAGAATTACCAGATAGGATTCTGGAGAGTTTGATAGTTCTCACTGGCTTGTACCAACCATTCTGAAGTGCAAAGAGGCAATATAATTTCCTCTGCTAATACTGCATCTGTATATATTAACAGGAGATTTTATAGAACACAAGCAGATGAACAGATCAGGCAGATTTAGGCTAATGAAAAATAAATTGTTCTAGTAAGTGACCTATCCTTGCCTAAAGGTTTATCTCTCAGATAACAAATTCAGACTTTGAGTGGTTCTCACAATTCTGTGTGAAATTTTTTTTTGTCGTTTATAATGGCTTTGGGGTTTTTTTGTTTGTTTGGTTTAGTTTGATTACATTGTTCAAAAGTTAATCCCTTACTAACTACTGTCTGGGTTAATTGAATGATTCTTAGATGTATCTCCGCTTAACTCCATCAGCAGGAAAACTATTCATTTCCATTTGACCCTTCTGAAGACAGAAAACCTTGTAAGCCCAGACAACCAGTCACTGAGAAACAGCAAATATTAAATAAATACTTATGCAGTTGCCTTATCACAGTAATTCTTTAATAGTGGTGATATTTCTTATTATTTTAGTGGATTGTATAATTGTTTAATGACATGGGATTTATCCCTTATTCATTATCCCTTATTTATGTACTATGAAATTTGTACTACTCAAGAAAACACTTTCACTGAAAACTGATGGGACTGTCTGGAACAGAAAGGATTCTTTCTTCTGCAATGAGAGAGTTGCTCTTGGGACAAATGATTAGGTCAAATGTAACTATGAAAACCTACCATGACCTGCTTTCCTGTCTGGTCCTTTCTCTCAGAAATTCAAACCCGGGCCAAGAGGCACTCAGGTTTGTTGAGAAACGGATCAAAAGAGAAATGTCTACTTTTCCAATGAATTCTTCACTTGTTTTCTATGGATTTCTTAATATATTATTGATAATAAACTTCTTTGAGACAAAAGTTATTTAAAACTTAAGAAAAGCCCAGCAACCTGCAAGGCTCCAACATTACACAAGTAAAAGGAAATCCTTTTTTTAAGATTGAGAAAAAAGCATGAAAGATATTTCAGATAGTTTGAAAGATTATGAGAAAGAGGTACAAATATACAGGAATCACACAATTCTTCAGGGCAATTTTGCTGCTTTTCATTGGCACTGGGAAGAGGAAGGGTCTCCACCCAGACTGAAGTATTTCAAAAGGGATTTTTACCAAGGGGAAGAGCAGGAGAGTGCTTAGCAGACAAGCTTTAAATGGTGTATGCAGCCATCTGAGCCTCCAAGTCCTGTAAGCAATTCTCATCCTTTCGACTTTTCACAGCCTTAAATCCCTATTTTAGCCTGCTGCCTGGGGATTCTCCAGGCACACAGCCTCCAGACTAGGAACTCTTGGAGAAATTGTAATCTGGTTGTACTGCCCCTTTTTGTCTTTTGTGGTCAGATGTGACAATAATTTAGAAGACAATACATCAGGATTTCCCTCTATTCAACCACAGTAAACCCTATTCCTGATGCTAGGTAAAGCATAAACAATAGCACAGAAATACCCACTATGGTTTCTATTGCCTGACTTCAAGTAGAAAACAATTTTTCTCCCTGATCTTTTTTATTCTCAGTTTACAGTCATTTACAGCTTAGTTATTCATGCTAGGCTAGACTGAATTATTTACCTTTTTCCAGGAGTCCCTCTTTCTTTTTTTTTTCTTTTTTTTTAACAGTCTCACCTGAAATAATTAGAAAATAGCATAGGAGAATTGTAAAAACAGTATTTAAAATTAGGTGGATTGAATTTATGCCTTGTTCTAGAATAGTATGTATTATTGTAACATGCAATTATATTGGTTAAAAAAAAACTAAACTCCCCTCGGGTTACAGATTGATTTCATAGTTGTTTTGTAAGCTATTGCTCTGCTTCCTGGGGTATCTCTCAGGTTGAGTTCAGCACGGAATCCATTATATACTACACATTCAGACAGATGAAAGGTATTATGGCAAGCTTAACTTTCCTTCTGTTGAGTGAATAATGATTTATAATTATTCCTTTTATGATGTTGAAGTTAGCTGGGCATATGCCTACCAACTCATTTCCTTTTGTTCCTGGAGGTGTTGCTTTTTAACAGCAGTTGTTCTAGACATCTCTCAGTCAGTAGATTTAAATGAGAGCTGTGAGCACACTGTTGCTGGTCACAGCTCTCATCGAGAGATTTTTATATGTGATTTACAGTCTGTTGTACTCTATTTATTACCTGAGTTAAAGCAAAAGCATCAACACAAAGAGACAGTCATGAATTACTCTCTATTCCTTGCTGGGGCACTCAAATGAGAACTAAAACAGAACAAAGAAAAGGAAAGAAGTGTAAATTCAGATGAACGTTTAGAAAGAAACGAAAAAGTTATAGCCATAAAAGTTACACATTATCTTCATTTATTTTTAATGTTAGTGAATCATTTCACTGTTTAAGAGACAGGTTCCCAGCAGATATGAAGCCACATTGCTTTATATCACCAGAACATCACCTGGTGTACTGCAAATGATGGGAAATAAAAGGTAAATGAGCACAAACAGATATGCAGATACAGGCAGAACTTCAGTGAGTATTAGCAAAGAGTCCTCCTCGATCTCTGGTTTTCCTTATTTTACTTCTTCCCTACCTTCTGTGAACTGTAGTCAAATTTCTCTCTAGAGTACTTTAATGTCTCTTGTCAGCAGTAATTTCTGCAATTGTCAAGAGCCTAGTTACTCCTCTCTTCCTTCTGTTCTTGGTGTTCCTCAAAATGTGTCTCCAAGTGTCTGCTTTTCTGCTGGATGTAAGTAATTTTTGGTCCCTGCAGTAGAAATGCTTTGCCATAGTAGATACGTCCTGGCCTTACGAAGAAGTAATCTATTTTATCTCTTTTCTCACTTTCACTAACAGTAACAAGTGGAGAAAAATGAACAGAACATTTATGGGTAAGATTATATTTTCAGAAAAATGCTGAGATAATTACGCAGAGATTTCACACTTGTGAAGAACTACTGAAAACACCAACTTTACGCAATTTTCACTTACTGCTACTAGTACAAACCCCAAATGATTTCTTTGGAAAATAAAGGTCACAAATAGATCAAGGAAAAGCAGAGTTTAATGCTAAAGTCAGGATTATTAGTTCTTGCTCTGGAATCCTGGCTCCAGTGTGAGTTCAGTTCATTCTTCCTGTAAGCCTTTCTAAAGATGAGAAGATATCTAAGAATAGATTCCTTCAGGAGAGACAGAACCCTAAAATTATTCTGAGTTTTCAAGATACACTCCATGTTGTGGAAATAATGGAAAAAACATAGTGATGAAAAGATAGAAAGAATATTCCTAAAAAAGCTTTCATTCAAGAATATTATTCTACAAAGGAGTAAAGTACCATCACTTCACCTATTAAAAAATGAGCCAGGGAGGTGAGCAGCACCTTCTCTTTGCATGACCCAATGTTGCAAAAGACCTTTAGAGTGTGAAAGGCAGATCGTGCTCCTGGAGCAAAGTACTACACACTGGAAGTAGCAAATGCCTCTGTAAGGTGAGGGTGATATAATACTGTGTGAGAAGGAAAAGCCCTGGTGACTCTGACTCCAGTGTATGTGACTGCTCTTCCGTGCATTTCTGTTAAAATGTTAGTTGTTTGTTTTGACTGTGCTTTCTTATTTCAAACAAAGGATATCAACAGCTTTACATTCCAAAGCTTTGCCTTGCTCTGTGAACAAATAAATTGTACTACACTTAGCACATTGAAAATTCATAGAATTTGTGAAGGCACAGGCTTAAGGCATGCTTCCCATTACTCACTGCATACTTACACAAGTTCTCTCAGCCCGGTTACAGCCGTTGGCTGCACTCAGGTCAACAGCATCACATAATAATGTTGAACTGCATTAACTGCATAAATAAGAGATTTTAACAGTGGGCTCCATTTGAAGAATGGGTCAGCAGCGTCAAGTTAAGGGCAAAATTATCCTCAGACCTTCACAGCACATCTACATTTCTATAATCCAGCTTCCTAATGTACTCAGAAAAAAAACCCCAGAACTGCTGTGCTGGTATGAGACAAATAATGAACAACTCTAGCTTGAAAGTAGATCTGATTAATTTTTTCCTTCCCAAATAAAACATCGATAGCCTTTTTTTTGTCTTTTTGGAAGAAAACAAATTTCTACTCCTGTTTTTTGCTCTAAACCCATTCTTCTGTGCTGATAATGTTGTATGCATTATTAATTTTGAGTGAGATACTTCAGGCAGCCTAGAATGACAGGAAGTAACGGCTGTGGAGTTATAACTGAATTATAGCTGTCCTAAGATAGATGTCCAGCTACTCTTATTCATCCCACCAAAAATGCTGATGTAGAAGTGAAGCCCTTTTAAGGCCCCTGAGATGCCTTTAAGTGTGACCCTTTTGAGCCATCTTTTTCACTGCTCAAAAATCTTCTGATTTGAAAGTGGAATGCGACACATCTCTTTTATGCAGTACCTCGTGGTTTCAAGAAAGAAGTAATAATCGACAATATTACCTCAAATATTGTGTGCATAGCCTGAGAATATCTCTCCCAATGACTCATAATATAAAACACTGTGGAGAGGATGAAAAACAAGAAATGCTCCTAAAATCAGATACTGATATTAACGGTGTGATTCTGACTCAGCTGAAACAAATTCACTCCACTGACTTCACCTCAGAGCCTTCTTCAAAAGACAAATTTTTTCATCTTGTTAAAAAAAAGAAAAAAGTAACACAACTAGAAATCTGACAGGATTTTTCAATTCAATACTGACTCTGATTATAACCAGTACTTTGATTGCAGAACCAAACTGCTTACTCCAAGGCAATCCACAAGAATGGCAAGCAACACTTATGGTTCATATCCTGTTCATCCACCATTATTTTAACACTTAAGTATGTTGCTTGGATATAAAATACAGGGAAAACAGTCTCAGTTCTCTCTCTCTTGCTCTCTCTGTCATTCTTCTTTGTCAATGTTTAGCCTCCCTGAAACCAAACCTAGTGTGTCAGTGAACTACATAGAAGAGAGCCTTCCCTAGATTTTGCTCTCTGGAGACTGAGTAACATGTTCCTTATATTTTTTCTGAAAATACTTCTTCAGCAGGTTGAGCGTGGTCTTAAGAATCACTCATCTGAGAGAGACTGACTCACATGTCCCAGGAGACACCCTCAGAAGGAACTAAAGAGACAGGTGTTTTCCATCTTCAGTGAGTGTTAGCTTGACACTCTCCCATTCACAGGCTGCAAACTGCAGCCCTTCCTTATCTCTTTGTGCTCTGGGTAGGAATTTTAGCAGGCGGATGTAGCAGCCTGTTAGTTTGCATCACTGTACTTGAACTCTTCCACCTGCCTCCATCCTGCAGCCTTGGGCTCTGAGTTTTGCTCCTGGTACCGCCAGATACTTCATGAGGGATGAGCTGGGTGAGTGAGAAACATGTTTGGCTTTGCCAGAGCCACACATCAGCTGTGGCTGTGAGACAAGAATGGATGTGAAGTTTCATTTAGCAATGTGGCTGAAACTGAGAAACAGCAAGATTTTCTACTCTTGTATTAAGGGATTGTATGGAAAAAAGCACAAAGTATGCAAGTAATTCCCTTTCCTTAGGGGGTGGAGGTCATTAACAGCTATTTCTGAGTCTGTAATAAAGCTGTTTATGTTCACCCTCTGGCTAGCGCCATTCCAGAGCTGTCCTCAATCCTTCAGCACCAGACACGATCCAATGCTTTAATGAATGAGGGGATGCTCTCACACCTAGGAAGGTAAGGTATCATAGGCAAGGCAGAGTTCATAACAAATTGAGTTAAAATACATTTTCACGGGTCTCCTTTATCTTAACAGCTGAGCACAATCTGCTGAAGCAAGGAATAGCTTTTTAACACATACTGTTGTGTTAATCTGCTATTAAAATAACATCCACAATCTCCTCAGGAATTATGACCTCTTGCTTGTAGTAGAATACATATCTGCTGAACATATAAAACATATGTTTAATGATGAGCTATAAAAACCTTTTGATTTTCAAAGTGCATAAACAGGACTCAATATGATTTACACCTTCACAGGTGTAATTTTGTAACTGAGTTAATAACATGTTAAAAAGGCATTATTTAACCACATTTTTCTCTAATTTGCTCACACAGACAAATACGTGGTGAAATTTTATAAATATGCAATGATTAATATTAGAGCCCTGTGAAAAATCCTGGTCCAAATCCATACTTTACCAATACAGTAATTTAGTAATTCACAATACACTTTCAAACCGCTAATTCGTTTTATAGATCAGGCATAAATAACGTTGCTGTGTCTTGAGCAGGACTTTAAATCTGAGACTGGAGGCACCCTTTAAAAGGTCAGAAAATAACTCTCATAACAGTACTACTCCTGTTTGGGAAGGCAGAATACTTCCTCTCTTCCAGTGACCAAGAAGTAGTTTCATAGTAATTTACAGTATTTCAGGAGCGTAGAAAGTAAGGGGAACCCAAAGAAAAATTACATGCTTGTGTCCCACTGGTCATAAAGAGAGGACACTGGCTAAAAAGAAGAGAACTGAATGTGTGGCAGATATTGAATGGAAAGGAAGAAGGAAGAACTTTGCAATTCCTTGCTGTACCTTTCTATGTCATTAATCATTTAACTTTGTAGGAAAACCATCCCTGTAACTGCTGAGGGTAAGGAAATTAGGAAAGGTTTGCTAATTAATAAGATACTTTGGGACTTAATAAGATACTTTGGACTAAACTCTGTAAATACTTTCATATCCTTGAGTAATTTTTTAACATTTGAAACAATACCCTCAAATTCAGACTTTTTAGATCCTTCTGCAGCATTTAGGGAAATAGTTGTTGAAGTAAAAAGTGAATACAGAATAACTTATTTCCCTTATAATTTCTTGAAAAGTGTGGACGCTGTGAGTTTATTGATGTCACAGAAGTTTTTTTATTATGGTTTTTTGAACCATTTTGTGAAGCTTAACTTGGTTTTGCTATTGTAGCGTGGGCTTAGCTAATAACTACTGTAGAGTTCCTCAGTTCTGAAGCAGAAGAAAAAAACGCAGGCTGAGACTTCTATGTACAACTCAGAATTACAGCTCACATCAACCAAAATCAGAAAAGAGGAGTGTGTAGGAAACAGTACACCAAATTCAGGCAGACTAGTAGGTAACATAACAGGAAAATTAGAGAACAGAGAAATGTATGGTTGTATTTATCTGCAAAGGATAATAGAGAACTAATTTAGACGAAATTTAACTGTAAATGCAGTGCGATTATTGCCAAAAAATGTTAAGTTACATTTTAATGGTTTTTTGTGGAGATTATCTGCGAGGTTATATAAATGCATGAGAGTTTTCAGATTTGGACCTAGATTTAGATTTAGAGGCAGCCCAGAAACACTGAAAAGTCTGGGTAGAGAAAATAAAATATGTGTCTTTGTTGGAAGATGAAAAATGCAGACTGCACGGAGTTTTGAAAACTGCTTTAGTTTCATGCAGTCTTTATTGCCTGCCAACACCCCCTTTGCCATGTCCTCACTGCCCCAAAATCCCCACAACAAATGAAACACTCAGGATAAGGATAACCCTGTCTGTCAAATCAGTTGTCTGCAGGGTTGGTCTTGTGCTGTTTGGGACTGTCAGTGCCACTCAGTAGTGATGATTTTGGCCTGGAATATGGGTACCGGCCCTCCAGTTTGTCTGACAGACATCAGTTTCCCAAGCTCAGCAAACTCTGAATCAAGCCAAGTTACAAAGCAGAATTTTTAAAATTGCCTCTCAATTACTGTAGTTATGCTAAGAATAGAGAAGAGCAGCAAAACATCATGGCTAATGAAAAGTCATTGAACTAGTAAGACAGATAGATGCTTTTAATTCAACGACTTGAGATGCCAGAAGATTCTCTGATCGAGGCATCTGGGAATTAAAATCTTCCTGAGCATAATTAAAGTGTTTGTCTGCCCTAACCTATAAAAGGTTTATCCACAATGCCAGTTATCATCTAATGAGAAAGGATATCTGCCAAAGAGAACAGTAGTCTATTTTTCTTCTGTATCTTTGCGAAGATGATCATCACAAGGACTTGGAACAAATACAAATAATCAACCTCCTATTATTATAATTGTTTGTATAAAGGGCTTGCAGTTTAAGACTCATGATATAAATCAACAGTCTATTTATGCTGTTAGTTATCAGGTGTACAATTATGCACATTTATTCCCTTGAGTAATTGACCTTAGCTTTAAGTGGATGCCCTCTCCATCATGTTTACTCTGCTATTCTTTCTCATCCTCTAAACAAAATAATTTAGGATTACCTGGCCAAGTCCCAGATGCAGTTTCTGCAACAGGAGGTGTAATAGGCCTACTGTGAGTATCTAAACCAAGAGAACTTTATGATACATGAGCAGGTCAGCTTTAGTACAGGTGGCAGGATAAGCTTAAACAACACGCTATGCAAATAGAGAAATGCTTATGTAGGTACACAGAGAGAGCAGGCAGGGCTTATAAGTACCCAATGGCAGACAGAAATCAATCACAGAAATGTTAAAGAACAACAAAAATATTTTTAAAATATTATTTTACATTGCAGTTGAGAGGTAGCATACCATGTAAGATTTAAGACAGCAGACCTTTTCCTATGATTAAAAAATGAAAAAATCCTCTGTAAAATTTCATTATTGTAATACTTGTGTCATTGCCACATTCAGGACAACTGGTCTTTGACTTGTGCAGCCTGATGACTGACTGAACACAACCATAGCTATTGGTTTGCCAGAATCAAGTTCTTGAAATGCTAGACAACACACTGAAAAGTGAAACCTTCTGACACTTTCTCAGATAATACACTGTACTGAAGATGATGCAGCCTCAAAAAGGTTATTAGTTCTCTACATTTTCAAAAGCTTCCTGTCTCTCTCCCTCTCTTTCTCACTCTCAGTTTCAAGGCCAAAAACTTTTTTGCAGGTCATTTTACCAACTATTTAAATGTGACGGACAGGAGTTTGGGCAAGTAGGAAAGAGTTCAAGCTGTTTTTTAACATAATTATCATGAGAAATTGAAATTAGAATCCTATTATAATAACTCTATTTTCCTTTTTTGTGTAATATTTATATAAATCTTTATTTATGCTGTCAGTTTGGGAATCCTGTTTTCTGGTATTCTCTACCCACCTGCAAGCTTATTTTGAAAACTTCTGCTTCCTACCAGTGGCAAAACATTAACTTTTTTGTTTCTATTTAATCTGTTGAATTACTCTCTTGAGAAAAGGCACATAAGTAAGAATAAAGCAGAAGAATGCAGCATATTCAGCAGATGTGAGATGAGTCTATCCAGGTTGAAAGGATTCACTTCAAAGCCTTAAAAAAAAAAATCTGCCCTATAAGCTAGTGAAGCCTGACCTTAGAAAGCTGATCTTGGCTTAGGAAACATTAAAAAGGAAAAGAAGAGGGGGAAAAAAAAGAAAACTGAAAAAGAAAATCCCAAAACTTTTTCAAGACCTCATTTCCTCCTTCTTAGGTCTAAGCCCTCAAATGAAATAGATCTATATATTTTCCATCTGTCAAAAGTTACCCCTCCTAAATCAAAGGTTTCTCTCCTACTCCAAACAGTCCCTGCTAAACACCTACATTACAAGAGTCACTTAATTTCTGCAATTAACTTTCTTGGGCAAGGCTCTTTCAGCCTTAATAGCAATTAGGCACATCCCAGGCAGTCTCTTGATTCATTTTCTGCTGGGGCTCATAATCCCATCTATCAACAGTAACCACCTGCACTTGAAAAAAAACCAACCCTTGCTTCAGCAGTGGCCTGGCCAGTCCTTGTTCTCCTACACTGTAACCAGGCAAAATGGTAATATCAGAAGAGCTGCCAAAGGCCTGTTTATAATAAACATGATTATGTCCTTCCCACAGAGAGTCCATATGCTTTTGATCTGCCTGAGCCCAAGCAGCTCTGTGTTTCTCTTGCAGTAATTTTGCAGCTTTAAGGATACTACGACTGTAAGAACATCCATCAAATGAAGTCATGACATAGGGCTGTGTTCTATAGCTAATGTCTTAGGGAGCAAATAGACAGACATGGTTGAAACCGAGACATCTAAATATTGCAGTTGTTATGTATTGAGATCCATAAAATAAAAAAAAAAGAAAGAAAAAACCTCACAAAATCAAACACAACACTTAAGAGTCAAGTCCAAAACCATAAGCCATGCTGGGCTGGCTGTGAAGGGAACCACACCTCACCTTTAGTTTTCAGTATTAATGGTACCTATCTGCACGTCATCCTGTGCCTGAGTTCTGTGTAGGAGCACCTCGATCCTGAAAGGCCATAGAGAATCTCAGCTCTATCTCAGGTTTCACCCCAGCCAATTTGAAGACGCTTGTGTTTAAGACTAAACCCTCCTAGGGGTCACATCTTAGGGAATATTCTTACATAAAGTTCCCATATGAAAGTTTACCAAGCTAGTTTTACAGTAAATATAAGCCTGCTTGATTTTGGTGTCATGTGGAGACAACCAGAAATTGCTGCTCTCATTTTGTTCCTGCAGAGAATCTAATAAGGTGTCTGTGGGATGTACATGTAACAATTTTATGGCATCAAACCACATAGACTGTCTCTTAGTTGCCTTGAAACTCCCTCTGAATGTCTGTTTTTATACGTTAGTTTATATATTTTACATTTGTTAATATTTATATCGTATATATGATATTCTTATTTTATTATTCCATAATCCGTATAAAGACTCTAAGTAACTTCATCAACAACTACAGTGACTATACCTACTGTCTAATTTACTGTCTGCTCTGATTCCAGTGCTGCCACATCAATCTTCCCATCATATGTCTAGGCTTAACTCGAGTTTCTATGTAATTTTCCTAGGCTGAAGATCTTTTCATTTACTCCTTCAAATAGTTCTTCTAAACCTGATCTCCTCAAGTGACCCCTTCTTGTTTGCGTCACTTTCCAATTTAGGATATTCAAATGCTTTGATTATTATAAAAGTTTTGTCCTTCAGAAAGTCAGATGGGTTTGGTAACGTTGTATCACAAAGTGGTGCCAAATCCCAAGGGTTCAAGCTTGACTTCTTCAAGGGACAAGGTAATGATGTTGAAAATGATTCCATTGTGCCATCTAAGTATTACACTTATTAATCAATCCTCAGAGCATGCTAGGAATGCTAAAATCTGCTAATACTTATACTTTAATTAACATTACTGAATTCATACATTGCCTTCAAACTAAAATAAATTTAAAGCTTCTCTAATATTGTCGGATTTTTGCTGTTCACTAAAAGCCATATTTGCAAATGCACATATTGCATCATCAATTATAGTATGAATATCTTTTAAAAGTAGGAGTGATACGTGTCCTCTGTTTATGCCCTGCTTGATATAAGCATTTCCACTGACATCTGTGGGCATCAGGTCTCATTGCCATTCTGTGAAAATGGATTAAGCAAAAATTAGCACAACTGATATGCTTCAAAGAGGGCCAGCTAATGCTACCTAACCAAGGCATAAGTCTAGCTCACAGCACAGGTTGAGTGTTCTACCCCTGGCAGGGCCAGCCCCAGTGTCTCAGCAGAAATCCCCCTCTGTGGAACCCCTGTACTGGATGTCATCCTCCCTCCAGGTCCTTCACCCATGGAAGTGCTTTGGGCTACCTTCCTGTTTTCCTAAACTCACTGATTCTGCAAGGCAGGAGACCTGGCCTGATATAATCTCTGATTTTTTAAGAAAAATGGCGTTTGTAACTAAGAGCAACATCTCTGACAAAAGACTTCTGACCACCACCTGGAAAATGCAAATTACTCCAACCAATTAAAGATTTAAATTTCCCAAACAAACACAGATGGTATTTTCATAACATCAGAAGTGAAGGCCTTTCCTACCTCATGGTCAGAAATTAATAGATCATTTCGACTGAAGGAAAAAATAAATACAACAAAAAACTTCCACAAATAGAAATCGTGAATATAAAATTTCACTACAAATGATTAATATTTGGCAAAATAATGAGCAAGTGAATCATCGTCTTTTCATCAGGTGTATCAGGCAGCCTTAATAGTAACCTGTCAAAACAACATTAGAAAATAAGTGAAAAATGAGATCATATTTAAGTTGTTCAGAGAGGGATACATTACAAAGTCATTACAGTCTTCCTAGGAGCAGGTGCTAGCAGCTCCAGGATTTCAATATTCAGCTAAAAGAAAAGACTACATATGGAAAGAGTCATTCCCTGTGGCATATGATATCCACAAAAGGACAAGTATTTCAATCACACACACACACACACACAGAATTAATAGCAGATTTATGCTGATTAATTTAAAATATACTTTGAGATATCTTGAAATTTCTCTCCACACTTTCAGCATCATACCCAGATATACCTAGAACTGAATCTTCTGAATGCGCTTCTCTCCATTTCTCCTCTCTACCGAGGCTGAAAAAAGTCTCTCAGTATCTTGTGACTTCAAGAAAACAACATCCTGGTTACCAGACTGGAAAGTACACTATGACTCCTGCTTTTTCAGGTAATTTAGGGATCTGAGAATCACAGACTTAAATGTTTCATGAAAAATCCTTTAGTTCCACAAATGCAATAATGTCCTTAAACTGAAGTTCATCAGAGGTCATTTTCTGTGGAATTTAGCTCTGGCAGAGGTGAATTCAATATTGGAATGAAAGTGAAAGGTGCTTTTTTTTAAAGGTCAGTCTGGAATTAGCGCTTTTCCTTCTATACATGTGAACAGCTGCAATTAAGACTACTTTATTATGTAGCTAAATAATTGTACCCACGTATGAGAGATCTCATCATCAGAGAGATAATAATTGCACCCATAGGTATATGCAGCTGTAATTTTACAGTCAAACCGTGGCCTGCCTAAAACTCAGCCCTGGTGAAAATGCAGCAGGCAGCTGCCTTCCCTGCTGTGCAAATGTTCCTCACCAAAAATATTTTGTCAAAAAGAAATTACTGTTATGTAAGAATTACTAAAGCCTTTGAGCAGCATCCTGGGGAGGCCATAGGACACAGTGCTGCATTTAAAGTAATTCCTACACAAATATGTCATCTATTAGGAACAATTAGAAACCTGCCATTAGTCATACCAGCAGTACACTTGCTTCCATGGCTAATGGCTTCAAAGTAGAGCAGCTTCTACACCTCCAGGGAGATTATTCCATTCTATATGGATACACCTCAAAATGGACTAGTTCCCTGAAAGACGGATGTATGAAACAGAACTTTGTGATTTTTTGCACTTTTAGAGGCCAAGAAAACACTCACAAAAGCCTGCCATGTGCTCATAAAAGCCCCCTGAAAACTTTATTACCAAGTTTCCCGTTCTCTTCTTAAAAGGGTAATTTCTGCCAGCCAAAATAAATTATAAAAAAATACGTATTTGGACATAAGAATATATATTATTACCCAAAATACACAACTGAGATAAACTCAACGTGCTTCTGACTTTTTCTACCATTTGCACATAGGTTTAGGCTGATTAGCAAAGTATACATAGCCCTGCACAAGGACGCTTATTTTTAATTCCATGTCTTCCACCTGTCAAACAGGTGGATTTTTCAGGGAGCAAGCAAAGTTTGCCATGTCTGCACCTCAGGGCTTAATGCTACGAATGCAACAGCACTTCTGATTCAGGACTGGGACTGACGTTACTTTTTTCCCTCTGGACTCTAAAATATACCTTTTACACACAGAAAGCCAGCCCACGGTGAAATGTGGTAAGTAATCACTGATTTGGAAAACAGCCACTTGAAATGACTTTGCCACTACCCACTGGCTGAGTCACTGAGGTGGGCGAGTCAATGTAATTTTGCAAACGTGTATTATGCTGTGGGCTCACCACAAATTATTTTTTTTTTTAATTTATTTTCCTGGTTTTATGGAATTAGGACACAGTTCAGGGACAAAATGTCTCGTCTAGAGTAGGAGAGGGAAAGGAAAGTGAGAGAAATCCATGATGGAAGATTTGTAAGAAGAAAAAACTGGAATCTGCAAAAGAAAGTACCCCTCTAGAAAATAACTTAGAAATAATGGTTATGGTAAGCCACTACAGAGAAAGCAATGTTTCCCGAAAAAACTGAATAAGAAGAAACAACAAAAGATGAATGTGAAAGGTATGGGAAAATTAGTAAGAGTATCTTGCTGGTTTCCCTAATTCTGATGCAATTCTGATGGAATTTGAAGTGGAGAGAAGATAATCTCCGTCTTCTGAGACTCATCTGTCTGAGTGCTCCTATGCATGTGCTCATGCACTTTTTACAGAGATAATCAGTATGTTTCAGATTTTAAAAAAGACAAATCTGATTGAAAATATTTGATCAGTATTTTTTTCAATATGAAACTACTGAATTGCAAAAATATCCAATTTCTGAGGGTAAGGAAAATAAATTTGGTTAGATTTCTGATTTAACTGAATGCAAAAATGCATTTTTATCTTTATTCAGAAATTCTGCAGTTTCCCACTTACAGGATTTTGCTCCAAACCACATCAATAGATCAAAGATCAACCATTCAAATACCTAAACAATGGTAATATAAAATACTTTTTGACACACTCTGATTTCCTTTCCCTACACACCTGATACCTTTGATCAGAACGTTGCCTCTGTGCTAGCATTTCCATTATGCATCAAGTTTTAGAGGAAAAACCCTTGCCTTGCCTTTTGAGGCAGGAATTATGGGTGAAATCCAGATGTATGCAAGCCAGTAAATTAAACAGTGGAACAGGCTGCCTAGAGAGCTGACTGATGCCCCAGGCCTGTCAGTGTTTAGGAGGCATTTGGACAATCCCTTTAACAACATGCTTTACTTGGTCAGCCTTGAAGTGATCAAAGGCAGTTGGACTGGATGATTGTTGTAGGTCCCTTCCAACAGCAATAGTTTATTCTATTCCATGCTGTCTGTCTGATGCAAGAACATAACAGAAGAAACAGAAACAATGCGAAAGCAAATGACCAGGAACAGAAATCATCCTTAGATAAGGGACAAAATTTCTACTGGGAAGAAAATTATGATGGAGAATTCTAGAGCCAAAGTAGAACCAAGACACTTCTCTTTGAAAACTTGGCTACACTGAGTATCAGAAAAAGCAGAAAGATGAACTGCATTCCTTCCTTTTAGAAACGGTTGCAAAATAAATATAAAACCGCTCTATTAGATTGAGCCATAACCTGTACTTGAATCATACATGAAATCTGAATTGAGCTATCCTATCTCTAGCAAAAAGAAATTTCTTCTTAATTGGCTGTGTTCTCCTATTCAATTTGTCTTCATCCAGCCTCTGTTTGTGAACTATATGTACCTAGTAGGTGATGATTTGCCAAAGCTTCTGAAGGAAAAAAAGAAACAAATTTTGTGTCAGCAAAATTCTTAGATAAACATGTAATGATGGAATTGATTCCCTAAAGATTTTGCTCTTGTCCCTGGCATTAGGATCCAGGTTAACTTATTTCAGCCATACTCAGGGCAAAGTAAATCTATGACCCTTTCATGAGGTGCTGCAATAATTGCTGATATGATGGTATTTCATCCCTGTGAGACTTAATTTGCACCTCAGTGTTTCTCAATTAGTAGATGCTACAAATTCAGAAAACACACACACACCATTATTCTCAACAAATAATAGGATATATCACCTGCTTCTGGAAAAAAAGTCTGAAAATAAAAACACTGTCTGAGACACATGCTGGATAGTATCCAGGAAAACTATATCAAGCTCTTTCTGTAAGGAAAAAGAGTCATGCATTAAGGGTCTTGTTTCTTTCATCATTCACCACTTTTCCTCATACAACAGCACATACATATACAAGCATCCAGCTCACAGTAGTTTCCCATGCTATTAGAATGGGGCTGGGAATCAAACATAATGGTCAATAGTAGAGGTGACAACTATGTAAAAATATGGAGATGTAGCTTATTTGTCAGATTGTACATTTCAAAGCTGATTTATCAAACATTTCAGAAAATAAAAATACAGAATCGTTCTAGTATGCTCTTCACAACTTGGGAATTTAAGGCAAGAGATCACACAAACGATGGAGATGTCAGCTGGGGGCTCTCACTGCAGAGACATTAGATGATATCAAGGTAGAAGAGAGGTTTATTTAATTCAAAGCTGTTGTTTTGTTTTGGGTTTTTTAATACACTTTCATGCAGCTGCATAACACCTGAAAAAATCTGCAAAGCCTGTCAGTTTTATACTAGTGCTGTATTTTGTCACATTGTCAATCTGCAAGTATATTGTAATTGTCAAAATGACATTGTTGAACCTGCCATGTGACACAATAACCTTGGCTTTTGCATATGCTGCTGTCGATTCAGGAGTGAGGCAGCTGGCTTGATCTGGCTTTTATAAACTTCCTCAGTCCTCACAATTTACTGTTACTCAGCATCAGTCCTGTAAGAAGTAACATCCCAGTGACTGAACCCATTTATCTAAGAACCTTCCCTTGACAGATCTCATAATTTATATCCATAAGGTGTCCTTCAGAATGGATAAAGATTGATGGCTGAACAAGAACTGTGCTTTAATAGCCATTGCATTACAGGCTTTTTCTTTAGGCAAATCCAGGCTCTGATCTCAATTAGGTAAAGCATATCTGAATCCCCCTCAGCACAAACACTGTACAGCTGCACGAGCTGGTACCTCAGACACCAGGACAAGCGTGGGTTACACTGACACTGGAGGCTGAAAGCAGCCCATACACTGTATATCCTTGTGTACAATCAAACAGTGCATGGGCTGTTATGAAGAAGGATTCTTTGTTTCCTTGAATTTCTGACTTCGACAGGATTTTAAAGTCTGGGTTTAAATCTACCAGCTTAACTTTGCTGAATGGCAAAATCTATGCACTTCTCCCAGATGATTGGCATTTGGGGCGAGTGTGCTCTTCCTATACCAGTGGTTGTTCAGAGAAGGCTGTTTTTGGGGAGTTTCTTTTGCATCATGAATTTGGAACTAAGGCCATATCCTGGCAGTTAAGGAACAGTAAGTGTGAGGTCAATTTTCCATTTCTTTCCCAGGTTCCCAACAACTCTTTGCTACACTTACAAAATGGCATGTCCCTCAACACATATTCTCTAGCTAGATCTCCAAAAGTATCAATCAATAATCGTTCTTAAGTCTTGAAAGATGTATCAGAATTAACACTAGAAAGTGTTTCTGCATAGTTATTTCCAGGGTGTGAACCACTGAAAATTAAAATGATAATCAATTTAGTTGAAAATTCAATGTACAGGGAGTGATTCAGAGCGAATTGTTTGTAAAAACATCTCTTCATTGAGTACATAGGAAGACTGTGGAGCTTCCTGTCTTGTTTTAGATACTTTCAAGTTAAGGATTGCGAGTGATCATAATTATTTTCAATTTGTCAATGGGACAATGAACTACAACAAGAAAACAATTTGCTTGGGCTCATTTCTAACTCATCACCTGAAGTACTAGGAATTTAACATTCAGTTCATGAAGGACTAGACTGTAGTGTATAAAACTTGATCATAGTGGACTTTTTCTTATTCTTAAGAGCATTTCTTTATCTGTTTTGACAATTTTTTGTATGAATCTCTTGCAATAATGACACTATCTTGTCTTGATCTTCCTTTCCACCTTAAAAATGTTAGGTATATGTGGAAACAGATGAGAGTAAAGCTAGCAGCCCTGCTATGACTGTCAGGCCCTGCAGTATAGAGGGTGATGGTCAGTTCTTGATTCCTCAGAGCAAATGCTTTGCTGCTCACACAGATCTTGAGTTAGTGAAGTTTCAGAATTACTCAGGCTGCCTCTTTCTCTGTAGGGTTTCATCAAATGAGTAAAAGGATGAGTAAAGAATTCAAGTACCATTAAGCAGGATTCACTGAAGCTGTTCTTTGTATGTACACTCTGGTGTTCTGGTACTGTTTCATTCCAGATGAGCAACTAAAAGAGATCCTAAAAAGGTACTTTTATGTATCCGCTGAAGTGGGTATTGAAAAACATCTACAATGCACAGTAACTTTTCCTCCTATTTGCTGTATTAGCTGATGTCTAAACAGGTCTGGGAAAGAGGAGAACTGATGGCTCCACTGGTTTCAGAAACAACTGTCCCAACTGAAGCACAGCTTCACTGAGATGCCCTCACTGTCATGGTCATCTGCAGGGAAGCAAATCAAATGTTAATATAACAGATTATAGTCTATGCTTCACTTAAAAAATGGGGACAGGTCTCAGTTGGGAGAATTTAATTAAAGCAGCCTTCCAGCAAGATAATTATACACCTGTTTTTTTTTTTTTTCCACTGGGCCTTTCTAGTCCTTAAACTTCAGTTAATAATAGCACAATAATCAAAGATTTCTACATTTTTGGCCAACTAGCAATATGGTGAACCTGAAGAATATCTGATTACTGCACCTCTCAAAACTTGAAATAAAGTTGACTGTTAGATTCATTCATCTTACTGAAAATGAGTTCTATTTCTAACTGAACTATAATACTACCATGTGTACAATAACTGCTCACTCTTCTGATGCCTTCATCCACCTGTCTGATTATATATTTATTTATTTGACAAAGGATATATGTAGCATTACTGTAATTTGCTGATGGAAAAGCAATCACATGAAAGTGAAGAAGGGAGACTGGTCTTTAATAGGGACAGATATATTTGGGTTCTTCCATTTTTATTCAATATTCTAGGCTGTATATTACTTATTCATGCATTTGGGGTATGCAACCTGAAAGTTAATGGGGAAACTTAAAGCTGATGTTATATATTTACATACAAAATATTAGGGTTGCTTACTTTCTTACTTGGTAGAAGATTTCATTATCCACCTATTAAAACTCAGATGTTCCAACACCTTACTTAGACAATAAATTTCACTAGATTTTTTTCCTATAGAAAAAAAAAGCAAAATAATGTCTGTATGTACATTAAGACAGCAATAATTAGCACTTTTTCTTTGTGCATCAGATAGCTTATGGAATCTATTCCTAACACATGAAGATGGTTTTGGAAAGGTATAACTACTCCAGTTGCCACAGAGAGATATAGATCTAATCTAATTTCACAGATGTGAAATCAGAAATATGTCTTAAGAGAATAAATTTCATAATGCCCTTGAGCAGAAGATGGTTATTGTCAGAATTATCTCCCATACCAGAGGAAGAGCAATAATGACAGAGTGGTTTAAGACTTCCCTTTATCACACATGAAGATATACAAATTAGGATTGGCTGGATCTCTAATAAATAAACTGTTGCTTGAGGCAACCAACCTTCAATCATCCATAAGATCATGAGCATTTCATTTAAGCTAAAAAAACAACATCTAAGCTCCTAAGGGAAAAGATTGCTTTTCTTTATGGCTGGGCTGCAACCTGTAATGATCCTACAAATAAAACCCACATTTTTCTCTAGTATAGTCATTAATTACAATTGGAAGGAGAAAACCCCACAATGTTTCAGTCCTGTCATCTCTCTATATTTCTTGGATTCCCATTTTTCTGCCACTTTCTTTCACTGGAGTTCTCATCAACAACAACCACTATGGACTTCACCTTGTGGAACTAGAGCCTCCTGCAATTTTTTGTGGATGTTTGTGGTCACAAATGACATTTGAGGATAACCAAGGGCCACCACACAGTTGAGAGGAGAAAGCAAAAAAATAAGACAGGTTAGACTATGGCACTAACACAAAACTGTTTGCAAAGGCACAGAAATAACAATAGGGTGTGGACTCAACTTCGTGCACCCCGCATTCAACAGCCCGTCTTCATTTCCTTTTCAATCAGATGCCATGCCTGCATCAGGAAATGGTGCTGAAATAATGCTCAGATATTTTATGTGTCACAATTCTATGTTTCTTTTGAAACACACAATTTCCTTATCAAAAAGAATAAAAATCCTTACTCCTTTTAGGAAAATATATTATAAAATCTCATTTGACATGCATTGTTCTATAAGCTAGCAATGACTGCTGCTTAAATTACTTAAAAAAATATCAAAGAATGTAATACCTGTTAGCCTTACATAAATAGTATTTCTGTTCTTAGTGACACATGAAGGCATTGAAAGAAATAAAAGTTATTCATTTCCTAGGAATTCACAGTTTTCTTCCTACCATAATGAATCACAGCATTTATTTTTACTAATAGGGAATGCAGGGTGTTTCTTAACAAAGCTGTTAGGTTTGGAACCCATTATCCTGTTTTTTCTGTGCTGAGTTATAAAAATTTAGCTGTCACTATTCTGAGAACATGTAGCAAATACGTGAACAAAGTTTATCATGTTGTAAGGCACCCCAGGAGACTCTACAGGCTCTTTTACCACAAATCGCAGCAGATAGAAAGGGCTGAAAATATGGGAAATTGCCTTTCTTGTTATTTAAATTTTTAAGTGTATTTTCCTATACTTTGGATTTGTGTATATACATACTCTATGTTAACATCATGAGATTCAGGCCTTTTCATGTATCAGGATGACACACCAATAGATACATTGCTACTTTGAACCACATCTTTTAATAATCTTTGTACTGGCATCTGCAATTAAATGGCATAACCACTAATGAACACAAAGGATAAATTTACATGCATAAAATCTCCCTGAGATTTATAGGTAGATTTATAAATTCTGCTCTTTGGGCCTTTCACCGATTAGATAAAATCTTTGTCCCCATTAATTGAACCTCCAAACTGCAAGCAAAAATCAGAGACAATTGTGACCTTGCAAGAAGAGACTTAAAATGGGATGTACATATTCTAAGTGGAACCTATTAACAATTTTGTAAGGGCAAACAATCATCATTAACACTTTGCCAGGGGACTGACTTACTAAGTATGCTATTAACAATAAAACAGACAAATTCTAAGAACATGGTAAAAATCATGTGGAGAAAACCTAAGCATTGCTCACGGATATACACACCTTCTATAAAATTAAATCAATAATAATCACGATAAAAAGACAGCTTTATAAAATATGCAGTAACAGCTAAAATAGCTTGTAAAAGTAATTTTTACTAGCAGTCAGTAAAAATCAGCTGTCAGTCAGGTAAATAACTTTTTCCATCCTTTTACTCTGTAAAGAATGGATTTTATGTTTCCTGAGGAGATTTTTCTCTCAGGTCAAAAATGAGAGGAATGAGAGTTTGGGATTCACTATTTTGAAACAGACACTCCAGAGCAGAGAGAGTTTCATAAAGGCAAATGAAATATTAAAATAATCTGAAATCATACTAGATTAAGACAGCAAGAAACCTCAGAGTTGGTTAGGACCATGCAGTTGTTGGCAGCTTGTAAAAACAATTTTATTCTTGCAGATGAAACATGAGTATACATATTCTTATTCTTTCAACATAATTAAATAATTACCACCATTGTTTTTTACTGCAGTAATTTTTCTCATTATTTGACAGATGTGGGACTTAGTCCTCCATAAACACAAATGTATTTATCTTCACAGCATCAGTTGTACTGTACATTAGTTTATTTAAATAACGACCTATACTGTGATCTATTCTGATGTATTTCTACATTGCCTATGAGTCAGCCATTCTGATTTAGATATTTTTCCCAACATTTTCATACCTATCTCAGTCTCCTCCAGTGGGACACACACTGCCCACAGGAACCTTACTTTCTGATGTTGAAAACAACACAGCATACTTGTATAACTTGTTCACACCTTCCTCGCTCCAATGAAAGTCGTTCCCTGTTGTACCAGCCTTTCCCAACCCAGCTAGGAATTCAATAAAACAGGTCTCCTTCTGCAGGGTCTGAAACCTGAGTGACTACCAAAGACTGATCAGAGAATAATTTAGGTGGGAAGAGGCCTCTGGAGGACATCTCTTTCAGCCCCTCACTTAAAAGAAGGCCAGACAGATCAACCAGCATATCAAGGGCAGAGAACAAGCAAACAAACCCTGCAGGACCCAGTAGACAAGTTTGAACACATACAGAAAAGTGATATACCTCCTGCAGTGTTATAAATCCCATTAAATGTAAGTGTCCATGTGTTACTCTTTACCCCAAGAAATGTGCCAGGAGATGCACTGAGAGTACTTAAGAGCCATGCATTTGTCTGCCCTCGCAATATATTTTTTCTCTTGATGGATCTTACCAGCTCAGTTTGCTGCTAAACTATCTGCAGCCTCATGGCTTCTGCTCGCCGAGAGCCACAGATATCCAAACCCTACTGCTTTTTCTTTTCCCAAAACACTGTGTTAAACAAAAATATATGAAAAATGCAATTAAAATTCTTAATGTATGGTAATAAAGTATATATTGGTTATACCGAAGGCGAAGGGTTATTCTCATCTCCTAAGTGATCTCTCAACATTCCACCTTCTGAAAAGTCTCAAAGAAGTGCCTTTGCACAACACTTTCCTGTTCCCATCCAAAATATAGCCCTGCTGCTCATAGCTGGCTGTCTCCCACACAGACCAGCTTCCCTCCCCTTTGAAGCCATGGACATTCCTCAGCCCTTGGAGCCCCACGATCTTCTTAAAAATCGCTCCCATTGCTTTTAAGTGTGCCATTATAGCAGAAACAATATCCCCTTGGTACAAAATTTTGATGGCTTTCTTTAAAACTTTTTGAGATGACTAACACACAGGTTTCACTACCTACAGAGAAAGTCTTTGCTTGAAAATTACAGCTGAATCAAGCATACCCAGTTTAGAAGCATTAAAAAAAGCCCAAAACCTCAGAAGTCACATGAGATATACCCCACGGGCTGTGCTTTGCAAGCTGTTTCTCTTCACAGGGCGGATCAGAGTGGGACAATACCTGCACAAGTAGCTGCTTTTTTCCACCTTCCCGCTGCCCGCTTTTCCGGCCCAAACTGCCCCTGGAGCGCCCCATGGCACACACGCCTCACCTGCCCAGCTCTCCTCAGGCACCCAGTCGCTGTCCCGGGACACTTTCACCTTCCTGTGCCCACAGACGTGCTCACTCCATTGTTTTCCCAGGACCACAGTGAGAAAACTGCCCTGTGATTTCCCTGATTGTCTTTCCGACCGTTTCTGAAGACAGGAGCAGCAATTGCTTCCCACTGGTCAGCCCCGACCTGATCCCTGCCCGCTGCTGCTCACCCATCCCCTCCTTGAGGGAGCTGCCAGCCCAGAGGCTCCCCTGTCTCTGCACAGGGGCACTGAGCACCACAGCCATGCCCACTGAGGCTGCAACTCTCCACATTGCCCTTCTACTGCAAATACATAGGTAAATTAATTCTTTTTCTTAAGACCTGTCCTACATTGCTGTTTAAGAACAGATGGAACAGACAAGAGGTTCCTTTGAACGGAATGCCATATATTACTCATGATTTCCTCAATTTACCAAAGGCTGCGTTTTTTAATCCATCCTCCAACATTAAAACTCCTTTAAATTTTTTTCTTATTATTTCAATTATGTTAAGGTATTTCTTAGAGAAGTATGGGTTTTATTGCATTATTGCCATAAAAGTAATAAAAACACTCATGCATTACCTGTTCTGGACAATCACACTTGGTATAAAACTGACTTTATTAGGGACATTATGAGGTAAATTGTTTCCTTTTCCTTATTTTCTTATTTTCCCCTTTATGAATTACCTTTTCATCTACAGGTTCAAGATGTTTAAAAATGATAAATTCCATGTAATCTACTCATCCAATAATCTCCAATGTAATCTATTTCAATTAAAAATATGTCAAAAATCTAAACAATCTGCTCAAATCCAGATGAATTAGAATTACTTAAATCCTTTATTAAGATTTCTTATATTCCAAGAATAAGAAGAAAATCTCTATAAGAGCAGAATGAGTTTACTGGGCAGTCAGAAGAGCTTTATTCTGCATTCCCTGTCGACTTCAGTAGTTTATGTTAAAGTTACAATTCTCTTTCAAGATTGTATTTGCTTGTGTGAATGAAAAAAAAAAAAAAAA
>NW_016690187.1:125512-133634 GCF_001604755.1 Lepidothrix coronata
ATTCTTATAAATACAAGACTGCCTAATACAAAACAGTCAAAATATGGAAGTTCTGATTTTTCCCTACTCCACCCTGAGGGAGGAAGAAAATTATTATCTCTTACAAGAATAATGAGAAAAGAAGATTAGTATCTCTGCTCTGAGAGTCCTCAAGGAAGATTTTTCCTTCACACAGGACATCTTCATAAATGAAAAAGGGATAAAGACAGCATGATACTCTTTTCCCCTCCACTCTCATCAGTCAATAAAACTAATGAAGTTAGAACCTACATTTCCAAATGTCTCTCTTTTGTCCTTTTTCAGATGGGTGTCTCTATTGATGGATCTACAAGGGCTGCCCTCAGCTGAGATAGGCCTGATGGTTTGGGCTAAAGGCAAGGTGAATGAGATAATAATTGTTTCAGCATATCAGAGTGGGAATATGGGAATACATTTTGGGCCTTCTGATGAAACCATTGATCAGGGAATTGGGTTTCAGCCTTTAAGCATCAAGCTACCAGGGTAAATCCAACTCTCACCTTTGTCTGAAAAGGTCTAAAGAAAATTTTCCCTAATGGTATTTCTTTCCCATGCAGCCTTGATATATAAGCTTCCCCACAGAACATAAATAACTAGGTTTAGACAGTTATAAAGAACTAGTTTCTTCTTACAGGACTTAATTGAAAATAGAAGTTGAGCAGGTTCATACTTTTTGAAACGGAAAAAGTTTCAAAAGTTTTCAAAAAGTTGGCCTTTCTGGAAGCCACCAAAATTCAATTTGTTTGACACCCACTGGAATAGCTGAACATTCGGGGGTTATCTGGTCACTAGGAAGCTCTGGAAACGCAAGTCCAAGTCGGACAGTCATTCACAGAGGCACAACGGCACCATTTTAATGTGCATTACTTTGGGCTTTGGCAGCTCTTGTAGTAACAGAAGATATCCAGGGAGTGAAAGAAATGCAGTACCAAAAGATTCTACTTCCTAGTGCTATTCAAATACCTGGCATGCCAGGAGAGCCTGCAGTTGCAATGTCTATTTGGCCACTGTAATAAATAATGTGTAGGCATATATACCTTCTCCCAGAGAGTCCAAGAAGGTGTTCAAATGGCATCTAATATTCTCTGCTGACAAAATAAAAACTCTATATATCCATAGCACAAAGTTACTAAGAATCACAGAATATTCTGAGTTAGAAGGGACCCACAAGGATCATCGAGTCCAACTCTAAAATGAATGGCCCAGACAGGGGTTGAACCCAAAACCTTGGTGTTATTAGTCCCATGATTAAACCATCTGAGCTAATCTCAGAGTCAATTCTCTCATTTCCTCAGATGCCCTTACAAAGAAACGACACTTCTGCCTCTTTAACAAAAATAAGTTACAAATGGAACCTCTCCAAAGATTCGAAACGTAGAGGCAGTGGTACAGCAAAAGGGATAGTATTCAAATTTATAGCAGATGTTTCACCATTAATTAACGACACTATAAAAAGTATCCTATAACAGAATAATGTGTTACTTCTGCACCCTTTCCTTTCGTAAAAAAAGCATATACAAAAATAATTTTCAAGTATTTGTGACATATGGAAAATTTAGATTGCTAGGATTAGGTTCTCTAATCAAAACAACCCCAAAACTCCCATGAGCAGTGGCACACAGCTAGTACTCAGTTTATGTAATTGCCTCCCATCCAAAAGACTGCTTGTGTCTTATTATGTAAACAACACCTTGATAAAAGCCTTTCAAACCTTGTCCCCCTCAGAGGAAATGAATAGACAGGTGGAAAAATCACAAAGAAAGAGTGATTCTCCTACCTTACATCTCTTGGCCAAGTACGTAATTATCATTCATACACTGGAACATGAGTACTTGCCTATAAACACTTCCCATTGGTGCTGTTATAGCATTTGCAGCCAGCAAACGGCTAAATGATAACTAAACCTTGTAATTTTGGATATATATAACACTCAAAACATATATAACTTCTATTTTTATAGACCTTTTTTCACCCCCAAGAAGCCTCAAAACTACAAATCAGTCTTGCAAACTAAAGAAATTACTATGATCTTATGAGCCAGAGAAATTAAACTGAAATTCTGAAAGCAAGTTTCTAAAGGTACTTACACTCATTTTCCATGAACTCTGTAGTGATGGTTCTTCCCATGGGGATTCAAAGAAGCACAGCAAATCCAAGTAATTCCAAGTAATGGCCTCCCAGGTGGTATGTCTCAGATGCTATCCCACTTGACAGGAATTGATTGCTCAAATTCCTGGTCACAAATAAGAAGAAATTAAATGAGACAAGGCAGGAGCTGATCTCCTTTCATAATAAAATCAGATATGCCATATATACAAAGCTTCTCCTAATAAATGAAGAATACATGGCCTTCCTCATTCTCTTTACAAAATATAATTCAATTTAAGAGAACTGGGTTCTAACACACTATTTTTTCCTTGGCTGCCCAGCAGCAGAGGGCTCAGGGTTGTCCAGATGTGGGTAAGAGTCCCTGTAGAGATCTTCTCTGACATCATGGACCACACTGATGATGAGGCACCAGGTCGAAGGAAAGCCACTGTCTGGTGCAAAGCTCTGCCTTTTTAGCTCTGCAGCTTTGGGACCTGTGGCTCCTTCACTTGATGGAAATGTACTCTGAGCACACGTAGGCAAAGACCTGTCTCTGTCAACACAGCAGTCATGACCACCTGAGTCCAGGTGTTGGGATATCAGACACTCGGGACTTTCTATTTGCAGGAACATCTGCTCAGCTCATGAGTGGAATTCTATTCAGCAAGAAATGGCAAAATGTATTTGATTTTGTTACTTTTAGAATAAAAATAAATTAAGAATTTCAAGTGTCCTGCCAGTGATTACTCACACTGGATTGCAGTGGCAAAAACTAGCTTTATGGTTACCTTTGCTCTTTCAAGTACTGATGTGAAAATTCAGTTTTGAGGAAAAAAATCATAGTCATTACCCATAAAAAATCAAATACATGCAAGGTAATTGATATTGCTTTTTTGAATTTTGATATAGTAAACACACAATCTGTTTCCATTTTTTTCTCTTCAATTAAATTAAACACACTAGGAAAATATGAATTTATATATAATGAATGCATTAGCTAGGTGGAAATAAAAAGTAGAAATGTGTAAATGCTCTATGAGTGTTGCACAAACTTGATTTTGTTTTAGTGATGTAAATATTGTTTTTAAAATAAAAATTTAATTTAAGTACTGATTGCTTAGAAAAGCCCAGGGAAACAAAAGTGCTTTGGTTTTGAATGACTATGGGACACTAATAATGCCAGCTTAATCCATTCATTAATAGAGAATATTCTCTATTAATTTCATTAAAGCATATATTTTCAAATAGTTTTCTGTTAAATTTAAAGATGAAAAGAGAAAGGGAGTATTTTCAGTGCATTGAGGTTGTGTAAAATAAATAAAAATAGATTCTCCCATCCCTCTGAATATGAATGTATAAACATATGCTGATAAATAAACACAGTCAGAGAAAAAATCGTAATAAATATCTTTTCCTAACAGGTTGCCCTGAGATTTCAGTACATACCCCCCCATACCCACTAACATTTAGAGAATCTGTCATTCAAAGAGGACAGCAGTGAACACAATCACAGGCTTCAACCAAGGATAGGAAACTCTGGATTTCCAAGGTGATACATTTCAGGCATTCAGAAAGAGCGAAGTTGTTATGGAGGCATCTTTATAAGCATAATGAACATATCATTGCTGGCCACTTATGAAGAGTATAAATAGCAGATAGATTGATTTTTATTTAAACAAACAAACAAAAAAAACCAAAACACTAAACCAACCCAAACCCCATCACCAACTGAAAAACCCCATACATATGTTTATATCCAACTTTCATAAGAAATGTGTCATATTTGACAAGTGTGTTATTGTAATCAAAAGCAGGGACTAATTTTAATTCATCTTCTCCCTACTAGCAATTGTTCATAGTTTTCCTATAGTCATTTCCTCTGTTTTGTAAGGTGAAATGTCACTGCCTGCACGATTTGCATAGAACAGCTAGAGAGGATGATAACATGGTACAAGCTCCTGAAATAAGCTTTCAATCCAAGCCACAAGAGATGACATGCTGGATCTGTTCTTAGTTTGTCTTTGTTACTCTACATGAAGATTCACCAGTCATTGCAGTATTTTGAAACTACCAATTATTTAAAATGTAGTAAAATTCTTACTGTAGTTGTAGATACAGTACCTCACAGAGAATAATATTAGATGTGTGTTAATAATTAATAAATCAGACACCAAGGAAATCATTTGAGTACAGAAAGGGTTTCTGGAGTAGTTCATAAATCATAACAGCCCCTGTGGAAACCCTGCAAGGTCCAGCATGCTGTGTGGAGTGCAAATCAACATTTAACAATTGCTCTGACACTTCCCAGCTGCAAAAGACGGCCTTTGGCTTGGTGGATAAGAGGACCAAAATTCAAATCTGTTTTGAAGCCACTATCTGAAGGCAGAAGTGGTGACTTGGATCTTGGGGTGTGGCTTTGTTGGGGTTTTTTTGGTTAGCACTCCCTTCAGTTTAATGTTCACTGACTGACACTCTATCACAGCATGTTAACATAGACCTTGGCACCAGTATCTCAACTTGCTAATTTTGAGAAATGTGTTGCTTTAAAAATTGCCGAGATTACAATGAAATGTGCAATAAAATGACAAAGCCTGTAAGGAACTGAGTGGCTGGCTATTATAATTCATTACTGTATTTTTCCAGAGTACTCCTGAAAATATATTTGTTGTCAAACACCTAAAGAGATGTGTTGCTGACAAATGCCAGTCAAAAATTTACATCATTGATCTTGGAATTTACTGGATCAATACAGTTTGTCTTTGTTGAGCGCCGCAAGCAATTCCCTGTGTCAAGCTATGTTTTTGGAGCTCTTAAAATTGTCAGAGAATATGTCTTGGGAAAAAGGAAGAAAGGGACAAATGGTAAAAATATACACACACGTATACATTTACACACACAAGGGTGATTCACACTGCCTACATTTGTCAAGATCAAACATGTTCTCAAAAACACATCTGATTGAAAACAGAGCATCGATCCACATTTTTATACTACACTCTGTGCTACAATGAAGTTGAAACCACTGGAAAACCCAAGAATAGAATAGCATTACCTATGTATTTAACATTTGCAGTTCATGGTTTGGATAGAGAAACATTGCTCCATATTAGGTAAAGGGAAATGTGTATTGTAACCCACAGATATTTATAAAACAGTTAACACAAATCAAGAGATCCACGTGTTCATCATCTGAAAACCAAATCAAACCTGAACTACTAATTTTCAAAGCTGAGAATGATTAATTGACTTTTCTATAAGACAATATTTTTCACGTATGTGCCCTTAACCTCACAATCTTCCCAACAAGCATCTGGGGAAGTCCTCACGTAGCAGGGTTCAGTACTTGTTCTCACAGCCTTGCTAACCTTGCAGAAAATCCTGTGTACCATGCAGCCAAAGATAACTTCCAATTCTAATAAAGCTAAGGTTCAAACATTTGCAAATTTTATACAAATGATCTGCAACTACATTTACATCTTTGTCCAGGATGGATTTAATTTGCATAAATGACAGAAGGTGACCCAATAGTAGGACATCAGGACTTATTGCACTGCACCCACTACCAAACATTATTATTCTCTTCTATTTATTTGGCTCCATCTCCAGGGTAGGAAATTCATCTTCTCAAAGAGGGACAGCACGAGCTTGACTTGAACACTCAGGATGAGCAGGAAGGCAAAGCCAATGTCTCTATAACCTTTTTGCTGCAGCAAAAGGTAACTTGCATGAGAACTATGGTTCTTCTCAGGCCCATTTCTCACAGGCTCTTTGATGCTACACTCTCCCATGGATACAGTTCTCTCTTGCACCCACCTATGCTATAAACCTAGTTTTCTGAGAAACTGCTAAATTGCAAAAAACACGGACATTTAATACAGCTGGTTTTTTCTCTCGTGGTTTCCTTCAGTTTTGCAGATTCAAATCTTGCAAATTGAAGTAGATTGTGAATCTCACACGTTACCAACACATCTTAGGAGCTAATTAAAAACATGTATGCTTTAAGAATACCTTTTTAATGTGTTAAATGTGCTCTCACTTCATGAAAAGATGTGCAAAGATGTTTTCCAAATGCTAGATCTGACTCACTCTCTTGATAAGTAAGCACCACTGTGAGTATATGTGATAGGCATGTGCTATATAAACACTCCCCACAGAGATTCAGCCCCCTTTCAATATGCTGAGAATGACAGCTCATCCGTTCTTTTCCCTACCTCCCTCCATGTTAAGTTACAGCTCCCTCACAAAATAAGAGACAAATTTACAAACTTCCAATTTTGGGCAAAGACCAAGCTGCAACTTAATGTTAGAATTGAGCTCCAATTTAGCAACCAAAAAGTCTAAGCGTTGGCATTCTCCTTCATGGATAGTTTACTGCTGCAAAAGACAGTCACAATCTGATATTTTTGTATATGATCCATTCAAAACCAAAGCAAAGCAGCAACAATTTTTTGGTCACCAGGCCAGTGATGCTTATAAGCAGGGCATAAAATTGGCTTGTTTTCTGCTTGTTTTCCACCTAATTTCATTTTAAAAATTATTATATATCTTCACATTGTTTAGCAGATTTATCCTTCCATTAACATGTTAAACTTGTCATGTTTCTTAATCAATTTTATCCCAACTTATCTTTGATGATTTTAATTAATAATTTCTGATTTACAAAGATCTACTTGAGGGTAGAATCACAACTCTGAAGAACATGAGCAAGACACGAATTTTGCTGCATATCCCAATGATCAGGAAGAAGTCAGGCAAATACATCTGTCAAAACAAACAATTTACTAAAGAATATAGGCAAAAACATGTCTTTTTCTTCCTATATCCTGTCAACCACACCTTGCAAAAAAGTGATGACAGCCAGTTTCTCTGATGCGTCAGACAGTTTGACATATATTTCTTTAGTCCTTATTTTATCTGAGACTATAACTTCTTGTTCTAGAAAACAATCTGATTTCAGGAAGGACATTTTCATTATGAAACACCCTTTGATAAAGCAAAATACCTTTAATGAAGTTGTTGAAGCTGTTTAACAGTAATGTCTTCACACAACTTTGGAGAGTTATTATCCTTTTTCATTTCAATCACTGATTATTTGAATGGCTGGTGATATTAACATAGTGGAGATTCAGAACACTGAGAATATGACAGCAGGTTAGGGTACAGGCCTAGCCTCTAGGATACTGCCGTGAAGTCAAAACATAATGATAGTCACCAAAACCTACTGTTACCCCTTTCTTATTTAATTAAGCCAAAAATCTCAATCTTCTTACCCGTGCCTAAAGTTAAAATCATAATTTTCTCCCCTGTTGTCAGCTTAATACTGAATAGTCTGGAGTTTTCTGAGTTAGGAGGCAGAAATCCTTCACCTCCCGTGAGCTGCAGCAGAGGGTCTGGCCTGGCCATTGGCTACGGGGTGCTTGTCGGGTCGGCAGAGAACATCTCTGCTACTTGAGGCAGCACCAAGTCAACTGTGCCTTACAATTGCACCTTACAATTACATCTGTATTAACATCTCCAGTTAATCAACTTTACTGATGAGAAGTCCCAAATGCAGGACGTGGAAATGACTTGTAAGAATTTACGATTACAGAATGTGGTCCACCTATTGGGACAGTATTAGGATTACTGGGTTTTGGAGGTGGGTATGGTTGAGCTGCTTAGCCCAGCTACTGGGAAAACTCAAAAGAAGGAGAAGCAGTAGTTCCACAAAATGCTTTTCTATTAAACTGAGTGCATTGGATCAGTGTCTGAAAATGAGGGCCACGCTTGATAGAGCTGCTTACAAGGATAATGCCAATGTGAAACATACTCCACATGCCCCAAACACCAGAAGATTAACCTAGTGGGGCCCTGTCTACTACCTTATTGGTCTACAGGTTTAGCATCTTACCTTCTTTTTTTGTTTTCTCTCTTGTATTTCTTTCCCTGCCATGCACACCCTACCCCAGTAGTGATGTGTGGTGGTTTGGGCTAGGCCTTCCTTGGTGACCAGTTTGTAACCAAGGAAGGGTCCAGA
>NW_016690187.1:133726-157698 GCF_001604755.1 Lepidothrix coronata
ATCTTACCTTCTTTTTTTGTTTTCTCTCTTGTATTTCTTTCCCTGCCATGCACACCCTACCCCAGTAGTGATGCCATGACAAATCATTGGCCTTATTAGCTCATAACCTTATTGTCATCCACTGGTTGTAAGTTCTGAAAGGGAAGACTCAACTGCCAAGTTGGACAGGTAAGCAAGACCTCTACAAAAACGAAGCTTTTCCCTGGACCTGGACACATAATGGGCAAACTGAGGGAATTCACCCGAGGAAAGATAAGGGTGAAAAGCCAAAGGTATTATAAGAAAGCATGACAACTAGCCACCAAACAGTGATATCACCTCTGCAAAATCTTTAATGATTTAAAACACATTCTCCAGAGCAGATGTTAGGATGGAGATATCTCTGAATGATACAGTCAATGAATAAGTGATAAAACGTTTCTCGTTTGTGGCAGTGATCTGAAATAATAACAAAGAGATAGCTATTTTAGTCTGAGTTTTGCTTATGTCATTAAAATTTAAACCTGATTAAAATGAGCCAGTCTGGTTTTATAACCTGTCAGTATGACAAAGGGACTTTGACACATTTGTCTTCTGGCATATTATGGGGATTTACATTTTGCACCTTACAATTACATCTGTATTAAAATGACTGTGCACGCCGAACACGAAAAGAGTGATTCATAATAATGGCATTAAAAGCAATAAAGAGTTAAGGACACTGTGAAGGAAATGAAGCAGAAAGGTAAAAGAGGCTTTGTATAAAACAGAGTAGAGGGGAAAGAAATATCTCTTTGCTCTTGCATCTTTATTATTAGTCTAAATAATAAAGATGTAAATGGAAAGACTTTCTGCCAAAAGAATCAATACAGAAACAAAAAAGCCACCCAGAAATAGTTTTCAATCCCCTAATCTCATTTTGCACTAAACACAGTACATCCTGGGGTGGACATACATTAAAGTGAATTCCACATATACCCATAATTCATTCTGCTAGTTTGGCTTTCTTATGGGACTTTGATCTTGAAGTCTATAGAGAAAACAGAGGTGAATAAGAAGTTCTTTTCCTCTTCTGTAAATGTTTTTCTCTCATTAGAACAGTTTCCACTCCAAACAAGATGAAAAAAAAAAAAAAAGAAAAAAAAATCTAGGAAGAATATAATGAATTAAATTTAAATAGAAACTAGGATTTCAAAAAGAACAAGTGGTAGTTAATAATTATGGTCTTTTTTATTTATTTCAGTCATGCTGTAGATTTTTTTATTTTGCTACGGATAACTATTAGACAAATTGTTATTTTTAACATCAGAATATCACATCTCTAAAATCAATTTTTTTTGAAACGACAAAAGGGTTTTTTTCAAGCTTTGGAAAATCCATGGTTGAGTTTAAAAATCTCAGAAAAATGAACATTTTTTAATTGGTCTGCAAAATGTATTTTTGAGGGGTTTTTTGTTTCTTTTGCTAATAATAACAAAAATAATTTTCTTTCAATGAAGAACAGTTTGGTTTGTGAAACAACAAGAATAGAGGAAAAACTGTAACAGGAGCTGAGCCTGTCCCTACACAATGATGTTATTCAGTCAAATACTGTGAAAAGCATAGGTTTGGTTCCCATTTTGGGGAACCACCAGAGCTGCAGCAACTGATACCTGTTGTTAATCTCTCCACCTAATCTGGAACCTCAGAAAAAAATTAATGCTATCATATTTTGCCTATTAAAATGTGTAGGACTATTAAATCTTTAAACTTTGGCTTTGTCATTTCCCTGTAAGATACAACATAAATGATTGTATTTCTTTGTGTTCAGCTCGAGTTTTCTCCTAAAACAACTGCACATTTATTAAAAAGTCAAATCAAAGTCAACATATATAGAAGTTAAACAAAATTGTAATTACTTCTAATAATATTTAAAATCTAAAGTCAATGGTTTATGATTTGCCTTTTTATAAATTCAGTGTTTGAAGATAACTAACAGGATATAACCTGAAGATAAGTCCGTTGGTCAGGAAAGCACAGAGCCAGCACACTCTCAAAGAAGACACACGTTTCATAAAACATAACAAAGTGAAGGGAGCTATAAATAAGAAAATAAAGCTATAGTCTGCAGTTAAAATCCTTGCTGCTTGCAGTACATCATTCTGTTCCTAAGTGTCTGTTGCTGGGCTAGAGTTTCTAAAATTAACATTGCAATAGCCTACATAGGCACCAAAACGCACACAAGAAAACATTGCTGAACTGGTTATTCTCAGTGCTAACATATGTTTGCTATTTTCCCAACGTGTTTCTATCCCTTGAAAATATTTATCAGGATAAAATTTTGAATTGGCTCTTTCAACAGTCAATGTGCAAATGCTAAGACAGAAGTGTGTGTAGTTTGTGGTGAAAACTGAAATACTGATGAGTTTTAGCAGTTTTCCAGTATTTATAGGCATCATTTTTACACTTGCTAGGGTCAGCACCACTTAAAAATTAAAAGATATTAATGCACATACATCTAATAAGAACATTAGGAAAGCAAGCTTAATTGGTTTATAAGCCTATGAATTTATAAGTGACAAAATAAAATCCCAGTTTTTACTTAATGCAGAAAATGAAGAAATTAAAAATGGATTGTTGATATATTCTACATATATACATATATATGTATATATATTTATATATATATATATATACACAAAGCCTCAGTATTAAATATATATATATATATAAAGCCTCAGTGTTTGACATGCTCACGGCTTTCCACTAAATGGTACCTTTCTGTACGCAACTCTGTTCCCGTGTAAGCGTGTAAGGAGGGCAAGGTTTGATGCCTTGCTGATTAGGAAAGGATAAGCAGCTTCCATTAAAAATAAACCATGGAATAGTAGACAATATGACCAAGAAATAGGGCAACCACTTCTCACAGCACAGCAAGTGGCAGCAAGATTCACAGCCCTCTGCGGTACCTGTTGTTAGAAGCCTTTCATGGAGCTCCCTCCAGTAACACCTTGTCGCTCCATACCAAACATCTGAGGAACACCAGGAATTTTAACGAGCACAGCTAAAAGTTCTTGGGAATGACAAAACCAGAACCCAACCCGATGTCTGCTGGCTCTGATCTGTGCAGCAGGTTTTGGAAAACACGCCGTGCTCGGGGGTTACAATGGGAAAGGTCAAACCGGGTAGGTACAAAGTGACGTTGAACGTTCATTTTGATGGAGCTGCACGCAGGTGTCTGGACTATTCCCCTTTCCTGTGAAGTCCACAGGTACTCCTCTCAAATGACAACCGAACCAGCAGATGTGGAAATACTTGGCTGAGGTATTCCTGTGGCTTTAGACTACTTTCTTTGGTACCTTTTATACAGCATTTGGGAACGTACATATTTGTGTTTCACAAACACAGCAAAAGGGCCAATTAAGCCAAATTTCACTCATTCTGTTCTACATATGTACACAGAAACAAAAGAATACTTTTTGCCTGATTACTTGAGTATATTCAGACTCCTCTACATACTGAAGAATATATATAAAAAAATATTAAAACAGCCAACGCACTCAATTAGTTTAAATAAAAAAAAAAAAGAAAAAAAAAGAAAAACTTATGTATAGGAATGGGTGAATTTACGGTGAAAACACATTTGCAATGAAGGGATTTTTTGACCTGGAAAGAAGCAATATGTGAAAGAATCAACAATTATTAGTGTAAACAAATTTGTCAATTTACCATGGAACTTAAAATCCATAGGACAAAGTAATCACTCATATTTCTTGTTTCTAGTAGAAATGATAAAAATACACTTATAATAAAAGTACTCAGTTAAGAGCATGTCATACTTCCATCACTTTTTCATCCACATGCTCTCATTTTTATGTTAAAGTGCTATACCTTAACTGGGATTTTTAATTTTTTTGTCCACAAGGATATCTGGGCTGACTCTTGCTTTAATGTTACAAGAGAGATATAATCTAGACTGCAAAATACAACTCTTCTGGGTTACATTTGGTAGAATCCAGCCATAACATGGGGCGTGGACTCTAATGCAAAGACCAGATGCCAGAAGATTTGAAAGAGTTAAGAGCAGAAGGAAGAGCACTTTAAGAAAACAGAGAGATTGTGATAGCTGATTCTAAAGCAGGTTCTATATATTTCACCTTACATGCAAAATAAGAACAGCTGGTAAGCAGCAGCCTGGCAACAAAGCTCTTTGCTTGTATTTTGGTCAGTATTTATTGGGCTGTTCTCAGTTTCTGCATATGGGGATGAATTAGGACATTTTACTTTCTTTAATACCTGAGACTCTGCTCTTTCAGATATAACATTTGAATTATTGTGACCTTCCCAAAGCATAACCCCCCCTTTTTTTTTTGTTTAAAATATTAGGTTGCAACTGTCTAACTCATGGCACCCCAGTAGCTATAAAAAACCCCCTTGTATTAGTTCTGTACAATGTCATCTATCACAACCTCCTAGCTCTTCCTGGCTATGACTGATCTTATTCTGTCTTTTAACAAGCTGGTCTCTTTACATGACTTCCAGAATATTTAGAAGCCTCTTCAACCAGGAGATGTTATAGCCTCCAGGAAAAGAATGTAGCTCTTTTAGACCTGTCTCTGGGTGCTTTGCAGAGCTCAGAGGCAGATACACTCCATCCCTGACACTTCAGGGTTGTGTTCTGCTCCATTCAGTTAGCAGATGTAACATATCTTCATACTATTTCCACATCTCCCACACTTCCCAAGCCACACATCTCAAACCCTGTTCGCTGCTGAAGGAAATAAAATACTTTTACCTCATAATTTGCTCATTACTTCATGGACCTATATATGAGGAAGATTCAGCTAAAAAGCCAGAGAGATCATAAGCATGTGAGCACTATTGAACTAGTTTGGCTCTTTCCATTTCCCCAGAAACCTTACGTATTCAGCTGAAAAAGCGTAAGTTGTTATCCAGTTAATAGGAAATGGTGTAGTTGCTGGGAGATGAATTTCCTGGAAGCCAGAAAAAGCATTATTATTATTAGGAAAATGGGCATTTATCTTCCCCACAGGAGTTCTAATTGTGGCTATGGTCCAGTTTATAAGCGTCATGCTGTGCATGATAAAAACGTGTAAATGAAAGGATAGAAACAGCTCTCAGGTTTTATTACTGCAAAATCAAGGGACATAAAGAGACTTCTTAAACCGGGAACTTCAAACTGAAAGGTACTTTTTCTCTGTGGAGCTCTCTCATAAGGGAATTATTAAAAACATCCCCTTTTGAAAGATATTTTTGTGTAACCTACTTAGAATGGAAAAGCACAAGATTGCAGATCACTTTTGACCTTGTTGAATGCACAATAAGTGAATAACGCTATAGTAACGTTGCAATTTCTTAGTAAACAGATATTCACAAGTCTGGGAAGGCTAAGCTTTTTGCTTTCTTATATTTATTTTCACACATAATATTGAAACACCCAGAGGCCCTCACTGCAACATAGGAACTATATATATATATACACATAATAAAGCCCTGATCCTGAAAAACTCCNAATATCACATTGCAGGTGGAAGAAATGAAGGGTGGAAGCACAGAGGGAGCCACACTGCCCAACAATCCAGTGATTTCCTTTTTGGCCCATTTGTGCCACCCCAGTTCTGGTCAAGCCATCCCCCCAGACAGCATCTTGGGACACTCACGTGTGCCAGAGCATGGGACTTCTGGTATTTCACTTCAGCACTGCTGGCAAGGATCTCTCTAAAGAGGGACAAACTGAAACCCAGCACTTTCCTTGGCTAGTCACTGGCTAATGGCATGGCTGATCCGGGGATTATGATGGACTTTCTAGTGAGAAACTAAAACCTACAAACACCTGGAGGAAGTGGTTACTCACAGCTGCTGCCCCACCCCTGTTTTCAAGGGCTAGTTGATTGATTACACTCCCCTCTCAGAAAATAGTGCCTGGGAGCCAAACCCTCCTCTGTCCTGCCAAAAGGGATGGGAGTACAGGATTTCTGCACAAGAAAAATAATCTAACTCAAAGTTCATAGACTGCAACTGGTAAAAAGAGGGGACTGATTTCCATCAATGCGAGGAAGGGACTTCATTGTGCAGAAAACTTTTTGACCAGTGAAAGAGAGCACGAGGGCAAATAAAGGCTGTAATCCAAGGTTTAGTCTCATGTTGGAGAGGATCTTGGTTTTTATTCAGTGTCATTCAGCGACTATTTCATGTGAAAAGCAAAAGCAGAAGCTGGGTATCTGTGCTTCCAGCTTTGTCCCAGCTGTACAACACAGTGCTCAAACCAGGCCACTGTGCATCAGTGCTTTGAAAGGCATCAGATCAAACCTCTCAGGATCTGACTGACTTATACAAGGAATATTTGCCAAGGTATTCAGGCAGGGGAAGAACTGAGCTCAAGCAGATATAAACAGTACAAAATATATTAAATTCCTGAGTCTGAGAAGTTGTACCAATATCCAGTACCTATATAAACCCTGACACTTCCCTGTCAGGCGGTGGCTGAATGAAAGTTTTCAGAGCTGCGATTCAGTGCCTTCTCCTGAGTGACACGTTCAAGGTCTCCCAAGACATAACCTTCTGCCTAAATCCTACTTTTTCACTGTGTCTGGGACTACAGAGTAAATGAGAATGAAAATAAGCTCAGCGATAAAAAGTCATGTAACATCTCTTACATGCACTGAATTATGAGTACCGTGTGGCACAGAGTTTGCTGACAGTGTTTGCAGAGCTCAGTGCCCTTTGGAAAACAGTACCAGGATCAGCCCACCTTCCTGGTGAAGACTGAGGCAGCTGGTCTTGCCCAATCACAGTGTGTATTACTACTTGCTCTAAGTGAATGAATACTTCAGCTTAAATCCTTTCCAATTCTCGTTCCTTAAATGGCTGAAAATCAGATTACTGATTTGAAACAAACTCCAGAAAACATCGTTCAGGCTTGTAAAATGATGGGTTCATTTTCAAATGGCCATGGTAACTACACGGGTTTCATGGGACCTGCTCAAACTCCTTTCTGGTTGATTTTGCTTGGGCAGCTGTCGGTATGGCCGGAGCAGGCTTGCTCTGAGGGCTGTTACCCTTTGTGCATGCACACTGCCCTTTTCCCTAGAGGAAAATCCCAGTGACATATGAGGGGACAAGGGAGAGGGAGGAGGGACTGGCTGGCCCTCACAGTGCCGGGCAGTCACCCCAAAAGGAGCCACTGGTGCCGGGGTTTGCAGGTGCCCTGCCACGAGAGTGTGTCTGACCGCCAGCGGTGTGGGGACATTGAGGAGGACTTGCCACAGGAGACACATGGCCAAGGCAGCCCCGTGAGAGGTGCAGGATAGGCTGCACAGCTGCAAACAGAAGGGCATCCATCTTATCCAGGTGACAGCACTCATGGTGAGGAACTCTGTGGATTTGGGAACATATAAACCAAGTATAGAGTCTGTTGTCTTGAGAATGTGGTGGAAAAAGTAATTTCCCATCTCTGCCACCCAAAGGGTGTGCTTAAAAAAAGTCAGCTTCTACCAGATTACAGTTCTTTGAAACAGTGAATTAAATTTGTCCAAACAGGGATCCTGAATTTCACAGCCCATGGTGTTTCTAAATGGCATATGCTGTTAAAAGAGAAAGCGAGCGAGCAAGCGCAGAATGCCTGACTGCAGAGACATGGGATAAATTATGGATATATTTCTAGCATATGCTACTGTTGTGACACTATGCCATGTTGTGCCAGACAGCAACCAGGTCACAGCATGGAAGGAGCAAACCTTCAGAGGAGCCTGTTCTCAGAGGCCTTAGAGGCATAGTGAAGCCCAAACTTTCCAAGCAGTAGGGAACACTCCTAACCTTTGGGCTAAACAAGGCTGGAAAACAGATGTTTTTTTCCTAATTTTGTCACTATAAGTTGTTCTAAATATCGTGTGACCCTGAATCTGAGAGAATAAGGCTTGTGCCTTATTTCATGCCATCTCAGAGAGTGACTAGCTATTTCTTACAGTAAAGAAACCGAGTTCTTCCAAAGTCATTCTTCCATATGAAACATCTCTTACCTTAGCCTTAAAATTTCTCTGAAAATAGTTGCAAACTTTTACATAAATAATCATAAGGGAAGAAAAAACCCTCCAAGTATATTGTACTTATGCTAGATGGAAAATTAGACTTTCTATAATTTCCTCCCTTTTTTTGACATTTTGAAGCTTATTTCTCTATCTTTATAGACTGTTTTGTGCTCTGATAAATATTTCACTATCAAGCATCAAATGAAACCTAATTTTCTCCTCTATTAAATATACTTACTATAAATGCAGATTCAATATTTTTGTGTGTGTGTATGTAAAATTTAATTGCTGTAATACTTATGCAAGGTCAAATTCAAGTAGCACAAGTTGAAAAATGTTATGGATTAATATGACAGCCTGTAACAACAGAGATGGAACTGCTTTAACTTTCTTTTTTATGCCACTGACTCAGCTAGAGGAGCTAATTATTCTGCAAGTATGTCAATTTATCCTAATTCACCACTACCACAGATCAGCACCGATGAAGACTTGCTAAAGAACTGCTGGAGTGTACTTGCCAAGTTTCTTCTACAACAGCCTCACATGGCGAGTAGCACCTACAGCGATCAAGTGAATATTTAGAGATATTATTTCTCTGCTATTGGCATAACTAGGATAAATCAAATTGCTAGACAGGTTTAAATTCTTGTAGCCATACTTTAAAAAATCATGCCAAACACATTAAGAAACAGAGTTAAGGCAAGAAATTACTAGAGGCAACCACAGGAACCAGATCTTCAAATCTGCAGAAGAGGCATATGGTAAAATATAGTAATTGCCTTACAGCTTGCTTATATTACTGGCCATTTGGAAATTACCTCATCATTTTGCATTACATACAAGGGAGGGTTGGTGTGCATTTTCCTAAACAAATCAATGACCACTCTATTAGCTTTGCGAGGAATGAGAATTGATACTCCTAATCCTTCCTTGAAGTTTTTGGAAAATGCTGGTTGTTAGGCACCTTCTGATAGAAACCCCTGTCATACACCTGAGTGACTCCAATCATAAGCATGAGACAAACAGCTTTTTTGAAAGAGTTAGCTATTTCTGAACCAGTCTTCTAAACAATTCAGTCAAATAGATTTCTAAGAGGTGAAAGCAAACTGAAAGAAATTAATATAAAATTCTGAGCTTTTGTTTACTCTTCAAAAAACGACAGATAATTTTAGAAGCAACAACAACAAAAAAAACCCCAGCTCACTGGACAGAATGATTTATAAGCAGAAAAAGCTGCATTTTTAATATTTGTACAGTTTGTGTGATGCATCTGTTCATCAGGTTGCCTATTTGCCTGAAAGATATCAAGGTGTGCTCACATTGTCTCATTTCTTCCCCAGAAATGATTATCTTCCATTGCCTCCTACTTCCTATAGCTTTCAACAAACTGACATAAAGAATTTGAAACAAAGAAGCAAGGTTTAGCTTTCTTTCTTTCACTCTTCCCTATAAGGGAGGAATAAAAGCAGGATATTTAAGATAAGGGGATTTTAAATGGGGAAGAAATCATTGCTTACATCCTAAGGTGCTAGCTGAGAAGATGAAGTTGACAGCAAACACCATATGAAATGTGCATGTGCCCACTCCAATAGTAAAAAAAAAAAAAAAAAAGATTACAACAGTTTATTTCTGTCATAACATACAAGCTGTTAGCAAATTCAGACAATTCTTCCTGTGCAGTATCTCCAAGTCCAACCGTTTTCCTCACCACCCCTAGTGCTAAACCCTGTCATCTCACACACCAAATGTGACACCCTGCTGGTCCCTTGGCTTCTCACAGCTACACCTTCCTCTCCTTCTGGTTTGCTGACATATGAGATGTCTCGCTGTCAGAATAACTTTCCTCACTTGTTGTTGATTTTACTCCCTTTTCCAAACCCTTATGCTTCATACCCCAGTGCCTTGCACATAAAAGGTTTTAATTTTAGCGACCATATTATTGTAGAGAACAGGGTGCACACACCTGAAATAGTAACTTTGCCACTGGCACAGGGAAAACACCGTCTTTGGGAACACCAATAGCAGCTACTCGTGATAAACAAGATCTGTACAGACTGTAGAGACAGAAGCACAGATTCCAGGAACAGAGTATTCAAAGGAAGCACCATGAAGACAACCCTATGCAAAAGGCTGCAAAAAGATGCACACCTGCAGAACAGTTCCCTGAAATAAAGACCTGGTATGTTTGCCAAAACAGGGACTCCTCTTGTACTGTTACTTTGCATGTGATCTGTGAAGCAAATACTTAAAGACAGATAGCTTGAAATTAAATTATCTGAGGGGATGAGAAGAAATGTTTTCTCTTAGAGCAGACTGTGATTGGTTACAAGAGAACACAATAGGTGCTGTCTCACTTTTACAAATTCAGCTTGCTTAGAAATACGTATATTTTTATTGGATAAAGATAAAAATAGCTACTTCAAATACGTGACAGTATCTTTCATCTTCTTTAATGGATGTCCTACACCCTTTGGCAAACATTGGTGACACTGGTAAAAGAAGACTGAGTAGCTTAAATCCCATTTCTCAAAGGTTAAAAGGTAGGTTTATCTGAAATTTCTGTACCCAGAATACATCTATGCTGTAAAGAAGAAAGTGATGCTAGAGCTTGCAGTGAATTTATGCTGAAAAAAGTAACTCCTCCAAGAAATGCTATAAACCTATTGTTATTTACCAGTATGACAGATGATCCTTTAAACATACTTTTGAATTATTCCAAAATAATGGAATAATTATGCATGTATTTTTTAGCCATTATAATGAGGCATATGGGACTCGGGGAACTGTGGGGAGGGGTAAAAGCAACAGAACTATGAGTTTTGCTGGCATCACAAGGAGTGGAGAGCACCTTACACATGTGGTGGCTGTTGGTTTGGCTTAACATGGGTGTCCAAGTGTCCCCAAAACACATCATGGCTACTTTCGCTTATGAGAAGAAGGAATTCGGGTAAGAAACATTATCACCCTAAGATATTTTAATGTGTCTTTGAAATACCACTGCTGATTTCTGAGGCTGAATGAAAAATACATTTGCAACATATACATAAAGTGTGTAGAAAGGTCTGGTCAGCTTCCTTCCCCCTTTAGACTTCCAGGCCTGGATTTGGTCACTTGGACATTTTGGAGATGGCATTGGAAATCTCTTTTCTGTCTTGTACACGTGAGCACAGCTCTCATGACCACACCTGCCCCTCCCAGCTCGCTGGCAAGCAGTGCATTGGAAGGGCACGTGTGATTCCCAAAGAGCTAGACGGGCCCCGCTCTTGGCACACTCTGTTCTTACAGCATAGGGGGACGTTCTCCTTTCCTGGGGAGTGTAGGAGTTGAATTTGCCATTTTATGAACATGAAGAAAAAAAAAAATGCCATTTTATGAACATGAAGAAAAAAAAAAAGAAGAAGTCAGAAGAACTGATAATGTGTTGTGTGAGGCTGCAGTTTCAGACTTGGAACCCGCTCTGATCTCCCTCACTGCCACCATCTGCTCTTCCAGCCTCCCCATCTGCCTTTCCTGCCACTGCTAAACACTCTCTTGACTCTCTGCACACACTCAGTGTCCCTACCGTACGCTTCTCCCACCTCTCCACTATGCAAAATTTGCCAAGACTCTTTCCAATGAATCTTGGCCATCAAAGCTGCTGAATTGGACTTCTCCAGAGCACCATTGTCCTTACAGACTCCTTCCACTGCCCTGGGAACATGGGAGCTCCAGCTGTCCTACCACATCCACCCAGCTCCTCCTTAACCTAGAAGTTCCCATGTAGTGTAAGCTCTCAGCAGACCTGCCGTCATTATTCTGGGTAATTTTCTAGCCTCGTGTTGAGTTATTTCTTACCTACAGATCTCCTGGTCCTTTTGTCTGTTTCTAATTCTCCCTTTAATTTTCAGCCTTGAGATTCTCATTTCTCTGCCACGGCTCCCTGCCCCTCATAACCTGCTAGCTAGAACAGGACACACAGACAACACTGGAAGATTTCAGGATTCTTTTAACTTTTCAACACAAGTAAAGCCATACATTTTCTTTCCACAAACCTTATTTTATAACAAAGTTTGAATATTAATTTTTAAACAAATGGGGATACTACAAATACCTTATATGTGCTATCACTTGAGAAACATAAAATCATAGAATAATTTTGGTTGGAAAAGACCCTTAAGATGATCAAGTCCAACCGTAAAATGATAAATAACATTACAATACTATTAGTGTTTTCTGTTAGCTACAAAACTGGATGCAGCATCATCTCAAGTGTGAATACTTCTCTCAAGGATATACATTAAATTAAAATTTATGCCATATTTTAACTCTGCTCATATCGGTATATTGTTCCCAAGACTTTTGCTGTACACAATACACACAGAGAAAGCTTTCACTGTCAAACATTTATCTTGAAGCCTTTTAGCTTCCTCCCCAAAATGCCTTTTTTCCCTAAGAATAAGCTGCTGATTTATATTTCTGTGAATAGCTTATTTCAAAGTCTTCTTAAGCACCGTTTGTGTCACTGGGATGTAACCAGCTTTGATTTTACTATAAAATTATAGGCAGAATATCTCGGTTATGGAGGTCTAAGGAGAAAGGACACTTAGAGAATACAGCAAGTGAGAAATAGCAAAAGTTGTCTTTCTTAGCATAATTCATGTTGGTCACTATGAGACAGAACTATCCTGAAGACCAGAGGGCTGCTCCTGTGAAAGTGCTCTTGGATGTAAGTACAGTTGGGAAGGCAGCCCGGGTTATCTTCCATTTTTACATTAATGACAGAACCAAAATCTCTACAGCTCAGAGGCAATGAGAAGCTGTCATATTTGTTGTAGGTTTTAATTTGGTATTTAAACCATCCTAGAATGCCAGAACAGAGAAATGTGAAACTGTAAACAATGATTGCAACTAAAGCAGTCAGAGAGGTGAAGAATACTTGCTTGCAGGAACGTGATTTCATTATGAGCTCAAACATCTTTGTAATTGATTTGAGGATTAATAGTAATTTAAAAAATTACAAAGTGCAGACTATTTAAAGGCTACATCCTTTCACTTCTAAATTTCTTCTCACCACCATTAACTTTTGATCTCTAGGCTTAAAGCTGATCTACTGGAGCTGTTTCTCTCCAAGTTCCCAACAGCTGAAATTCATCTCTGTGAGGCGAGGCAGCAAGAGGCTTCTTCACCTCTTGCATTTCATTAAAGGATTCTCTCCACCACAGTAAACAGGGTACTGCAGTCAATGAGAACTCAATCCTGCCTTAAACTAATTGGTTTGGAAACAACAAAATGAGATTAATTCTATCCAAGGAACATACTTTATTTCAGAATTATAGCACTAATGTTTTTGACATGTTTGGCTTTAACATATTCAGGACAATACTCTTCTACTTTTATTCAAGTACTAGTGATAACTGAAGTAAAGCTTAGGAACTAAAGGTTGGCAGTATTAACTACTGCATTGATTGCAAAGATTTATCAAAAAAAAAGCATAAGAAACAATAAAATGAAGAAGAAGAGTTGATTTGATATTGATGAAATTTAGATTATTTTTGTATGGCTAGTATTCTTACAGCTTAGAAACCAGAGAATGTGGTGTAAGTATCTAAGTATCAACAAATTTATTTATTCCCTTGCAAGTCAGACTGCTGGAGAACATATTTAACTTACGTCATTCCCACAGTTATCCTTTGCATCAAAGAGATGATTATTTATGCAACAAGATGTAACTGGGGAAACAGTTTTTCTGAGATAATCACCCCCCTGGGACATCGCATGGCTCAGGGTTCATTACCATTGAGAGGAAAAGCGTATTTTGTTCTGCAGTTTTAAATTCCAAACTGCAGTTTCAGCCAAGCAGCATGTTACACGTGGATTAATACATCCCTTTAGGTAGCTCACCTCCCCTGTCAATCAGAGTGTTTCACCCACCTAAATAAAATTCTTAACCCCTTATTTACCACGCTGCAGAAAGGTAATACTTTTCAAAAAGTTGTTTGTTATTCTAATTTTAATGAAGACAGATGAACAGAAGATACCCAAAGGGTATGCTAATATTAGTACAGAAGAGATTAATCTACAGGAAGTGCAAAAGCAATACTGAATTAACAATAAGACAAGTTTGCATATGTAACTCAATTGTTTAATAAAATGAACACTGATAAGTACAAGTACTTGTTGCCTATTACCTGAATTACCAAAAGAAATATGCATATTTTCTTTTGAACAAAGCACCTTTGTAATTTGAAGGTACCCCAGCAACACCCAGCATGAAACAGCCACTTCCAGCACACAGTCTAATACAAGTTACAAGCAGACCATGCAATTTAATTCTCAATGAAAGTGAAATGCAATGAAGAGCTCACAAGGAAAACTTTTTATACACTACTGTGTAGTCTTAGAAGTAAAATGATAGAGGCTTGTTTAATTAATCTTCTCAAGAAACAACTCTTCTGACTGATCATTTTGATAAGCAGGATCTCAAACAGAAAACATTTGCAGCCTCTTGCGATTTGACATATGCATAGAAATCAACAAAGAAAACAAATGTTAAGAACCTAATGCAACACTTCAGGCAGAAAAAACCCAATGTTACTTTCTCCCCTATTTGCTGAAACAGAAAGTGAAATAAATCTTATCAGCTGTCTACATGGATGCTCATTCTACCCAGAGGTAACGGATGAGAGTTCTCTATGGAAGTGACACATAGTGACTATGCACACACTTATCTTTCTCCCAGTGGGATAATTGTTTCAACTCCAGACCCTCCATACTTTCTCCTTTTTGTACTTTACAGACACAGCTTCCATCTGCTCCATGAGCTAAATCTCATTTTGAGCATACAGAGTGATTAGGAATATCACATTTCCCCCCTTCCAAAAGAAATCATTTGAAACTCTCATCCTCTGGCCTGTCTCCTTACACATCTGTTTGTCCTTTGGTCTGAGGCAGTATTTTGCTTTCATAAATATTCTCGTGCCTTAGATTTACATTGCTTCTTTTAGTTTTTTTTTGTTTTGGTTTGGGTTTTTTTGTTAGTCTGGTTGTTTTTTTTAAGTTTAGCTGCTCATTCATTAACTTTGTGCTTTCATTTCCCTCCTCTTCTCTGATCTGTTTCCAGCATTACTAATTTAGTTCTGGTAGACTGTTTCCCTCTTTTTCGTTTTTTTTACCTGTGCCACAGGCAATTATCATTTCTCAAATACAAGATTTGAAGGCATCTTATAACACCCCACTATGATGAATTTTATTCAAAAATAAGTTTTTAAAGAGGAGATATAATTTATGAATGTTACATCTCCGGATAAGTCAATTTTAAGCCTCTATATTCTTTTGCTAACATAATTAACATACTACTTCAAAGACACAAAAAGGACAAATGATCCATGGAGGCCAGCACTGCTGGTGAGAATTCCAGTAAGAGATTTCATGTCTTGGAGTCCAAATGTATTAAATGTAGTACTAAAGAAACTGGCAGTTCTTAAAATAATTGTCAAAGACAGAACAACAGAATGAATATCCTCTAACAGCAACATGCTGTGCTCTCCATGTCTCTGGAAGCAGATTCATTTATTGCATCAATTAATGTATTTTTTGCTTTTGAAATATGTTGGTCTATGGGACAAGCAATGCAACTTTGCCTTGGTACACTATCAAACTACTTCCTTGGATTATTAAAATACTTAATGCACTTTAACCACCAGTTCTTAAAAAGATTTTCCTGACAAGAGGAACAGCTGATACAAATAAGAACAAATATTGGCCTTTTGGCACAAAAACCCCCATCACTCTGCCCACTTCCTCATTATGAATAGTCAAATAAATGATTGATCTTTCCTGGGGTCAAAACAAGAATACTCAGCTTCTACATACCAACCCCTCAAATGACAGGTAACTGGATTTTACAGCCAATCCAAATGGAACTGATGTTTTCAATTGTCTTATGCAGCTAAAATTTTGCACAATACAAGGAAATATAAAGATGATACAGAGGAAGTGTTCCAAATAAATTATTTATCAGCCTATTTCCAAAGAAGTTACAGACTTCAGGATAACTGGCCCTTCTCACTTGAGAAAAAACAACATATACAAAATATGTCCAATGGGAAGACAACCTTATTGCTATTAGCATTAGACTTCAAGCTCTTCTTGAACAGGAAGAACCTATTTTATTTTATAGGTTTATAAAGTAGAGTGCTGAGGGGTCCAGTCTAGTGATCTTGCCTCTCCCTCTTTCCAAGGATAGTAGTACTTGTGCATACATTATGCCTCTTTTTATTGAGCATTAAAACCAAGGTGTTTATAATTAAGATGCTACTGGCAGTTTATGAGAAGACATGAAAATGTGGAAAAACCCCATCAATAAAAGATTAAGAGAATGCTTCCAGATAGAAATAAAATCAGGAGAGTAAACACTGAGTGCATCTCTCTTGGCCTTTGAATGAGCAATATAAAATCATGTCTGGTTTAGCAGTCTGTACTGCTTGCTGTCTTCTGACTTTAAACATATTCTCCCTGTTGCACTACTGAATAATCAATGAATTCATTTTCTTCATCAGTGGTTGGTTTTCTCTTTTTCCCAGCTGTCATAATACAAGAACTTCTCTAAGCAGGACCACTTTTTCATTAGATTTCACCCAAATGAGCCACATAATGCTTCTTCATGGAAAGGCAACCAAGGAGATTCTCTTTGTATGTGGACAATTTCAAACAGATAAAGCTGACAGAAGTCAGGCACTTGTTGTACTCCTAATCTTTTTCCTCTCATCTTAAAAAGAAATAATAAGTATTAAGTTAATCTATTACTTCAAGGGTTCTAAAATGTAGTTGGTCTAATGGTATAATTAGTAGCAGCAGCAGTACTAAGCACTACAATTACTTTAAGCCCTGTCTCCCAAAACCAAGTATAATAAAGATTTTGCTGATTGAACTAAAGTGCTTAAAACTGTGGAAGCCACAGAAACAGCAGATGTGCTTCACAGTCCCTGTCAACTTTACGTGTGAGTTGACTGAGATGGTCACTTAAAGGATGGGCAGGTTTTGTTATGAAGGCAGGAAGAAAGATGCAAGAAATTTCTCCTTTCAAATAGCAGGAATGGAGTCTCATCAGAATTTTGAGGCTAGCCAAACAGCTGCACAGAGCTCCTGGTATTGGTATGAGAGTAAAAATACCCTTAGCAAAAGTAATCCTGCTGTAAACTAAAAGAAATTGTCCCACTGACTTGCATATATTAACACTGTGATCATCATGGTAGATGGGACCCTGACAGCCTTAAAACTGTATAAAATATCTCCAAATGAATACACACACACATATATATTCACACTCATACCTTCCAGAAGGTATAAGGTCTTTGATTCTAACTCTTAGTTCTTGAGGCAAAATTAACTGTAGCAAAAAAAATCCTCTTTTTCTGGGTCAAAAAACTTACTGCTAGTATTATGAAATTCTTAACCAAAATTTGAGTTGTTGTTTTTTTTCTATTTTTTGAATGGTGCTTTTGATATACTGGTAATAAAAAGAATCATTGCAATTCATTTTCAAGGGAAAGTCAAAGACTAGAGGAACTACATACTCAGTTGAGATTTGTGGTTTTAATTAGGTTTATAAATTCTGAAATTAAATCCACAGTTATTTCCTTTTTGAGGAATGCTTATCATATAGAAATACAGATATTAGCCATAGATATGCTTGAAATAGATGTCATATAGAAGCTCTACTGTTTCTCTAGGCCATAGGCTGCCACAGCCATGCCTTGGTCAATCCATGAAATGGTTTAAATATTCACTTCCTGTCTTCTGTGTAGGCAAATTCTGACTGAAATAAAGGTGAAATGGTTTTTACATGTGTACAAGAAAATACCACCTGTTCACATTTGACATTATTTCTTTGTTTCATATGAAGAGGAATACACAAAGAATTTTAAATAAATCTCTCCTGCCCAAATCTTTGCTAGTAAATTTAAGTTATTAACTGGTCATGCTGATGGACAGAGGAATAAACAGACTTTATAGCAGTCCAACAGCATATTTAACTAATTAGCTGCAATGAATCAATCCAATAATACTCTAAAAATACAAGATCTAAGTAGTAAAAATTTGTTTTGTGAACCTGGGCAATTTTCGATGAATACATATTTAACAGGAGAGCACATATTGATTTGTTATGCTTCTCAAGTTATGAGCAGATAAAAGGAACAATTTGTTTAATTGCTAAATGAAGAGTAAAGCAACGTGTGGGCCAATTGTCTGATCATCTGGGAGCCATTGCTGTGTCTCGTTTGCCTGGAGCCTGACAGGGCTGTACCTGCTTGTTCTACAGCATTACAAGTGAGTCCCACATCCAAGGAAAGAGATATAGAAGGAAGCACTTCTTTGATATTGAAAATATCCCCAGTTTTCTCAAGGCTGATATAAAAGCAAACCACAGAAATGAAAAGTAGTCCAATAGGGTGGTTTATCTGAAAGCAGACTGTGCATTCAAACAAGAATAATATAATGAAAGGCATGCAGAGTTTTCTTCTTAGTTGAAAGCAGCAAGGTAAGGATCTGTAGCTGATTTAACACAGCAGGTCAATAAAAAGTCAAATGAATTTGAGATGTTTTGAGCACTATAAACAACAGAACTGTCTGTGGAACTATCAGCCTCATACAGGGCAAAATGTCATCCCTGAATATGCCATTGATGGCTGCAGGAAATAAATTTAATTTTTAAGATTTAAATGAAAAGACTCCTGGAAATGGAGCTAAATATGTTCTAGTACTCAACAGAAGAAAAGTGCAGTAACTTTGGGTGGAATGGGTTATGAAGTGTATAAAAAAACCTAAAAATGAACAGTTAAAGGTGTGCAGAAACCAACTGTATCACCAACACAGAGAATTTGGTGAAACCGAAGGAGTCTCAAACTTCAGGGTCACTCCAAGCATCCCTTTAGTGGGCTTTAGTTTCAACATTTCTGTGTCTGTATTCTACCAATACAGAGAACTGCCTGTGGTTCATTTTTTCTAGGCTGCTGAGCCTGAGCTTTTCACTTTATTTCATAGTCCAAGATACAGTTCATGATTTTAGTAACTATCCTTGTTTAATTACAGAATACAGCTGTCAAATTACTACTGAAAAAAAGGCTAGGAAAGAAGAATAAAGTAATGTATATCTTTAGGTGTGACTCCTCCAGGGAAAATGATTTCTGAGCATTCTGTGGGTAGATTTTGTAACTTTCTGTTTGGTTTTATTCTCGTGAGTCACAGTATAGTAAAAGTTTCTGGCAAGACACGAAGAGCAGAATCCAGTCATTTTCTTTTTGCCAAAGACTGCTTTGCTCAAGTAGCAAGAAGGAAGCAGGGTATAAAAAAAAAGCAATCTGTAGATTGTGGAAATGATTGATGACAAGTGTGCTGAGCGCAGAAACACCTTTATTCTGCAGGGTGCCACACTCCAAAATTCCCCTTGCTGTTGAATAACAGCTCATGGCTGCCACAGGAAAGCCCCTCCCTGCTGGGAAATTTTGAAGCCAGACAGAAAAGTTCTGTGTCTTTCTGTAGAGAAAATTTATATCTGAAATGACAGCTATGACTACACCTTTGAGATAGCTTTCAGGGAAGGAAATAGAGTGCACCTGGGTGTCAGTGCATGAAATAGCATGAGAAATGGATAGTTATTAATACAAGGTCCTAAATACTTTAATGGGAAGAAAAAAATTACCATCCATGGATGCTTGTTTCACTTTATTAGAAGCTTTATTGCTTCAAGGACAGAGGGAAGCTCCCATTACAATATGTTTCAAAGGTGCTTCTCATTGTTCAGCAAATCTATACCCAAACAGAAAGGAAACTGCTTTGCTGCTGAGTTAGATGGTTGTCATTTTCATCAGCTTCTAAATCTACAAATATGTCCAGGGTAGGAGCTGCAGGAGCAGCTCCTTCCATGCAGGAAGGCCTTTTGATTATGTTTCACTCTAAAAAGACGTTTCCTACATGAGTTTTTAACTGACATGGCAATTATTTTGGCTAAACTAGATGTGAAATGTTAGTTCAACAAGGAACTCACGTTTTAGCCTGTGTCAGAACTTCCACAGAGAGGAAAAAGAACCCAGTGCTGGAGAAAGACACCTTTATAAAAGTGTGTGGATAATAAAATCCATGACTAGCTTAAAGAAAAAGACATAATTAAAGGAAGAAGGAGATGCAAAACTGGATCAGATGGAAGACTTCAAAAGGTACATTCTGAGGAATGTGTTCTGTCACGTAAGTTTGAGAATGCACAAAATTTATCAAATGGCTATAAAAATCTTCAGTGAATTATAAGAAACTACTAGATGGAAAAAGGCTAAATAAGAAAGGTCTGAGCTGCTCAAGAGCATAATGACTTCAAAGGAAGGAAGAGCTGAATTTAAGGTGGAACTTTAAAATGAAATTTAATTTCTGAAGACAAGAAGATGGACTTTCATTCAAAATCAGAAGAAGAAAAATAATAAAGACATTACTATGCTCAGAACTTCAGAGGCAAAACTAAAATAGACACAGTTTATGCAGACACGAAGAAAGGAAGTTATTCTCCATGCCAGATGGCCAAATAAAAGGTCTATACCTCTTTACATCCTAGAGACGAGATCTAAAATACGAGTCGGCCTTGTGCTGTCTATCACAAGCAAAGTCAGACAGCACAGGGCCTGCTGCCTTGCAGTGACTCAGAATGCTGTGGTGCAGCTCTGTACAGGAGGTGGTTTTTAGCAAACCTCCTTGAACTATTCCAAATGCTGCTGGCAAAGAGCTGAGGGGCAGGAATGGCCACTGCTGGGCACAGCTCTGAACACACCAGCCTCATGCTTGGGCTTGCTGTTCATTAGTGTTGTTTTCCATGGAGTGATTCTCTATAGGTGCATCACTAACATTATTTTTACTCCTATTTTTGGTGCAGGGGAGTTTCTTTGGAGCTGGAGTGCTGTCAGTCCTGCTGGAGCAGTGCTGGTGATCTGCGAGGCAATTGCTTCAGCCTGTCAGTTTACTGAACAGATTGGGCAGAAAGGAACGCATCAAAAGCTGGGCTCCAGCACTGCCGGCTTCTCAACGCTTTATTTCTGACCCAGGTGATTCATTTTGTCTCGCAGTGACATCCCCTGGAAAGCAGTGGGGTACAGATAGGGCTCAAGAGGAAACTCGTGCGTTTCCCTTTCTGTATCTCTCAGGATCATGGGCTTCCCTACTTTACAGCAGCATGAGAAATGGCTTTCTCCCAAATGTGCATCACATAAAAGTATAAAGGTTACTCTTTGATGTGACTTCACAACATCAATAGAAAAGAAGATAATGCTGAGGAGATACACCTTCTAGTTATTTCCACCTACAGTCCCGTACTTAGTAACAACAGCCCATTTCCCTTAACCACATGGACGCCCTGTGTCAGTCCCTTAGTTATCCACTTTTCTTAGAAAACAAAAAAACCCTGCCTGAACCATGAGGATTTCAAACAGCACAACATAGAAAAAGTACAAAATAACATAAAGGTACATGAACAGCGCTTGAAAATTTTAGTCTGAAAAGCAAATCCTACACAGTGCTTTATATGAGAAATACAGATTAATTAACCTGTTTGCATCCAAATGACAGCCCACTTTGAATGCAGATATATTAGGTTTTTCAAATATTATAGACAATATCAGAGAGGTTATTTACCTATGATTGTCACATATGTTGTTTTATATTGTGAACATTTTGAGATTGGAGCTTTTGAATGGAAAATATCTCTGAAATCACTGTTCAAAAAATCACAGTAGTAATTTCTTGGGTGTTAAACCTCTGTTTTATGTGGCCATTTGATATTTTCACACATAATGACAGTGATGTTAAATGTCTGCACACTTTTACAATCTCTTTCACCATTTCATTATCAATCCTCTTATCTCCTACTGCTGTTGAATGCAGTTGCTGTTACAGCCCGATATGCACAAATGTGAAATCCTTCCAAGAGGGACAATCCAATCTCTGCCTTACTCTGTGGTTTGGTTGCCTGTTTGCAGCCCTGAGCACCCTACAGGGTTATTCTTCTGCTCCAGTTACTGGGGAAAGCTCTGCAGAAAAGGTGAGTCTTGCACACCAACCTGATTGTGACAGGGCTTTTACTTTCCATTTTTTTTTAATCTTCCTTGAGAGGAGGGATCCTGAACCTCAGCGTTAATGGTATCACCGGATGGCTCTACCAAAGTAATTCACTGTAACACAATTTCTGCCATGTCTGGTAGCTTCATTAAGAACTGAAAAGCAATTTTGTATGTATATTTTGTCTCTCAGTGAGAGCCAGTTCTTTCACAAGTTACATACTCCAAGTCATCTGACTTCTGACAGATCTCCCAAATGTGAATGAGGACATAATTCTGCCTTTTCTTTTTAATACAATATATTTCTAGCTACAGAAAGCTAAGCTTTCAGATTAGAAACTTCAACATCACAATGTGAGTTGAATTTATGCGAAGGCTAGTATGTTCCAGCCAGAGAGAAATCGTTGCATTGCATTGTGCTAGTGAAAAGGCAATGCCTAGGCAGAAATATATTTCAACATTATGTATTTAACCAAAAATGAAACTCCAAAACCCAATTATTTTCTTACAGATTTACTACAGAGTCTTTCTTTGTAGCATCAAGAGCAGAATCTTGCAGAAATGACAGGTACCTTAGGTCAAGGTAAATAAATTGTTCAAATGAAAGTGGAAAGAACTGAGAGAAGCTCCAAGGCAAACAAGTTTAGTTTAGAAACTATTTCTATAGGCTTACAGATGGATTTGAGCTATTAAAACCAATATAAAATTTTAAAGAGACTGAAATGAAAACTGTGAGTTTTCTCTGATTGTTTTGTCTTTAAACCAAAATCACAAATCATGCATTACAGTCCTGAGCCACAGAAACCAAGAGCAGAATTCTGAAGAAATTTAGCAGGCCAGGATTTCAGTTTGGATAACTCACTGAAAGTCAGTTAAAAAAAATGAAAAGGGTAGGTACTATGAAACTCACAGGAAAAGTAATTTATGCAGTACTACTTAATATTTGCATCTCTCTTCTTACATACAATAGGAGTTTATTGAAGGCTTTTTATAGTGTCAAATTCCAGTACTTACAAATTTACTTTCTTCTTCTATTTAAAGTTTAAGCCTGTTTAGATCTGGAGGCTTTCATCCAGTTTTCCACAAGATTTTGGTGTCTTTCAAATGCAAATCTGATTCAAATTAATCACAAGTCAGCATCATTTATTTTGTCAATTGATGCCCACTACTCAATGTATTGCTGAAGGAAGAGAAAGAAACAGCTGCAGGGATGAGAATCAAGGCACTTTATCAACCCCTGAATTGTTGTCAAGTTAGAATTGTTCATGTATTTTTTCTTATAGATCTTTTTCATCTGTTTTCTTTTTTGTTTGTTTTTTTTTTTTTCATTTAGGTATTTAAGGAGTTACATCGCACATTAACAGTAGCTAATTGCTGTCAGCCATCTTATGTTGCATGCTAGAGAAAATATCAGAGATCAAGTCTCAGTGCTCCTTATTTTTTCAGTGTGTAAGAAACAAATCAAGATATATAGTAGTGCACATACCTGAAAACACTGTGTTGGTACCAGTACAAATATTATGGCCATGTGCTTAATGTTAGAAACTTCTTGATTTGAATCCCACTTAGCACTGCTAACACCAGTATAATAGTGATGCAATATTTCCAACTTCCATTTGTTTCATCAAGAAGAATGGTTTAGTGCAACTACAATATTGCAAATAAATACTAACGTAGGTGAGTGGGATCAGAGGAAAATGTTTGACACATTTTTAAGCACATACAAGCAAGGAAAAATCTCAAACCCGACAACATCTCTGTGTTCCTATTCACAGAGTTTAAAAAGACAATGGTCTCTGTGGGGTCACTGTCTCAAGCTGTGTCAGCTTGCTCTAGCACTCACCCGGTCACAACCCAGAGAAATCCCACCTCTTGTCTCTGTCTCTGATTCCTA
>NW_016690187.1:157708-442714 GCF_001604755.1 Lepidothrix coronata
CTGATTCCTATCCAAGAGGGAGAGATGGCTTGCTCTCAGGAAGACAAGTTCACCTGCTTCCTTACTTCATGTTTTCACAGGCATCAGCTAAGGCTCCCAAACGTACAATAGACTTCACTTACACTTATTTCACTTTTCTTCCCCCCCCTTCAAATACACTGTTCTCACAACTCCATACAAGTGGCGGTAAAAGACACCTTTGTCTACAGCCTGAGCAGACAGACTTGTAAGCAAACAGATACTCAGAAACTGAAGCCATTTCCCACTCTAATGAAAATTCAAGACACTGGACATGGATGGAAACGTTCCAGCTCGCTTGGGAGAGCACAGCCCCTGAGATGCCCGAGAGCCGCACGGAACACCGAATACAGGCAAGTGCCGGTGGGAAAGAAACTGAGCACAGCCATAGGAAGCAGCCAATGTGTCAGATCAGACATTTTCCTTATTGCAAAATATAACAGGGTACTACAGACAGGGATCCTGCAAGATAGATTAATCATTCCAGCTGGAACAACTGTTAACACCATTCCCGAGCAGAAGCCTTCCATGAAGCAGCCCAAGTATGGGCCCCAGACCACAGTGAACTGCAGAGGAATGTCAAAGAGTGTCCTTCCAGTTACAGGCTGGCAACAGCAGGGCTGCTATATGTGAAAATATCACCAACACAGGTACACTAAATGGAGTTGGCTTCCAGAAAGAAAAATGCCTTTTGTTCAGCTACATTATCAGTCACAGAGTAATAAGTAAAATCAAATTCCGTTCTGATTCATTTGGCACTCCTTCCTGTCTGGATTTGTATACCCTAAGTGGTCTCTGCACTGTTCTGTTGTCTCCATCACTGCAATTTCAAACTGTTTAAACATTCTTTGAACTTTTGGTGCCATGAAGTTTTCTACCTTAAGCCAAATTGCTGAAAGCCCTGAACAACTGGCAACCCCTTCGAAAGGCTTCAGAGTGCCTGTGACATTGTAAAATCACCATGGCTTCTCTTTGGAAAGGCAGGCTTGCTTGGAACAGTATCCAGTTTAAATACCTCACCTGAATGCTGAGTGAAGTGTTAGGAAGGATTATAATTTTAATTAATAGAAGGAACACAGACAGATCTAAACGGCTGGTCACCAAACTGCACTCTGAAGAAATATGCATTAAAAAGTTTTACTGGATATAAATTGCTTTTGATTTGTTTGTAATATATTATCATAGATTTATATCCCATTGAATACTCTGGTTTTTTGAGGTGTAAATTGGTGAGTCTACAGTGAAAGGTGCAAATATGAATAGGTGGGTGTGGTGAATTCCTCACCAAAGTATAACCAAAGAGACAGGGTGTAGTAGAAGTTCAATAAAGTCAATTTAAACCTTTCACATAAGTTCAATAATTTTATTTTATTGCTATTGAGTATATGATGTTTAATTTCATTCATTAATAAAATGGGTGAAAAGTGACTGAAGAAATTACATAGGTAAAATGCAGTTAAATATGTGCAGAAAATTATATTTGTTGAAAATATTATATTATATTATATTTGGTGAAAATTTGACTGCAATAAAATGCTGGTGAGCCTGGAGCTGTGAGGGAGGAAGGCAAGGGCTCCCTGCTGACCAAACGGGTGCTGCTTGCAGTCATGACATTTATCTGATTGTCTGTAAGAGAGCTCCACTCAAGCCTGTCTCCATGGGACTGAGCAATGCAAAACCAAAGGCCACAACAATGCACCAAAGCCTCAGAGAGTGACCCTCTCCTGAAAAATCCATATACATCAGTAAGCTGCAGTTCTTCAGTGAAATCAAGAGCCAGACAAGAGCTCCGTTACCCCCTGGCCCTACCACACGCCCAGATGTAGGCTTGAAACATCCTACCTTTGTGAACTGCGGTCAATATGGATTTAAACTTGATTTTTTGACTTTAACTAAATATAGATGAGACATTTACAGTAAATGCACTCTTTATTTTAAAAAAAGAGCTTCAGAGATGCCTCTCTCTGGTCTTCTGTTCATGTCCTCTCTAACTGCTACATCCTGAATCCTGCCATTAAGATCCTTAAATTACCTCAGAAAATGAAGACTCCTAATTCTAGACCTTGTGTGCCATGGATGCTATTTTTCCACTTGTGGGACTGTTGGAGATGCAGTTTTCTGTAGAAAATATGTCAGCCAATGGAACAAGGTGGAGAAGAAAACTAAACTTTGAAGAACGCTTTTCAAAATCAAAGCTTCATAAAATTTTGTACTACATACAAACTAATCACCATTCTTTCACTTCCTTCTTAAGTGTAAAGCTATCATTCCATAAACTGCTTCCTATTTACACTGGTCAAAGGATCAAAGGCATGTCAATGAGGCTGCAGTATGCTTTCTGGCTTATGCATGTGAAAACAAAGATTCTTCTACTGAAAAATTTTTGCATTCATCCACCCATAAAAAGTCACACACACTTACTTTTGATCAGTACAAAGCACAATATTCCCAATAGAATAACAGTCTATAAAATAACATGAAGCAGTTGTTAAGGTACTAGATGAAGCAGAAGTCCTCAATCTGAAAAATTTTAACAGAAACCTTTTACAAAAAATGGAGACCTTCACTATTTCATACTTTTCTGTGGGAGTAATCTGTGCTTTGTGTCCTCTGTCAGGGACAGTGCTGTCAGTTCATCACACACAGCTGAGGGTCTCCCCTCTATGTCAGCACAGAGCAGCTCTGTGGGAAGGACATGACATGGCAAGGGAACTGAAACACCTCAGCCCCTGCTAACAATAGAGCTGCTTCATCCACTTGCTACAGTCAAATGCAACAAGCAATTGCTCCAAAATGACACCCCCTCGGATCAAAAGAGCCCAGCATTTTCATTCTGGCTCCTCATGACTTTGTGCTGAACACTCACAGCAGCACAAAGCCAGGTTATCAAAGCAGAACCCTACAAATGGGACCTACCAGCTCCTGAGAAATGGCCTGAACAGCCTTAGAGAAACCAGCAGTTTGTGACACGACTGTTTGCACAACATAGATTTCTTTCTTGCTGTGTACCTTTAATTTGTATTACAGCATCCAGAGAAGAAAACATGATCTGTGTTCATGAATGCTCAGCACCCATCATTTACACCAGGATCAACCTTATTTCAAACAGTAAAATAACAAAAAACAAAAAGATATTTTTTATAAATATATTTAGTAGTATTACATTTTTAATTGCCAGTACCCTATTTAAGCTCTTAAGTATTAAGGCTGGAGGATATCAACACCTTTATCAAGACACAGGCATTTGAAATGTATATGCAAGTAACTGTAAAAAAAAAGGCACTAAGCAAAAGTTGAACAATGTAGTAACTGAAAGACAGATTGTTGCATCTCATTTTTTGAAGGTGGGGAAGCACAGTGAGGAGGCAAAGTGATATTTTAGATTAGAGGTACTTTTTTTAAAAAGCCTTGATTTTAAACTTGCATCGTACATGACATTGCAGGGAACTTGACGTTCAATAAAGGAAAATGCATGCACATGGGAGCATTTTCTTAATTGGACTCTTGAGCTGAAAACTCGGATGTATTTCCAGTAGATGAAATGCTTCATATTAAATGTCAAGATGTATCGAAGAAGTGACACTTAAAATGAACTGAAGAAAGAAATAAAACGGAAGAAATTTAAGACAGCGTTTATTAGCTGAAGATATTCTATGCATAGAGCAATTCACATTTTCAAACTAATTTCTGCCTATCTGGGATAATGATTGGGTGCCAGGAGTCAGGAATACAGTGCAAAACCAGAGGGGAGAAGGAAACTTCTATGGCAATAACTAGAAAACACATAACAGCTCAGAGACCACTGTCTTCAGCAGGTCTAATTAACACCCCATTTCTGTTCTATAAATGCAAGCTAAGGCACCATTTTTTCTGAAAATATATCCCCAGAGCCATATTCAAGTTTGCAGACAATGTCTGGCCCAAGCAGACAACCTGAGAAACCACAGGCACATTTTCCCTCTTGCCCTGTGCCCCCAGCTGTCTGCCTCCACCCGCTGCAGGACCTTTAGGTCCAGTTTGGTGGCCAGATTTAGGCCAGTTCAGTGCCCAGCCTTTCCTCTTGGCTTCCGTCCATAAGGGTGCCTTCTTCCCTACCACTTGATGGCTTCTGGATCCTCTCACCCTCTGCAGAACTCTGCACTTCCAGTCTTACTAAGAGTCTTCACTTTCAATGGTGATCCTGGAAGGTCAGGTGTTCTGACCTCACTTTAACATTTTTTTAAAACACCTCCAAAAATTTCCATCTGTTCAGTGTACCATTAATCTCTTGCTCCAAATCTCTTTCACTCTTCGAATTATTTCCTTTTGCTCATCACCTATTTCGATTCAGCTTCACCAGCTTTCTCTTTTCACCCTGTCAGACACTTTTCACATCCATCTTTCACAATCCTCCCTCCCTTTGTAAAATGATACAGTTTGTCCTATCACCTCTGACAACCCGTCCTTTCTGTTATTGACATCATAGCACCATCACATCCTGAGATCCAATTCTCCTGCTGCTCCTCCTCTCATGCTGCTGAAGCATGCGTGAGAAAGGGCTCTGATTTTCCTGGCTTCCTGTGCTTCACATTGATTCTCCCCTTTCTCATCTCTGCCCTTTATCTTTCAGAACACCCCAGATTGATCCTTCTGCTGTCAGCCCTCATTACCACTACAGCTCCCTCTTACCTGCCACCACACACACACATGCTCCCCTGCTCAAACTCTTACTAACAGTTAATCTGAGAAACCAACACTCTTCTCTGCACAGCTTTCTTGATCATGGAACCCCCTTGTGAGTCTAGAACCGACTTTTAATGCCAATTTGAAAAAAATCCTCTAATTTATGATTTATTCACGTAGCCTAAATTTGTTTTTAACTTTAATGTTGTTTTTATATCTGGCCATCAAAAGTGATGCAGCTAAATAGGTATAGCTGATTTTTGCTAGTCCCTGATTTATTTTTTTCTTCCTATTTTCAATATCTTTAGCATTCTGAATACTGCAATTTGTCTTCTTCTCAGCTAAGCAGTGCTTGGTAAAGTCAAGGAAAGTCAAAACCAGAACTCCTACTGTTACTAAACATAAGCCTTAGATATTACTGCAGATTTACACTCCTATTGCTGGAAATGACAAAGCACAGAAAAAGAAATAAGGAGAATAAGGATAAAGCAAGGAAATGCAAGGCAAATTGTAGGCTGCACCAGGACGAAGGGCAGCTTTGGAACTAGGGAGCTCACAATCCCCCCATCTGCACTGACAGTCTTCCAATGTTTTTCTCGAGGCTGCAGCGTGGCCTCAAAGTTTTACCTATCACTGGGTTCTGGGGAGAGCTGCTCCCAAATGCCCCTCTTCCATTTTCGTTCTCCATTACCAGTATACCATGCTGCAAAGGTGAGGATGCAAAGAGACAGGCTCCGTAGTAGGAAAATCACACTTTAACTTCCAGACAGATGAGGTTATTTTTATACAGAAAAAGGAAGCCACAAAGTTGATTTATTTTAATAGATGTCCATCCCAACCAGATGGAAGTAAAACCACTGGCACGAGGTCGGTAGCAACATGTCAATCAATGAGGATATTTGCCATTATTTATACCCAACACAGGTGTGTATTAATTATGTATTTGCTTGAAGGATAAAGCACAAGAAGATACCTACTGCAACAAAATTTTCGGTTCAATGTTCTATCTTCAAGTCAAATTGAAATTCTTTTGCTAGATGTGAAACTGGCTTGTACACAGGAAGACATGAAAATTTCTACTAAATGTCAGCAGCAACACAACATGTACATAATTGTAACATGAACAGGGAATCTGCTTGGCATTAACTTCACTAAGTCAGTTCTGGGTCAGTTTTGCTGTGGAATAGGAATTTCAAAAAGAATCTGCTCTCAATATGAATATTTACTCACCAAACCATCCCTCAACTAAAAGCTTAAAAAAGGCTAAGGAATTTGGAAAAGACTGGGGAAAATTGCTGGTTTTGTAAAACCAAGTGAAAGACACTGACAAGAAAATAGGAGTGTTCTTATTTTTCAGGACAATCAGATCGAAGTCAATTTGAAAAGGAAAGAATTATATCTCAAATACTAATCAGCCAAGAGCAGGCAGTACCTTAGTTAAATAACTGAATCTGGAGTTGAACAGCTTTTACCAGTGCCATAGCAGACTGTGACTACCAAACACCATTGTTCCTGGGAGAAGTTCCCCACAGTTGGCTGCTCCAAGTCTGCCTGCACAACCACGATGGAACCCAGCCCATCCACAGGCAAGACCTGAGGTGAGGTACAATTCTGAATTCAGCTGGATTGGCATCCAACTCTGCTGTAAAATGCACTTTTAGGTTTCCCTCACTTCATATAAATATGCTGTTTTATAACTCGTTTTGTTTTTATAAGTCAATATAGTTTATAAATCTTTCCAGGAGCAATTTTTTTTTCTAACCTACAATAAATATTGGTCATTTTTTTAATTCTAAACTTAACAATGTTTAAATCAGAAATAATTAAAAATCTGATATATGAACACGAAATTTTAATTGTAGTAACATTTCACTTCTAAGCAGATTACTTCCCCAAAGCCACTCATTTAAGTATAAAATATACTCATATTTCATAATCTTTAAAAAAGGGTTTTTTTTTAAATCTCTACTTTAAGTGGAAAGTTAAAAATAATCACTCTAAACCCATGGCAAGCCGCTGTGCTTTGCCCATAGGGTTACACATCTGATGAAAAGACATGTTATGTGAGGAAGCACTTTTTTCCAGCTCCATCACCTGTTTGTTGTGCATCAGTAGCCGTGTTTGTGCCATTTGTATGTGTAGGTAGTATGGGAGCTGTCATTATAATTGCGTTTTTCTGCGAGAGGCACAGTGATTATTTGCATTTTTGCTTGCAAGACTCTACAGGTAGGTAAGTCTGCCTTTGGAAAGTGCATGGGAGGAGAGTTTGTCTCCCTGTTTAGAGGGAGAGCAGAGGTGAGGACAGATCTGTCCTCTGTGAAGGTCTGTGCAGAGTGGTGGCGTTCTGCAGATACAACCCAAAACACCCATCCAGCTGCCCCAGCCCTCAGGGAGACCTGCAAAGCCCACCTGAGCCTGGCTGCTGACTGGCTGTGGTTCAGAGGGGTGAGATAAATGGTGCCCTCAGCCAACAAAACACTTGCAGTTTTGGAGGCTGAGGGTATTGGCATCATAGGGATTTCTGAACTTTCATGTGGAGACCTTGTTTGGCTGTTTCCTCAAAAGCAAAAGGCTCACAGTCCTTTTCCTCTTTTCTGGGACTGCCTTGCACATGGCTCAGCCTTTGGTGATAGAAAAACCTAATTAGCTCCTTCTGCAACACTTTATAATTGAGATCTTTTCTGAGCTGATCCTTGAGGCTGCCCAATCATATTTCATTCCTATTTATCAGTAACATGTTTGCTAATGCATTACATGGCACCATTAGCATCCATATACTCTGAGATTAGTCAGTGTTTCCATTAGGGAATTATAACTCATCCTTACAATTTGATTCCAGACAGAATTGTAGCTTTCAGCATCAGAGCCCAGAGTGATTTAAATAATGGAATTGGGCTATAAAATCTGTTTAGTTTCCAGTTTATATTTTATATTTCAAACAAAATGCAAAAATATTGAAAGATTTAAAATTGGGCTGTTGCAAAGCACATTTAGGATGCAGTTTTACTGATATCAAAGACTGCTGCTTTTGTGCATTTATCTTTTTTAAATAATGGTATTTTTATGTTGAGTATTCTACAAATACTTTTCTCAAAATGAAATTTCACAAGAATACCTACAATATAAATTTGCACATCCATCTATCACTGTACAGATAACTAATACCATTACATGGGTAGTCGATAAAAGAATATTTTGAACATATAATAGCTGTGAAATTCTGAAGAATATATACAGAGCTCTGATATTTTTCAGTCGACAGAACTACACCATCACATTATATCAAAGACAGCATTTTACATTCGAGAAACAGCTTTCTGCAGAAGAAAGATGAGAGTGCCAGGAAACTCATTTAATAAATGAACAGCAATCTTTGACCGAGGTTTTCCAAATTGTATGCTTAAATACAGGCTCTAAGTGCCCAGATATACATCATTCTTTCTACACAAGATGGGAAAGACATGATGTTTGAAGTCACAGGGAGAATTCCAGATGTTTCAGCTACTCTTTTCAGTAAATGCTGGTATCCAGGGATAAACTCTCCTTTGATTTATAATTAACTCTGATTCTATGACCTACTTAAAACAATGTACATAACATACACCCTCCCTGTTGCATTTATTCCTTTTATTCTGGCTTCAATCAAGTTTTATAAAATTATTGGTTTATTGCATCACTGAGCTCAAATAATTTCATACATGTATCACAGGATCACAGAGTCTTAAAGGGCCTCCAGAGGTCATTTAGGCCAACCTCATGTTCCAAGCAGGGCCACTTAGAACAGCTTGCTCAGGGATACGTCCAGGCGAGCACTGAAACCCTCAAGGGTTCAATTCACCACCACCTCTCTGGAAAGCTTCTTCCAGTACATGGTCACCCTCATACTGAAAATACTTTTTTTTTAAAATCTAATCAGAATTTTCCACCTCCATTACCATTTTTTCCTACCCTTGAGTATTTCTGGGAAGAGCCTGCCTGTGTTTCTCTAGACTGTCCTGCTAGGAAGTTGAAGACAGCAATGTGCCCTCCCTTAACTTATGTTCCAAGAGCTGACCAGGGTTCTCCTTGAGCATCACATCTTTCAGATCCCTGGCTACACTGCTAACCCTCAGCTGGACTCACGCATCAAAGTCCTACTTACACCGGGCAGTCTAAAGCAGGAGGCAGGCCAATGGGACTCCCAATGGGAATCACGTCCTACATGTGAAAAAAATGCTGTAAAAGTTACTTTTCTTTTTACAGATCTACTGTATTTATAATGTACAATGTACATTATATATACATTATATAATGTACAATTCTAAATTTATGCTTATATTTACAATGGTTATAGTAAGTATTTTTTTTAAATAGGGCTCGTGTTATGGATTCAATAAATGCATCACTTGATTAAAACAGTTAAATCTTCGCTATATACCCCCAAGAACACTAGCCAGAAAAATGAGGTGTTTTCCAAGAGGAAGTATGTGTGGCAATTTTACTAAACAATTTTAATTTAGCATCAGAAACCCTTATGTTTTAACTTTAGAAACCAGTACTAAAATACTAATGTCCACTGAACTAGTCAAGAGAAGAAAAATAAAATTAAATACACACCAAAAAAAAAAAGCTGCTAATGTTGCAGTTTGGAAAGTCACAACATTTAATTTGTTTAGACTTCCAAAAATCCATTATACATTTGCCTTACAGAACTAATCCTGTTATAAAATTTATTTATGAAGTTTTATAAGGAAGGTCAAGTTACAGGAGTCATGCACAAATAAGAAATTGCAGAGACAGAAATTATTGCCAAAGTACCACAACAATTATCACTGTCTGAACACAAAGATGACAATCACATTATGCTGTAGGGATTATTCTTCAACATAGGATGAGAAAGTCCCCAAGACTATTATGACAAAGCAAAAGATGAGATGCAAACATGAAAAGATGTGTTATTTCCATTTGACAAAAGTAGGAGACAGGATGCCAAGCACTGAAATAAATTGCCTAAGGCAACACGTGAAGATACACGTGCTGAAACCAAATCTTCTGAAACCCAGACTTAGGTTTTACGGTAATTCAAGAGCTCTGGTTTCAGTTTCTGTTCATTAATCCACCCTTTGAACAGCCATGATTCTTCCTCCACTTAATCAAATGACAGAACTCAGACTCACCTGATAGTACAGGGTTGTACTTAGGAACGGGCAGGTCTGTCCTGTCCCTACAGAACATGATAAACCCCAGTGGTGAGGTGGCCCCAGGAGAAGCTGGGACGTGTGGCAAGGCTGCACCAGGTGAAGGACACGGCAGGGTATTCCCAGGTGTGGGCACATGGACAGGCTCCTTCCTGGGGCCATACCAACAGGGAGACTAAGAGCCACCCACACTCCAAACAACGAAGTGCTCATCACTCTCACCTCAGCTCCTTTGCCCACTGCTTCATTCACTGCCTCTCNCACGGCAGGGTATTCCCAGATGTGGGCACATAGACAGGTTCCTTCCTGGGGCCATACCAACAGAGAGACTAAGAGCCACCCACACTCCAAACAACGAAGTGCTCATCACTCTCACCTCAGCTCCTTTGCCCACTGCTTCATTCACTGCCTCTCCCTTATCCTGAGCTACCCATGCAACAACTTGATTACCACAATACCAGGTTGTTAGTTTATCCTCTCTCCTAACCTTCTACCAAGTGAATACCCACTCAACCCACCTCCCTTCTCCAGGAAATTGTTTTGTTCCCTTCAAATATCTCTCTTAATCTCTCTATATCTGCAGTTAACTACGTGGTATATGCGCATTTATATAAACACACACACACTAAATCTATGGCATATATAACAAGGAATATATTTGGTACAGGAGAAAAGAAAAGCTATACAAATATTAATTTTAGCCTGTGCTATTAAAAAAACCCTCTCAAATATTCTCCTATGGCATAATATTTTCAAACAAAAAACTCAGAGATTTTCCTTTCAGTTTGTTCATGTGTTTTACATGTTCCTTAGTATACCTTTCTATATCCTGAAACTGAAAATAGATGAAGTAAAATCTATTACTATAAAATAACTGCCTTTTATTGTTTATAACTAGAAAGATGCAAAATCTAAAAAAAAAGCCACCAAAACCAAAACCAAACAAGCAAAGACACACCGATTTTAAACAGAGTATGGAAATAAGCAGTTTATATTTGGACCTCAATGTCATATTACAGAAATCAGGTAGTTATATTTGTTTATGAAAACTTGGAGAGTCTGGCTCAAGGTGAAGTCCTCCCCAGAGTGTCAGAAAATAAATAGTTGCACAGCACAGAGAAAGTCTCCTGTCAATCTACAAACAAGTGAAACTACCCCAGTCAACACCCGTGCAATGACCACACATTGAATTACTCCATATCCAGCAACACGTAGAAAGAAGCCCTGCAGATCACCTTTGTAAAAAGTAGATATGATAGGAGAGATAAAAAGAAAAGCTGCAAAGAACAAAAGCAGCATGATGATACTAATTAGTGCATCTACTTTTCCACTACTGCATGTGTTGCATAGCCAAGCTCAGACAAAAAGACCTGTAAAGCACTTAATGGGGTTCCACTGGCTACAAATTTTATCCCTAATCTGAAATGTCTTTGAAACTAAGACCGTTATTACATCTAAATTGTTGGAGTATTAGCATTTGGGTATTACATTTAAGTCACAAAATCAACCTTCATCTGCTGTTCTTATCACAGCATTAGTACCATGGACACAAACACAACTCTTACTTCAATAGCAGCAGTGATTGTTAAATACTGGAAGATATCATGTAATTGATTTTAAGCTGATCAAAGGAAGCATGAATCCATTCCCAGTTTTATCTTCTGTGGATGTTTCCATTTTGCCAAGAATTTGAACACAAATGGAGAAAATATTTTGTTTTCTCTCCCCACTCTTCCCATGTTTGTGGAAAAATGGGCACAATGTTTGCATTAGATATGTTATTTTCACTCACAAATGGATTTAATTTTACCAAATGCTTAGTTAAATTTTAAACCTGGAGGAGACTGCTGCCTTTGAAAAACTGTATTATGCAAGGCAACAATTTTTGTTGTAATTCATTCAATGACCTGAAACACTATCTCATTTCAAAGAACTGATGCTGCAACAGGAACTGAAGCATCCGGTGGAATTGCAAACGTGCTGTGATGGACAAAGCTGAGCAGGACACTGGGGAGAGAAAGAGCTGGCAAATAAAGACACCCTGGTTTCTCCCCAGCCCTTCTTCACTCCCTGCCTTCCCTGTGCCTGGGGTTTGTGGATGCAGTCCATGAGGATAGGCTCCCAAGGAGCTACCTGGTGCCTGGCTCCATGCCTTGGCACGCCATGGGCCTCAATAGCAGCAATCTTATCTTCTATTTGAGGAATATAGGTTCCTCACCTTTGACAGTGTTAAACAGCCATCTCAGTCTTTTTAATTAATATTGTGATAGCAGTAATCTAAAGCAACTTTGGATGCAAAGAAAATTAAAAATTGGAAGAACTACTAGCAATTAACAGATGAAGTAAAATACCATGTATAAAAAAAATAAACTGTGACTATATTAGCAAAGACATTTGCTTTCCTGCGTCTATGACAGATGTTTAAAGTAAATATACCACAGTAAACCAGTAATGGATATTGTAATTACTAGGTAAAAATTGCTTTATCAATTACATTCACAGAAGTTTGAAGCATAATGTATATGATATATAGCAAGATATTGCTGATGCTGGAAGGAAAACAGATTCTACAAGGAGGTTTTAAGAGAGTGAAGAGTAAGCACATCCAAATATGCTTTTCTTCCACCTACTAATGAAAGTGAGACTTTTCAACTTGCAAACTAAATAACAGACAAATACAATAATAATCCAGAGAGATTCTGGTAGACAGTAGAGTCGTCTGCATTTCAGAGGCAAGGTGGACAAAACCCCCAAACCCAAACCTGTTGGCTACAGTACTATACTGCTCACACTGAGGTTGTTCCATGGGACCAGATACAAACATGGCAGTTGCAAGATCCATGGCAAGACAAAATTTAAAATGTTCAGGGTTCAAGTGCCTTAGCTATTCTGAGATGCAAAAATGTTCTGAATTCATTCAATCACAAATCATGTCCTGAAAAATAACCCCTAGAAAAACAAATCTGAAAAGCATTCCTGCCTCTTTTCCTGACCTAATTCCATATGTAGCACAGTCCACCAACACCCCAGAGACTTACCACTGAATCCTAAGGTTTTTTTGGTGGCTTCCCATGTGTGTTCTCCCTATTTTTTACCACAGTTGCCCCCTTTCTCTAGAGGTAGTAAGAATTACTTACACAGGGAGAATTAATTCCATATTATTTGAAGACAGCCCAGAACATACAAATCAGCATTAGGTAAGATTACATTAAAGATATTAGTTATAAATCATGTAGTAGTCTAAAGAGCACTGAACAGTGTTGAAACATGAGGCTATTTAGCATGTTGCCCTAGAGTAATAAAAGGGTTTGCTCAGACAAGCATGTGTCACCTTCATTTGGGCAAAACTCTTTAGTGAACTGAACACTCCACAAGTATTAGGATTATTGGTCAAGAGGGACTGGTACAACAGGCCTGGACAGACTAGGACAGCTAATTTACAACTTGGTACATCTAATACAGAATTCAACAAAGTGTATTTCTAAATGGCTTTCTATGTTTGGCTCAACCAGTTTACAATGAAGATAAAAGTGATAGAAATTATTAGTTTTGTTTGCATTCAAGTTGATAAACAAAAGTTATGTGTGTATTTGAATAAATCATACATCATGAATTATGAAATTATACAACATTGGAATGATGAAAACCATTGATTTCTGTCTCTGCCTAAGGGCAGACAGAAAGAACAGAAGAATGAGATTTATAGCATATTCACTAGGAATACTTCAAAAACGATGTACATTTTTCCTGTGAGAGCAGATCAATACAATAATTTTATTTTTAAGCTAAGACATGGGTACAGCTAGGACAGCCTTATCTTTTATCTGTCTGGTCTCACACATATGCAATGATATTCACATAATGTCTACACCAGCAAGATACAGCTTTTGAAAATATAACACTTTGCTGTGAGCTGCTGGCAGCAGAGATCACATTTCTGCACTACATCTTGCACTTAGCACAAGCATCCTGGGGCTAAGTGACATTTGCCTTCTTCACTCTACAAAAGAAAATGCTACTTTACTTCAAACAATTAACGACATGTTGTGAAGGGCTGATTGAAAAACATACATTTCCAATTTTATACACAATATGGAACAAGGAGAAGAAGCATTTATAAAAGAGTCTAAGGTCTTCCCTGGAATGAAAATATTCATCAAAGTCAGTGTGTTGGGGATTTTTGGTGTGGGTTTTTTTAGTGGCTAATAATCAGGCCTGTAGGAGAGCCTGTCAGTAGGTCTGTCTGTGTCTCTGTGCCCAGCCCTGGGGAACAACACCCCTCCCCCTTAGCATCACACTGATACTCGACATCTCAGTCAAAAAGGGCACATGCACCCTCCTTGGGATTTGCAGTCCTCTGATTCCAGCAGGTTCCAATGGGGAAACATCCAGCACTAAGGTTAACATGGAGCTGCACACAGTCTCGGGAGAGGCACAAGAAGAACACACCAACTTACCCGCCGGGCAGAACGATATGTCTGATCTTATTGATAATGCTCTTGCAGCCGTCACAGCCTCGGGACGGGATTCAGTCAAAGTCTGCAGGGGGAGGGAATATCTTCTCTTAGATCAAGAAATGCATCTAAAGAATAGACAGGCTGCCAGATATACAAGAGTTTTTCAGCTTCTGTTGGATACCAAAATCATGGACTCAGAAGCAATACTATTCTTATGGAAATTTATAATCTCTCCTATTTTGGTCCTTTCCCCACAATGCCTTCAATGTTCCTTAGGAGATACCTGTTTTCTCTCCTGTACAAACAATTGCTTTCTCTGTAACTTCACCCTCCTTCCCTTTACTTAATTATTCAGTTAGCAGCACTTGTTTTTTCTCTCTGACTGACTAATATATCCACTTAAACTCACAAGCAATTTGTTCTCAACTTCTATTTAGCTTTGAAGCTTGCTGCTAATGTTTCAGAAGAGTCTGGTGTGCCTGAAAGCTCATCTATTTTTTTCCGGGCATTCTGGACTCTAGTAGAGAAAACAGGTCTGGAGATGCTTTTGCTGTTCGTTCTTCATTGCTCAGTGAAGAAACTGTTTTCATGAGGCACAGATATGGTAATGTTGCAGATGGTAAACGGAATTTTTGTGGTTGGGATGTTACTAGGTGAGGGCCACACGTTGTTTATCATTAATTAGCTCTTAAGGAATGTTTAGCAGTTGCTAGAAACTCTTCTTTATAAATGTACTTAGGCTCCTTAAATAGAATTTATAAACAAAATAGCAATTAAACATATACACAGAGAGTTTGCCTATATTGTCTTGGAAGTCAAAGTTGCTTGGTGGAGACAGAGACATTAATTGTTTTGTATTTAGGAAAAAAAAGCAGCATTTCTAAGTAAGCACTGTGATTCACCACTACCTTTATTAATTACAGACCCATATCCAATAAAAGAAAATATTGAGTATAATTTACCATTAATGGACATAGAGACACAATCCCATTTTTTGTGCCAGTTCATAGTCATCTGAACAAAATAGAGAACACTGATAACAGCACTGAAAAAAATCACTACTTTCAGCAGGATAAATATTAGCTCTTATTTTTATTTTAAATGGAATTTAATGTAAAAAGAGACTACTCTCTTTTGGAAGTCTGAGGACAGCAGTTACAATCTTAAATACGTCATACTCTTCTTAGTTCTACAGAGTTAAACTTCTCAACAGAAGAACAGTCCTTACATAAGTTTTGATACTTCCCATGTAAAAGGAAAGAAAAGATTTTGTGCAGTCTCACAGCAATAATCCTAGCAGATCCTAGGAGTTTTGAATTTCAGATTAAAACCAGATTCAGGTAATCGCAGAACCTGCTCAGAATGATTAACACAATATTAAATTCTTTCGTTGAAGAACAAAGAATATTCTACATGCACCTAACAAAAGCTTGAGTATCCCTGGTATAATTTCATATTGCTACACCATTGTATTTTCTATATGATTACATTATTACATTACATACAACTGATCATACACAGTAATGTAGTACTGGAACCGCTGGAAAGCCAAGGAATAAACTAATTCAAAGGAAAAGAAATTATAGTCTCAGTCCAAAGAACTAGAAATGTGCATCTCTACTGAATCCTGCCCTGCCACTTCCCAGGAAAGGGACAAGGATGAATGACAGCTCTCCTGCAGTGCCCTGTGTTTGGGAGAAGAGCCTTTACAGACACATGGGGGGAAGGTGCTTCCATGGAAGAAGAGTTACAGACTTTGCTTTTGGAATCCATCAGCTCATGTTGAGTTTAAGTGGCCACCCAGACTGAGCTTCACAAAGATTTCTAATGAACATCCTCAGGCAGCTGCACGCCCCAGCTCAAAGGCACTACATTAGGAGGACTCTGCTGATGCCACTAACCAATGTTTGCTTTTTAGAATACAGTAAAAATAGCTGTGGGGATAAAGGAAACAACTCCATCCATTTCCTACTGTATCTTTCCCTCTTTACGATCAGAGGTTCCAGATAATCTAACAAAGTGCAGAAAGTGGAGTGAAAAGCAAATTGAATCTTTGCTATAACTGTAGACAAGACTGAAGTCAGCAGGACTATTTTGAAAAGGAACTAAGGTCTGCCTACTCCAGTACAAGCATTTTATAAATGTGGATGATAGATCATTATGCATTATGGTAGTAATAGCAATAAGAAATAATTTACAACTACTGCCCTGTTTATGGCCTCGTAATAGTATGACTTAAATGCTGCACAGACCTTGGACTGGCCCTCAAAGAAGAATGAAAAGTTTTATTCTTTATGAACCTTGCATGATGGCTATTTTATCTGAATCAGCAAGCTGTTTAAAGTATGGGATAAGGACGTTTTCCCTCGGTGTCTCTCTTGCTATATGACTAATGTGCCCTTTTGATTTCTATTGTATGAAAATCCACTGGGAGGTTTAGGGTAGTTTTATTGCAGAAACCTATCAGATCTTATTGGCCTTCTAGGCTGATTAGTAGTAGGTTGTTTCTCACAGCTCTCTTCTGTTCTCTATCATTGTACCTCTCCTTGAGCTGCTCCAGTGAGTTTTACAATGCTAAATCTTGTTTTGCAGGAACATGTAGGTTGGTTTCTATAGCCTGCTTTCTGTGTCACGAAGAATTACATAAGATGTCCTTAAAAGTGACAGAACTGGTTGCAGTAGATGTCTCTTTTGAGTTAATAAACTTTATTGATTTCTTTTTTTTCAAATAGAAAGTCAAAAGCATCTGGATATTACGAGCCTTCCATGGAAACAAATGTTCAGATTTTTGGATGTCTTCCAGCCACTTTCTTATGCTAGACTGGTGGAAAGCAGGCTTGAAATTGGTGATACCTGCCAGGATTTTTCTCTTACATGGCTAGAATAAAATGTCTGAAGCAGTTGCAAGGAATGTGTGTGAAAGTTACAGGTTTAAGTAACATGTCCTTAGTGCCCATGAGCCTTTCCAGTTGCATCCTTAGTTTCAAGAGGCAGTTTGGTAGCAAATACTATCCAGGGGAAGCCTCACCCTTCCACTTGCTAACAAGAAAATAGTGTAATATTTTACATCACGATGATACAGTGTGGGACTGAAATTTTTCCACAGTTGCTTGTTCTTAGAGCCAAGGAAACAGGGCAAAGTTGAGGTCACCAATACAGAGCTGCAGAACTAGAGAGGGACTTGTGTGTAACCCACTACAATCTACATTTCAGCACACTTCAGAGCAGCCTGGTGCTACAAAAAACTTTGTTTGCTAATCTATATAATCTCTCACACAAAAAGAACGAGTTCCTCATTCCTCTGAATTCAAGGGATAGGACATGTGGGGGATAGATCTTCACAAAATCCAAGGTCTGAAGCTCCTTACTGTATAGTTAGAAACTTAATCAGAAATGTAATTCCTACAGTGAGAAGCTTGAATGCAAATGGTCTGTTCTGTTCATTTGTATTATTAGCTGGATGAAAATCTTTAAGATAACTCATTTGCTTAAAATATAGAGGATGTCTAGCACTCCATGAAAGCAGCTTAAACTTGGCAGAGTTTTAGTAGAGGGGGAAAAAAAGGATAAGGGAACTCAAAATATTCAAAATTAACTTTCTTTTTTAAATGGAAATTTGCTGTTTTCTTGTTTTGAAATAGTGTTTTGGGGCTACATTCAGCTACAATTATTTTAGAAAAATTATCTAAGCAAAGAATATTTCATTTCAGATCAGGCCAATTTTTCACACTATTTTTAAGCGTTCAAACACCAATACAAATGACAGACTTTTTCCTCATATTTAATTATTGTGCCCTGGCTTTATTCGAATGCATCGTTGTGTTGCAGGTTCATCCAGAATTCATTTCTCACAGCCTTTCCTTCCAACAAGCCCTTGTTCAACTCATAAAGAGAACATAAACAATTAGCACAAGCAGTAATGTTCAGTAACACCTGAAATGTCTTCCAGTACCCCATATTAATTTAAAAGTAATAACAACGAGAACGTCAACGCATCTTAAAAAGAAGTTATTGCTACTCTCTATGTGCAGCAGTCTATGATTCATGGGTTGGCACAAAGAAAATCTTTTGCTGAAATACTAAGCAGGTTATAAAACACCATTTGTGCATTACTTTCACAGTGGCTTTCATCTGTCATTATAAAACCATCCAATTAGGACAACAAAAAGGAGGGTTATATATTTTAAGTGCTGTTTCTTCCCAAATTAACTGCTTCACTTTGACATCGAACATTTTTGCCTTATAATTTTTCTGAAGCATTACATTTGATTTTTATGTCAAAGAATTGCACAACATATTTTATTTTTGTTTTAAATGGGAGCTATGGGAAACCTGCCCAGATTTACTCAGAATTTGTATACTTGTGCTAGGATAATACAGAATTTTCAAGCAAAGCCAGCATTTCAATCTATATCAGCTACACCAGAAGACTGCAAGCAGAGCATGGTAGGCTCCTTCCCACTGCAATTCAAAGCAGTTTGAATTTAGACTTTTTATGGGCTTGTGTTAGACCATTCATTATCTTATTAGATTTTAAAAAGTACCACAAAACCAGGAAAGTTTTGAGGTAAACATCTGCTTTTAGAGTAAAGTGTCATTTACTTGTACACTTTACAGTAGGCAGAATCATCCTTTATAATGACAGAAAGAGCAACAGATCTCCAAATCCACAGGCAGGTTCTGGTTTGAATTATAAATATATCCTCTCACTAAACAAGTCAAGGCTTTTTTCTTCCCAGTGCGAAGGTGAACAGAGCACCACAGAGCCAACCATGCTTTTTCACTCAGGAGCTGCTTCATACATTTCTGAGATGTTTTGGTGTATTTTTTTTGCCTTTTGTTCTGATTTATATATTAAAAAAAAATTTAGACATCTTCTCTTATGTTTTCCTATCTCGTGTTTTTGCCAACTCTGTCAGGAAGTGGATTTTTCTTGATAGTGCTTCAGGACTAGCTGTGAATAAATCAAGACCTCTCTCCAAGATTCCTTGGAGATGGTCTCCTACTATAAAGTATTTCTCATGGCACTGACAAAACATTTACATATTTAAAATACATAGCATGTCCAATGAGGTAAGGTGGATTCTGGTTGTAGCCACATATTTTTGGCAGGATCCTGCCCGTCACATTACAACAGAATTTTTTCCAGTCCTCACCTCACTTCTTCTCCCTGTTATCTCAAGTCTCTACCTTAATTATCACAAAATAGAGGATAAAACTAAAAAAGATTAGTAAATGAGGTCCAGAGTGAGGAGCACACATTCTTTTCACATGAGAAAAGTAGTAGAGCATCTATTTAAGCCAAGATAGCAGCCAAGGTGCACCATAGCAACAAAACATGCAAGAGCCAAATCGCTCTACAATGGCACAGCACATCCTTGTACAGATCCCTAGATTTAATGTATAAACATGCAAAACATTTTGCACTCTTTCCTCTGCTTAACATTACATTTTGTTCTTCTGCTCTTTCATGTTTATAACTGTCCTAACCACCTGGTACATGGTATGAAACTGCTTTCCCTGGGAGAACACGGCTTAATTAGCCTCTGCATGGTATTTATCCTGCTTGTTTCTGTGCCAGTTAGAGAAGGAAATCATCTGACAAAAATGTCCCAAATGTGGTTCAGTTTGAATTCCGATTTGCCTCTCTCTTGCACACACACTTCATGAAGTGTCTCTCACTTGCACAAAGCCCTTGTGCTGTCAGCCTTATTCGCAGGAGAAGCAATGGTAAACTGGAGATATATTGAGTTGTCTGTGATGGAGAATTACATGCACACATTTCTTTTTTCTCTTTTTCTTTCTTTATTCCTCATTACAGTCATTGGGTCCCCTGATTTTCCTAAAAGATTGTTTGTGCTTCAAAGTCAGAATTTTTTGGGCCACCTTGTCCACGAGCCTTTTCAGGTAACAGAGCAATGTTATAAACCTCAGGATGCTATGAAAAGCTGTATTTAAAGGATTTCTGCTGGACTGATAATAAATGAATCAAAATCAAACAAGCAGCAATATTTTTTTTTTGCCTTGGCACAATTTTAGGTCCTCTATTAAAAATAAAAAAAAAATTCTTAGAGAATTAAAGGCAAGTGTCAGTGTTGAGTCCTCTGGGATTCAGGGACAGAAGAGAGTGTTCTTTCACTAACATCACCAATTTCTTTCAGGGAATGATTTTGCAATGTTTCTGGACCAAAATGTTGCTCTACTGTCAGGATATTACATTGATAAAATGATACAAGCTATCCCTTTTCCTTGCTTTAAAACTCTTTGATCTATCTATCTACCAAATATTTCCCTATATGACTTTCATTACTATTTGAAAACTAAAGCCAACTAAGGAGTTTATAGTGTCACAGAAGACACTGCATGTTACAGTCCAATGCCCCCTCTAAAAAAGTTCAGAATAAAGTACACATAAAAGGTTTGAGGCAGTAGAATAATTCCAAAACACTTTTCAGAGTCAAAAGCAATTTAAAATGTTTATAGCACCTTTATATTTTTGCTGTGAGTGCTCCAATTTGGGCATCAGTCAAATTGAATGCTCACAGCTCAGTCTAGGGCAAACTGAACTTATTTACAAATATAACCATCAAAAAGGAAAATAAAAAGAGAAATCATGAAGGCCAGCTGGGGAAGAATAACACTCCCCCCAAAAAATTAAGTTTTGATTGAATAAAAAGCAGCAAAATTCCTGTGGTTAGCTATGGATATTGAGGTGAGATAAGAAAAAGTTAGAGCCTCTTGCAATGAAAATAGAAAAACTGCAGCTATAAAATCTCATCAATAGTTGGATATTTAATTCCAGTCAGTAACATTTTCTTTCCAGAATGATTTCTCTTGTGCACTTGTCTGCGCACGCCTTTTTTTTTTTTCCATATGGCAACGTGGCATTGGAAAAACTTTTTGAAGGGGCAATTACTTTTTTGCGGATTACTAAGGAGAAAGGAGTCCACTCCAAGTCCACTTTCTTCTGCAGTCAGCAGGGCCCATGTCAGCACAGGAGTCAGGGTGTATTTCAAGCCAGGCAGTAAGAGGAAAGTAAATCAGGCTGCTGCATCCAAGTCCTTAACCCAGTCAGCCAGCCCAGCTCCCACCCACTCCATCCATCTGAAGTGTCCTGTTCTTCAATACCCTGACACTCTCAGCTGTCAATTTTGCTGTCCAAACACACCTTCTCAACCTCCTACAGCTCCATCCAGTCAATTTTATTGAATCTCCATGGTAAGTGGCCACCCAGTTCACCTTTCTGGTCTCCACAGCCAAAAATGCCCCTGCCCATCTGAACAGTTACTACTGTGCCTCACCAGTCATTAATTTGTGTATTCCTTTAGTAAATAAGTAACTGCTTGAAAACATAGATTTATTTGCTTGTCTGTAATTTAGCAAAAAGGCAGTCTCAGTTGTGGCCAGGAACAATAGGTAACATGCTGGTCTGACCCCCACAACAGTGTCTTGGTAAATACAACCTATATTTTATTTTGTAGACAATGTATTACCCACAAGCAATATTATAAAATTAAAACCCTCAAATTATAAAAGAATTAACCTACTCTATAAAGATGATTACAAAAAAATTAGGCACACTTTAACTAACTACAGCTATGAAAGATGGCACTGATGACATTCTCATTCATGCTGACTTCAGCACGAAGGTAACAATTCATCTTCCAGTCTGATTTCAATGGTGACCACGAATGTGGAGAGCTCTAGCTCTTTTCCCTGAGGAAAGTTTGTTCTATCAGCAACAACCTCTTACAAAGTGAAAAAAAAAAAAAAAGAGGAAGACACTTCAGAAAATTGTTTTAGAATGTGGGTAGGAAGGCATTAATGCAACCAACAGGAAAAAGCAAAGTTTCAGAAGGGATGTGTTCCTTCTGGCTTTACCTCCTCAACAGTCAAATCACCTACATCTCATATGATGGAGTCCTATTTTAGAGACTCTCATCAGGCATTCTCTTGGTTCTAGGGTGAATCTCACTCCCACCAGAAGCAGCACATTCACAATCCATGCACCAGCCATGCTTCACCTTTGCACTGCACCATCATAACACTCTCAGACTTCACTGAGAAATAATGGGAGCACCACACATTGATGTGGGGTTTATTTCTGTATTGTGCAATTCATTTCTGAGATTGTATTTTGTTACCTAAGAAACAGTCACTGGGTAAAATTTGACTGATTATGTTGTCAGGTTGATTGTCAGCACCGTGGGTAGAGTTTCATGGAGTATATGCACATGTGGGATTCAAAAAAATTAAAATAAACACTTGACAATTTTAGTTCTTTATATTAGTACTATGGAAAAAAGTATATGAAAACTGGGAGAAATTACACTTTCTAGAAGTTTATTAGGATCTGTATTATACATTGAGGTTAATTTAGCCAAAGAAAGAAAAAGAGAATAGGCTTTCAAGCAGAAAAGAACCGTATTTTTAGCAAAGCAATCTGTATTGGAAGGTTAATAACACAGTAACTTTATAAACTCTGCAAGATTATCATAAGTACTGAACTTATTTTCAAATAACAGCATTGCTCAATGCTTTCATTTGTCATAGCCTTACAAAAAATACTGAAACACAGCAGCCTTATTTAGTGAATTTCCCGTGTCAGAATCTCTACACGCCTGATTGTTTGGGCACTGGAGATATGTGCAATTTTACTTGCAGCCCACATTGTTTAGATTGAAAGCACTGGCTAAACAAAAAACCCAAATAGCTGGTTGAGAGATGAAAGCCTTATCGTTAACCACTCGCAGTACAGATTTTCTATGACCAGTCCCCTGTCACTCATGTAAAGAAAGAAGCAGTCCCATCAAATAGAGCTAATCCTGCAAATATGGTGGTGAGGTGAGGAATATAAAAAAAAGGAAGAGGAGAAAGAACATCACTTTAATTATCATACACCAAATAAAACAGAATGTTGTCAGGGCTCTGATAATATTGCACTGATTCATTTGTACTAACAAGTATACTTTCTTAAAGGTTTATAAGTAAGTTGGGGTAAACGTGTGCACTGGAGAATGGATTTTTAAGAGCAATCTAAGTGTGTTTTCCCTTATTATAACCTCCCCAGGACTTTTACAGATGCTGTTGTTTCACTCTCCTTATGATAGTTCTAAGTACAATGGGGGATTTGCTGAGCAAAGTTATGACATATTATCCCTTTCCCTCACATTGTGTCAGACTGCTAGCACTGCAACTGCAGTGTCAGAAACTATGCTGATAGCAACAGACACTTCTGTGATAAATAACATTTATAAAATAGGGGTTTGGGTGGAGAAGGACGATTGTTTTCAAGTACTTCAGCATCAGTTTTCCTACCATAGGTGCAGAATGTTTGAACCAAGGACAGAACTGCACTTAGTAAACCCAGAACTCTCTGGGGAACAGGTAGTCACTGGTGACTCTGTAACAGTGGAGAAGAAAAATCAGTCTTGTTCACTAAGTGGCACACTTGCTCCTAAAGTGCTCTTCTGGTTGGCGAGGAGCCAGAGGTTTCTGGTGCAAGTCCCTACAAGGTCAGTTATTTTTTTCTCTCATTAAAAAATGATGTCAGAACCACTGTAGCATGGTGGCTCGACAGCCCAATGTATCCTGGTTAGAGCTCTGGCCTTCTGCTCTCAAGTACCAGTTGGGGATCAAAACGAGCAGCAAAACCTCACTGAATTTCCAGGTCTGCTGCACAGGAACTGAGAAGGGTCTTTGGGTTTTGATATTATGAATACATTTTGCTTTTGGGAAGGTAAACAGACCATATGTTTGGAGAGATGACTGACTTCTGCAGGGATTTGAAAGATCACAGATCTATTTTGTTGATTATTTCCATAATGAGGATAGAGTGAATAAACACATTACCAAAAATCCAATGTACTGCAAGAGTGCTCCAAATGAGAGTATAACTCTATGCTGTACAGCATTTATTGCTTGACATGATATTTTAAAGGACAAACTACCTGAAAAGAATCCTATTTTTCAAAATATGTTAATGTTTCAACATTTTTCTCTCCTACTCTGTAATAAATTTTTTCAGAATTTTCTTCATTTTATTTGTCTCAGGAGAGATGGAGCTTGGGGAAGAATAGTTAAAAAAACCCAAACAAACCCAAACCCTTCTAGTTGCACAGTGAGTGTAGTGACTTGTGTGGTCACCTAAGAGATCAGAAATAAAAATCATAAGCTCACCCCCTATAAAGAAGGAGAATGAATCTCGTTTCATATCTGTATCTTGCAGTAGGCTTCAGAGTTTGAGATTACACAATTGGTCGTGGGGCTGTCCTGTGCAGAGCCAGGAGCTGAACTCAATGATCCTTGTGGGTCCCTTCCAACTCAGGATACTCTATGATTCTACGAACTTTGCCTTGAACCATTTAATCAAAATGTAATCGGTTCCATTACGCAGAACAAAAAATTTTGCAAGATCGAGTCTAGGTCTGATACAAAATAGGGTTTAACTCTGGTTTCAAGGTTCAAAATAAACAAAACTGCTCAGTACAAACTAAACCCACAGGAAAAGTGCTGGGACAGAAAGAAATATGAGGAGCTGAAACCCAGCTTTGTGGCTGATGAGGCCTGAGAGAAGCAAGAGGGATGACAAGTCATATTTTGTCATTCTCTTCTATCATAGTGTCCAGAAGATGCTTGCACTTACAAATGGGTAATTTTCTGCCTGTGAGAAGAGACTGGCTGCTCCAGGGCAGTGCCTGGGCAGGAGGGGATCCCTGTTACAGGGCTCTGTGAGGGACTGACACTTATGAGAAAATTGCCATAAAAGAAAGAGGCATTACGGTGTATTAAGCCAGTGGCTTATATGATTGTCACAATTAAACCCTGCATTTCCCCAAGCCTTCTCACATAAGCACTGCGTTGCCACGTGGTCTTCACCTTCCAAGGCACAAGTTCTGCTGTTTATTTTACCTCCTGGGAAAATTTGCTTTAAAGAGGCCTAGAAAATGTTCAACTATTAGGGAACACCATTAAGAAATGCATGCTAAAGGCCCAAATATGGTCTAAATGAGAGGAAGGTTGATGCCATAAACTAATATAGGAGGTCTCTGCTGCCCCATGGGGACCAGGTCAGACTGGTTTGCTTCAGTGTGCTTTCCTCTACAGCATAGGTCATTAAAGGAATGCAAGCAAATTGAAGAGACCAAGAACTCCATTCTGAACAGAACAAACGTTAATCACTGTTTGCATGTAGGAAAGTGCACCATATATTTATATTTTCCTCTACAGCTGCAGGACAGGCCATGACCGTGGTTTATACTGACTACAAATTATACTTAGAATACATCAAACAAGCAAAAAATTCACAGTGCTCTTTTCACACAATCAGTTGCACCACTGTGTTATGCAAAATAACTTAAAAGCTACAGTCAACGACTTCAGATAGATCAAGGCTGCATCTTTAGATGTTTTACCATTTTTTCCCTCCTTGTTACCTGAAGGCTCTTGTGTTAAGTGTGTCCAGACAGATGTTTGCCAGCTGTTTTGGTCTTTCTAGAAGAGGGCCTTACAACCTCTCCAATAAAGACTGAAGGGGGAGCTCAGTTAAACCTTTCTTTACAATGCTGGGGACGGGCCCATTTTCTACTGCTGTTTTATTTCTACAGCTGATGATTAAATAACCCACCATGCAGTTGCCTTATGGCAGTCAGTACAAAATTAAATATTTCCCCATGCAGAGTTCATTAGACATCAGAGTTTCCTAGTTAATTCGTTAGGCCTCTATGAATTCCCAGGGAATATTAAAAAATTATAATTTTGCTCTATTCTCCTCCAACCTGTTACAGAATACATTTCATTTTCTCATATCTAAAGCATGGTGAATGAAACTATTAGAGGAGAAAACACATCTGGATCTCATTTACATTTCTTTTCATGCAGATCAACATAACAGGATGAATTCAGTTCTTCAATATTCCTTATTCAAGAAAGGAAAAAATCAAAATGAAAGAAATTTTAGATTGCTCCTCCTACTACATAGCACTAATGATTTTTTTCCCACTTCACTCCGCTGCTTTTAAGGCAAGAGTTCTATTTCAAATTACACAGCACCTCCTGGAGAAGGGAAAGAGCATCTGGAGGAATGAAATAGCTGCCAACTCAAATTCACACCGTAAGGCCCCAGATATGCCCCTCCAACGCTGCCTATGCTCAGCTGAATGAATTTAGCCTTGCAACTGCTTTCCACGTGAGAAGTGATATTTTCACCTGCACGCTGTACAGAAGTCCTAGTTGAGACATGGCAAGCTGACTCATGGGGCTAATATCAAGACCAGGCAAACATGAAAACAGTTACCTTCCTCAACCCTAAGGAACATGGTCAAGTCCTGAAAAAACAAAAAAAAGTTCTATGTACAGTAGCACAGATTCAATTTTTAGGTTATTTCACTTTTTCCAACAAACCACCATCCATTTAGCAGATGTAGAGGTGGGAGAGTGGGCTGAAGCCCATGGAGCTCTCTAAAGATTCCCCCATCTCATTCCAGATGCCTGCAGGGAAGGAGCAGATGAGAAAGGGCAGGAGTCAGTGAACTCGTGTCAATTCTCAGGTTGCAAGAGGAAGAATAAGGAGGATAAATGTTCTCTCTTTTCTGAGCAGTTAACTATCTCCAGTAAGTTTGGCACTTCTAACACAAACTCTTTTATTGGTTCCTACATACCCTCCTCCTCTCTTCAGGGAAAAATAAAAAGGAGATAAATTTGGACAAAACTGATGTTAGAAAAAAATATAGTGCAAACATAATCTAGAAACTGTCATGGTAATAAAATGCTCCCCAACAGATTCGATAGGGTGGGGAAAGGCTCCACTCAGCTGTAATGGATATAAGACCTCAAGGAAGATTTACCTGAGAGTATCACACACTCTGCCTTCACACAGACATTTTAGACATCTCAACAGCATCATAGTACATTTTGTACAAAACGCTGAGCCTCCATAAACATGGCTGAAATCACTTTTGACACAAAAATTGAGGTTGTTAATTTTCCTCACTGTCAGTTCCATCATTACTTGTTCACTCAGAGGATAAGGTCCCAAAGTACTGGATAGGCTGCTAATCTTGTTTGCAGATCAAGCTCACTAGTGGGTGTGCTATCACCTGTTCCTCCTAAACTGCTCTACCATCAATGAAGTTAAACCCCTGATCAGTACCCATTTCCCAAAGCCATGTTTTTGTGAATGTAGATACATTTACTGGAGTTAAAATTTTATTTTGGCAAATACTTAAAAGCAAGAAAGGTGGGCTCAAAACTGAACACCAGTGTTAAACTGAGGTCAGTGTCTTCTCTCATAACTAAGAGTTTGACTAAATATTGAGTGTTGATCTGGATGTTAATACACTTCATGTATGCAAGTGATGCTACACACAGAGAAACAAATCTGTGTGCATAAACATGTCACATATCTGAGTTCCTCTGTGTGTGTATCTGCATGCTTAGTCATTCAAGTGTGTGTGTGTATGTGTGTGGTAATAGACACAAAACAAAAAATGAAATAAAGCATCTACGTTTTCCAGCACAGTGGATAACAGAATTAATCTTTAAGGTATATTGAGCTCTTTGGAATCTGATTTAGATTAATTCAGACAATACAGTTGCTTAGTGTTTCATTTAACTTCAGCAGTCCTCATTATAAATAGAGGTAGCATACCACATGCTATATAAATCCAGCCTGAATCCCAGCTAGGAAGCATTAGGCAGTCATGCATCTTCTGTCTTTTCACTGAGCTCTCTGTAGCACTAATCACCACAGTTTCCAGCAGTATAAAACATGCAACTGTATGTTTTTCTAATTTCAAAAAGCAAGGCTATTCAACAGAGCAACATTTCTGACTACTAGTGCTAGGCTTTGGTTTTCCAACTGGTATTGCCCTGTTTACACTCTAAGTACCATTGGCCGAGGAAAGTATCGGCAGAATTGTCCTTGTACCATGACAGATTGAAACCTGGGAGAAAAGATTAAAAAAAAAAAGGCAATTTATTTCAAATATAAAGTGCCAAAGACTTTCTGACCCTCATGTGGACATGCCAGACAGGTGAAAAAAAGGGGTGTAAATTCACATTTTTCCCCACTTGCTTTTCCACAGGTCACAAAAGGGCTCATGCTAGAGTTCCATGCCCTAAAAAATAATGCCAAGGGCTAAAAGGCATGCACCAGGCCCACTGTATAATACATAACAACAAAACTTTGGGGTCCTACAGAACCATGGACCCATTCTTCATACCCTCAACAACTGTTATCTGATACAAAAAGCTATTTTACAGATTGTTCTTGTAGGAAAGAGTAACAGGACCATAACATACAAAAGCAGGAGCTCCTGCATGCAAAGCTGTGATAGCCGGGTCTCTCAGTGCATGGAGAGAGTCTTGCCTCCCCAAAGCAGATTTTAGAATCCACTGTAACATCTCTAAAGGGAATTGAAAGTGCTGTGACAATGTATCTCTGCTCTTACTCCTGAAATCCTATGTTTTGCACACACCTGAGATACTGACAAGAAAATATGCACTATTTTGTCTTCGGTGTCTGATCCTGATATATTTATAACAATCTCAATTAGAAGATTTTGATGGCTCTGTTATGAAATGATCTCTTTGTAGCATCCCTCAAATTTATGCACTTCATCATTCCTGCCTCTTCTATGCCTTTTGTTCTTCTTTTGTTATGAAGAGAACAATAACAGTGGAATATACTGACACAAATTAGAACAGCTTATTCTCATTAACTTCTCTAAGAAAGAGAACAGCGACTGAGTGGTATCCACAGCAGCTCTCTCAAACATTGATTTATGCTGTGGTACTGCAGTTCATAAAACACCTGCACATGAGATTGCTTGCCCAGGAGCAAACATAAGCAATTGGCCAGATGAAACCCACTCCTCTGCTAGGAGCCTAAAACCATTTAATGTCTTGCTACCACACGCTGTGCCCCTCTAAACCTGGCCTCCTGCTCTTCCTCTTCAGCACTAATTTGTCGCAGGGACACCTCTGTTTGGTGCCTGTGTGCTTTGTGCACGGCACCAACAGTGCTGCCAGCAAAGGGCTGGTAGCTTATTTTTGAAAGGACACATCTCCAGTGGAAATGGCTTGATTTTACAGGTGCCTGCTGTCCCTGAAAGCAGTTCATGGGGCACAATTAAATCTTGGTCTTGGCCTGCATTTGCAGCTGTTACATGGTGGGAACCTGAAACATCCCCAGGTCACGAACATTTCAAAAGCTCTCAGCCAAACAAAGCCATTAATTCTCGAAGATTTGTTTCCAGGTTTTCTTGCCTTTCTCCATAAACAACTGTTGACAGGTCTCTAAAATCCATTCGCACTGAATTGCTTTGCTAATTTGCATATGCAAATAGAAGCAATTCAAAGTTAAGTGTCGATTTCCATAAACATTACAATATCCGGCTGGTAAATATACACGTGCATGTGAAATACTGAGCCTAATTAGACCTCAAGAGTATACATAAATAACTTTTATTGTTTTTTCCATTTTGAACCTAGGCTTTCAGACACTTGAACTCCAAAAACAAGGGTTTATTTGTTGCATTGTGAGAGATATTCTGAGTCTGATCCTTTAACTTTAGGAGCTCCAGAATGATGCTAATTTAAACTAATTTACAGGATGAAATCATTTCTCAAGAGCTCCTTTTTCCACAGGTCATTTTTGTTATTTGGAACTGAGTAAGAATAATATATCAATACTAAATAAGTCTTCTGCTAACAATTTCAGGTCTATGTGGTGATATAGAATGAATAAGGCTCATATTTTATTTCAGGGAAGTATCCACTAGTCTTCTAAGCAGCAATATACTTCTGGCTTTAATAATGAGAACTTTTTATGAATTACAAGACACCCTTTGTTACAGGTAGATAAAAATATGAAAAGGAAATAAAGAAGCATAGATCTGGTTCTACAGATCTATAAATACTTAATATTTCTGCGCTTATTAGCTATCACTGCAGACGTTACGATTCTTACCTCAAAGTTCATATCAGATTCAACTCTAATGAAATAAAAGTTAAAAGTCGTGTAATTTGATCCATCTCAAACAAAGCTTATTCTCGTTTTTAGAAATACAACTCCTCTTTTCTTCTTCCAAGGTTTTGAATGAAAACATTAAAACCTGATCACAAAAATGCACCATTTTTATAATTTCATGGAAGATGTATTTTCTTTATATCAATAAGAAAAAGCACATGCAGACATATTTAAAAACAAAAGCTAGTCAATGACAGACGTGTGTAGAATTGATCATTTACCAACATTTAACGTTTGCATCCCTTTTGTTTCTATTTACAGATGTAAGTGCCATTTAGAGAGAGCGAATAAATAAAGTATGGTAGAAAATTCCTATCCAGTTATGAAGAATTGAGCTTGAAATTCAGTCTTAGAAAATTTATACAAACAATCAGATCCTGTATAAAAAAAATGCACTTGATTTTGTAAATGCTTTAGGGCAGGACTGCTCCTTTTTTTCACAAAGTAACTTGTGCAATGGGATACTGGAAATGGACACACAACTTTTAGGTTTTACTTGGCCAGTTTCTACTCCCAGTCAAACAAGAAAATCTCAACTACTGTATATACAAATACCAGTGTTAAATAAATTAATCAGCACCTAATTTTCTAACACATTAACAGTATCTGTGGACAATTTTTTTTTCCTTAAAGCTGCTTTCTAAACATTTTTGAAGAAGCAAAAAAATCCAGCTGTTATGATGATAAGAAGAAGGTTTGAAGACTAATTCTGGAAGTATTTTGGAAAGAGAGAAAGTACAGAGGCAAAATACAAAATGAGGGTCAGAGATTCTATGGAACAGGTCTAATGCTTGAAGAACAAGTTGGTGAAGGCACACATGGACTGGAAACTCACTGAGAGAAAGAAAGAAGGCAGAGAAGAAAACAAAATCCACATGTAAGTATGTTTCTGGAAAGTCATCATGGCCTTGGAGGTATTTGGGACAGAACTGCAAGTGTATGCACTGTCATCATTATTTTAAAGAAAGATAAAGAGAACACTGCTTTCTGTCTATGGCATGTCTCCCATGAAACGTATCACAGGTACAGTTGCAAAAACCTTGGATTTCTCATTTTAATCAGGACCTGCTAGGAAATGAGGTTAATACGTTTCTTCTGTGGCATTATACCCCCTGATCCACCCACAAAGCTCCAGCACATCCACATTTCACAACACATCAGAGCTCAGCTCACCTGACAGAAGGCAAATATGACAAGTTTTAAAAATAGCAGCACAGCTAAACTGCAATTTCCCCCTCTAACCAGCATGTCCTAATCTCGCAGCTTTGATCTCCTCTTCATCTGGGAAACCTGACACTAAACACTGCAGGCAAATTTGTTTCACCTGGCTGCAAGCGCTGGCTTTGAGACAAGGCATGAATGAGACTGAAGGTTTGCCTTTCTGCCATGCCAAAGTTTAAAGTTGTACCACAGAGGGGCACCCACTGCACCACCTGGGAACTTTTAAAAAGTAAATCCCAGTGGGACTGACACAAAAAAGCAACCAAAACATTTACAGTTCCAGCAAGCTGAGAGGCATGAATGACTATGCTTGTCCTCTGTACCTTCACCTTATAGCTTTGCTGTGGGAGAGTTTGACCATCCAGCCCTGGATGGAGTATGGCAAAGCACCCTCTGATCACTGAGCACAGCTTCTGACAGCTCTCTGGGGATGTTTCACTTGAAACACAGTGGCTTTCTAAACAGACCAGGATTAATAAAATAGTAACAATAACCACCATCAGGACCCATTGCCTTAAAGTCACTGATTTTCTGGGTTGAAACTGTAGCCCCGCAACTTTTACTGGGCAAACCTCCTTCAAGTAAACACCAGCATAAATAAAAAGCAGCTTCTCAGAGAGACGTAAAATCTCCATATTGTAACTCCCATCATTATTAAATACAGTAAATACAACTGAAATAAAGCACTAGGCATTTAACATGTGTGCCTGTCAGATGCAGAAACCCACTCTGTATTCCAGCACCAAAATAGCAGTGGTCTGTATGTTCCAAGGCCTTGGAAATTAACTTTCCATCGCCGCCCCCCACCACCACCACCCAGAGGACTCACATAATTGTCTTCCTTTTCTAAGGATTGGGAATGATAGATCCTCAGAAGCCCTGCTGCAACATTTTCCAAATGCTCCCCAAAATCCATGACAGTTCTACAATCATTTCCTTGGAGGGCAAGCTGGAAATCTATTCATAAAGTATGAAATTTGGTTAGTCCCCAGTGGAATCTCTACACTTTGAGACAGAGACAAATATTTGACTAGCTAATGACTAATTAAAGACTAACGTGCTAATTAGTGTTATAATGGATTTTTTAAACACTTACAGAAATAATTAGACCAGGTATCAAGATACAGCAAGCATGGACATGACTTATACATCGAGGATAAAATCTGAATCAACATTTCCTTGCAGCTACCTGACATTTAACACCTTGGTATAACTGCTATCAATGGCTCTGCTTTTTCAGAAGTTAGTTTTGAGACATCTCAAATGGGGCAGTTAATCTTTAGTTTCTAAGTAATGTCATAATAGTACATTTTAAATCCACAAGGTACTGCATTTCAACCAAGTATAGGAGAGCTTACCTACACAAGTACTCTGATACATCAAAAGCAAAAGTAATCAAACTTAACAGCAGAAAGATACTACAAGGAAACTGCTTTGGGACAGCACACTCCAAATGATGGAATCATATCATCTTGAAAATTAAAAACCTTAATATTTGAAATTAGGGAGAGTATAAGATTTACGAGAGGATTTTCAGGGTGACAACATCTTTTAGTTCAAAAAGTTGAGGGTCACCTTTTTCTGGCATCCCTTTCCCAGCCCTTTGCTTTACAGTCTGAAATCTCTGTACCTTTCTGGCCCTGCTGAGCTACATATTGTTTGCTTATGACCAGATTATCACAAGACCTAAATCAAACTGTTGCCTTTATTATTTTTCTCTCAAATCATCAGCACAATTACAGTATTAATTCTTTGATATTTCCAGGTCACTGAGCAAAACTGTAAAAATTCATTCTTGAAATCACATTATAGGAACCTTACTGGAAACATCCTCTTTTGTAATGAACATTAATGAATTAATCAGTTTTTATTTCTTTTGCTGATTAGGTGGTCATTTTGCATGTTCTGACTTTTCAAGTTTAATAATACTCAGACCAAAGCTAAGTGGCACTTTAGAAACATACCTATATTTATTTTTTAATCTTAATCAAAGTATATTGTTGCAGAAGAAAGAATGATACAGTATTTTGTTTGTTTGAACATCCAACAAAAAAATCTTTGTATGTTTCTAGCTGCAATTTCACCCTTTCCCTCAGTGAGCAAGGCAGGACTGACAACCATAAAATCACCAGGGTCATTCTGTTAACACAATAGGAAAAAATTGTCATTGCTGATGCCTCCAGATTTACTAAAAATCGTCACCAGTGGCCTGGAGAGATCCTAATTCAGCTCTTCCAAAACTCTTCAATATATCTCAACTAAAACTACTGCTCTTAAGACTCCTAATGTGCAGGTTTGTTTAGAGTCTTCTTGAAGTATTACATGAATGAAAAGTATGTTAAATTCATAAAAGTACTCCCAAGATACAAACCAGAAATCATTATAGAGAAATAGCAATTGTTATTCCCCTAATGGTTAAAATACACTGCCAGGATTTTTTAAAAAAATAAATGACAGGCTTTTATTGCACTATGACAACCATGGATTTCTTCCTGTACCATTTGGTTTCCCCTGTCAAGTTATTATAATCACCCACTTGCAGTTTACGTTCACTCTTCCTACCTTATGTGCTATTTTATAATAGATATAATAAACAAATCCAAATGGGAATGTTGTTTCTTATAATTCTTATCACTTTCCCTATATTTATTTTATAGATATGTGCCTCTGTAGGTATAAATTTATCATACCCATCTACCCAAACCCATGGTATAATGAATTACATTTTACACTTCTAGGGTTTCTTACTGCTAAATTTGGTTTCTTAAATGTGCATAAGCCTTGCTGACTTGTCTTCATGGAATTTAGAATCAGAACTATGAAACAACTTGAAAAGATGACGGAGGAAAAATGTGTTTTTCTAGGTACCACTAAATTTCATGCTTTAAAATTAAATTAGAATATAAATTCACAGCTTTCACCCTCCAATATATTTAGATGTAGTTTCAAATATTAGGTTCAATTATGAGTAATTTGAGGCTAGATTGTCTCCTTGTTATTTCTCTGAAAGCTTTCTTTGTCTTTCATAACCTGTGGTGACAAGGCAGAAAAAAGCAATATTTTATGAGCTAGTAGCAGACACTTTTTCTGCTCTAATTAAAAGTCATAATTACATTTTTGATTAACCCAGAATGAACAATAAAACAGATTAGTTATCAGCTTGCTACATTTTGTGAAACAATATCGAAGCTTAGAAAATTTTAAATTCTCTGACATTCTTAGCATAACCAGATAAAGCAAAAATGTAAACGCAATTTATGTTTAACAATCTCCAATTTTGACATCTCACTTGAAAAACGAGCAGAATTACCAATTCAGACAAACTTCTGTCACTGTGGATTTTTATTGGTTCATAAGCTATGTGTTTTGCTTGCATTGTTTTAATTTCACAGTAAGATTTTTTTTTAATAGGAAAAGTCAGTTATTGAATTTTTGAATGTCAAAAATGAAATATCTTAGAAGGGCGATTTGATATTTTTAAAGAGGGCCAATACTCAATGGTTTTTTGTTGTTGTTTTTTATTGGACAGATGATGTCACACAAAGAATAAATCAGTGACCTGACATGATCTAGGATATTCAGGACACAAGTTAGAAGGGCAGACTCTGCCTCAACATGCTGTTGAACTATAATGTAAGGTAATCTACAAGGTGCTGCCTCCTCTGCAAAACACAGATTACTTGATTCCTCTCATGTCTGCAAATCCTTTCATAAAGAGGAACTGGAGCATTTGGAGTACCTGAACATGTAATTGGTTCTGTTTTTCTCCAGAAATAATGATTGCCAATCACTTCCCAATATACACGGTTCTTATCAGAACAAAGAAAAAGATCCAATTTATTTTCAAAGAATGCTAATGCTTCTCTTGGGGTAAACTGGTAATTCAACAGCAAATGGTAGAGCTGGTGCTCATCAGCTATGCATAAGTTTGAAACTTCACAGTGAAAACTTCCCTCAATCAGCATAACTTCTGATTTTTTTAGCCACAAATGCTATTTTAGTGTTAAAGGAAATCTAACAAACCATAGGAGAGAATCAAATATAAAAGGGTTCAAAAACGTGAAAATGAGAAGGAGGAGCCTAAGGCAGTGCTGGTGCAAGGTCCTGCAGTATTCCCTAGGTCAGCCACTGCCAGAAAACTCACCACAGATTCATCTGCAGCAGAAAACCTATCTGTAAAATTTCAACCGTGGAAAGGTGTTTAGAGCATTTTGATAACTGAAATCATGCCACACACTTATAAGTATATAAATAATTAATCGATCAATTATAAATCGTGCAAACTAAGATGGCCTCAAAATATCAATTAAACTTGGAGAACAGACTCAAAGGTGAAATGTAACTCAAACCTACAGATCGGGCTGGCATCTGAAACGAGCATCTCAAATTCCTGTCACACTAAGACCATCATAAGTCTTTCCTGAGAGAGTTACAGGGTGGGGAGGTTCATACTCTTACACCCTTGTAAAGTGCCAGAGATCTAGTGTGAAGGAGGTTCAGATGCTGCTGAAAAAGCTGTGATCTATAGGGTAAAACCTATTTTAGGGTTGTAGGAACTTACAAGTCTCAATCCACAAAATAAATCGCTTTTGTACAGAGGACATGAAAGACTCAGCGTTCTTGAGGTTTTATTTTAACAAAATTGAGTTTATCGGAGAGATCACATCTATATGGATACTCCAACCACCTCTTTTTCGCCTTCCAACTTCTGACCACAAATCTGCCTACAGCATGTTTTCATTTCAGATATTATTGGATGAAGACACAAAAAACACATTAATTTTAAAACAAATGTTTAGAGGTTTATAGACATTGACATGAACAAGCAATTTTGCACATTGGCTTTGAAATTTGATGCTCTCCATGTGGTGCGGGGCAAACAAAACAAAAGGATGATTATTAATCTATTATGAGTCTGCCAGCAGAACGCTTACCATATTTAGGAGTTTAAAATAATAGTTTTAAATCTGATCAAGTAAGGGCCAGATGCACCTCTAATTACTTTAGATATCTTTTAAATTCTATTAGCGTTGTCATAAAATAGAAAGTATCTATATTTGGAATACCCAGAGGGCAATTAACAGAAAATCTACATAGGGTTTAACAGGTTATAGAGAAATTATAAATTATTGAGATTGCACGCGATACCTCTATCCTATAATCTTAGTTTTAAAAGCAAACCTCTACAGCTCAGTGTTATGAAATTACCACTGTATCTCAGGGTTTTCCAGATGTTTGTTCATTTAAATACATCTGAATAAAGTTAATAGTATTTTTGTCAATATATGAGGTGGTACTCTTGCATAACAGAAGAAGAAACGCATAGATGTGAACAAACCCAGCTTGTACTAACCACAGACTGCTAATTTGAGAGATAAAGAAATTGGGAAGACCTCTTCCTTTTCCCCCATAAATTTCCTACATTTAAAAAGTCAGGAAATACTCCAAATTTAAAATATTTTTTTGCAATTGACTGGGAAAACAGGGTGGACTCTACAAGATGCTGGAAATACCTATAGACAAGCAGTAAAAAGAAGCGCCTTTTTTCACATTCAGCAACTTGAAAGTGTGGAATTTAATGAAGAGAAGATGAGATCAGAAAGGGTCTAACTTTCCTAGATCATAAAGAAAAGGCCAGATGAAAAGGTGCTTCTGAGAACCTCTAAGAGACTCCCCCAAAGACAAGGTGAGTCTTACATTGGTGTAATGGGTTAACATAGGTCAGGCTGCTGTCTTTGCCCATAATTAAGCTGATGCATTGCCAATGATAAATGAGGATACAATTTGTCCTTTAAGGATGTCAGCCATCAATCTCTTTTTCCTATCCTGACAGACAGCAAAGTTTCTATCTGACAAAATTTTTTAGCATGTGTAAAAATCAGTGAATCCAAACTTCTGAAAAGTGCAAAGCAATGTAAGCACTGTTAGGAGAGTTGCCTGGGCATGTCATTCTCTGACATAAAACCATGTGTGACAAATTACTCTTAAATTAGAATTTTTGAAGAATGCTCCTTAAAATTCTTTGTTCTTGCTTGGTAACTAATATTTCCTAGTAAAACTCACTACTCATCAAATTTTTAAGAATATTTGTGTTTCATACATTAAATAACACAGAAAAACAATCTGGTTGCAAAGTAGTTACTATCATTAACTAATAACCTAATAACTGTGAAATCTGAAGATACACACATCCACCACTCCTGCTCTGAACTAACACGAAAAGAACATGAACATCAACAGTAATTACGCAATATATGAGATGGAAAAAAAGTTCTGTGTATTAAAAATCGACAATACTTTCTTAAAGTATTCATCTTGCACAGTGACTCATGGTGACAACAGCAGTCTCCTTTGATACAGTTATTCCTACAGTATTAATTCTGAACGTTTATACCTCTAATAATATGAAGCCTTTTACTTTTGACTTTTAACTCAACATTTTCTCTTAAGTTTTTACAGCACCTCAACAGTAGCTGTATTTCCCTCTATATGTAAAAAGTTGAGTTATTACAAATGGTCTCAAAACGTACAATGATATCTAGTGATACAAACTATTCCCATGCCCAGCCATCACAGTACTTGTGGGCATCACAGAAAAGGAATACTTATCTCCACTTCATCTGTGTACCTGGCACTCATGCAAGCACACAAACACAAAACAGCCATTTCAGTATTTTCTAATAAATCTCCAATTGCTAATTAGCTACTTCAAAAACAAAACAAAAGACAAATAACGGGATCTCACACTAAATGGAGTGAAGGAAATTCCACACTCTAAAAGCACACGACAGTCATTGATGGACCAAGAAGAAATCATTTTAGCTCCAGATTGATTTTTTTGGAGTATAGGAGAAAGTAGGGGATCTCTTAGAAATCACTTGCGTTGTAATTGTACCCTCTTAATGAGCACACTAGTAGAGAAAACTGCAGTCTAATCTCAGTTATTCATGGATTCCAAGAAAGTTAATGTCTTTCTGCACCAGCTCATTGGAGCTCCTGGTTCATGTTCCTCAGAGCAAGCAACCATTGCTTATTCTTTACAAATTTCCACAGGACCAGAGACACGATATCCATGTTTGAGTGCATCTGCACCACACGCTTTCCAGTCTAGGTCAGAAATAGCTTCAGGATTTTTTCATTCCATGCTAAATAATGTAACTCTTTCCCTCTCCACCCGTTCACTCTTTCACCTTTCTTCTTTTATCTATCAAGTTTTGGGTTTCACTAGCTTTTTCTGTTCTTTGTAATAGTAAATGATCAGCAACCTAAAAAGTCATCAGGCTTTCAAACTCTATTAAATAGTTCCCTTATAATACACTTTTGCTGTGAAAGGAAGCAAAGCTCTTACTACATCAACCATCAGTCTTTTTGAAGTAGGAGCTGTTCATACCAAGTTCATTAAGACCTTTTGAAAACCTACTTTAGTTAAAAAAAAAAAAATAAAAGAAGAGGTAACATCAACTTACCACATTTGAAAAGAAAAAAAAACCTAGCAGAAATATACCTACTCAACATAGTACACCCCTGCCTTTCTAGCTCTGGAGATGTCAGTAAATAAAAATGTCTGACCTTCTTAAATTAAACTATTTGATAAGAATCATAGAATGGTTTGGGTTGAAAGGGACCTTAGAGAACATCAGGTTCCACCCCCCCTGCCATAGGCAGAGGCACCTTCCACTGGACCAGGTTGCTCAAATTCCCATCCAACCTGGCCTTGAACACTTCCAGGGGTAGGGCACACCTGTTTAACTCTTAGTGGCTTCGAAGGAAATTTCTTTTCATGAGCTCTCAAATGGTCACAATGAGAAAGTTCCAGCTGCTTCTAAAACCCTCTTTTTCTTACTGGTCTGACTGGACACTAAAGATAGAAAGGGGTCAAAATTTTCCCTAAGTTGCATTATCATATTATGTCTGCAGAAAGAAATGTATGCTTGTCATATTAGTGCTCTCCAACTCTGTGTCTTTTCTATGAGAAAGTGGTGGAAAAAGGCTGAAAGAGCCTTTTTACTCTTCCTATTAAATTATAGTACATGCAAGCACCCAGTCCTTGGTCAAATTCTGGTGCTGTTCATACTTTAATGCAAATACTGCCTTTGACTCTGCAGGCAAAGGCCTCTTAGTCACGTCATTTCAGTCTAAAGCTTTTAGGAAAATTGGTAATAGTTTGTACAGTTGGCAAATAAAGAGGATATTATAACTTGCAATTATGCAAAAATAAATTTAGTTAGGAAATCATACTAATAATGCATTGAACAATTTCTGGCAGAAATACCATGAGAAACTCTTCAGTAACAAAGGGATATTTTCTAAACATTACATAACCCAGAAAGAAATTCACGACATGAAGAAAGACACCTCTGCAGAGAAGTTCAAGGTGATTTAATTTAATGCTCTGTTCTTGGCTTAGTACCTCAACAACAGTGTGCCTGAGAGCTAAACAGAGCATAACAGAGCCTGGCTCAATTGTGCAGGTATTTGTGAAAACAGCTGGCAAAATTCTCTACCACCATGGAGAACTGTGAGCAGATCCAGGCTTCAAGCTGTGATGTGACAACTTGCTTATATTTCTTTTTTTCCCTCCTTTTAATAATTCTACAGTCAATTCTACAGCAATTCTACACTCATTGGCTTTGGTCTCCTACACTATCAACATAATTCCAGAGAAGAAAAGGCTCATATCAGGGAATAGAAACTATATGTAAAGTTCTATTTAAGAGAAGAAACCTAAAGAGAAAGTGTGGCACTTTTTTAAGGTAAAAAGCCTTTCAGGTGGCTGAAACTTCGAGAAGCTTAGTTATACTTGAAGAAAGCTGTGTGTGAACACCTGACAGTGCATATTGAAATGCAGAGTGGGTTTCCCAAACACAGAGAGGAAAGTCTTTCATTTAGGATTTGAAAAAATGAACTATGGGTTTTAGAAGACAATTCTGCAGTGCCAGGAGCAGAAGCCGGAAGAAAGAGCCCCAACCTCTCCAATTAGCTTCTGAAATTAAGATTGTTTTTTACTTTTTTTAATTTTTTCAGTTATGGTATCATTTCAAATTGTGCTACTGAGACAAGAGAGAATAAATAAGATCTAGAAAAATGCATTTAATAAAGCTGAAATAGAATGAACATTTAGAAACATGATGTTTAAATGAAGGAGAAATCTGAAAGATTTTGAAATTTTTGCTTTACAAATATGGAGAATAAAGATGAGGAAATTTATTTCATGCCAATATTCACAGTCATTTAAGTTTTACAATATGTGAAAAACACAAGCATTGTTACAATAAAATAAACAAAGGAATTTATCATCCAGAAAGCATGATTTTGAAGTCTTTGTATTCTACCAATATAATTAATGACAAAACTCTCAGAAGAAAATTTCATAAATTAAGGGTTCCTCACCTACCATTTCCTCAGTTCCCATTTACCTCCTTGTTCAATGTACTCACTTAAAGAAAATAGCAGTAGGTCAATCAAAATGAAACCATAAAGTGAATTAACTTTCCCTGAAGTGCTGCCTGAATTTTGGTTGAAATCTTTTGTTAGAAACAGTGATTTCTGTACTTAGAGGTTAAGTTTACATCCCGCTTCCTTTCTGAAACGCCGTTTTATTACAGCATTCTACTCACTGCTGTGTTCTCCTTATCAAACTTAGGGAAATGTACTTTCTACCTCATTTTATTTAAAAGTGACTTGGAAAGTACCCTAGTTTTATTCATATCTTACATGAGATGTTCAGAATTGGCTTCTTCTCTAAGTGGAAGTTTCTGGTTGAACTGTGCTCTGCAATGGCCTGTAATGGTTAAAGTACTTGCTAATTCTTACTTTGCAGAATTTCTTAGGTTCAGTTAATTTTCTCTCGGTTCTGCTCTTCTTTTCAGTTCTTTTCTCTCCTCAATTCCTTCAAGTGAGCCAGAAGGTTTTTAGGCCATTGTTGGGGATGAATTAAAAAAAAAAAAAAAAGTCAAACACAACTTCAAAAGTGAGGGAGTAACATATGAAGTGGAGATTTTATAATTAAAATTATTATGGAAAGCTATGGACCAAAACAATATGAGAAACTGTGGTAAAGGGAGTGTACTTAATATTTTTCCATTGCCTTTAAAAGTATTTAATGCATCTATAAACTTCTTTGAAAAATTAATGGGATAAAAGAAAACCACTTATTAAGTTGTTGAAACAATGCTGTTATTCATAGACACAGAAATAATAACAGATTAAAAACTTAATTAAGCATAAAATATTTTCTACCTCTCACTCTGGCTTCATACATACATCTGCCTTTCACAACTTGATTTACAACTAAAGACAAGACAAAATCAGCCAGTCATCTTTGCCTCCATTACATCTATTAAACATTGTTGAAACTGGTGTTAACAACTGCCTTTTATTTGTTATCTTGTATTTCTACTCTAGCACAAGGGCACTGCCCAAGACAAAATAGTAAATAAGCCCTAAAGTCCATCAGACTATCAACTGTTAAATTCAAGGCTGCACTGAATCACTATATGAGAAGACAAAGTGCTGATAAAATCAGAAGAGCAAAGTATAAAAACATAGAATCACAGAATCATTTAGGTTGGAAAGGACCTTTAAGATGATCAAATCCAACCATTAACCGAGCACTGCCAAGTCCATCACTCAAACACATTCCTAAGCACTACATCCACACATCTTTTAAAAACCAGCATGGAAGTATTTAAAACTTAAACTATTTAATTACTCAGTTTAAGACTGTTTTCTCTATTTAGTTGACTTTCTGATTTATGATCATGACTGCAAAGCCAAAAACTAGTGGAGCCCACTGCCACCCACCCTTTGAACACAGCTCTGCCATGTTTTAAGCCAGGTTATACAGCCACCAAACATGGCTGGAAAGCCTGTTCTAACAAAAATGTCGAAAGCAAAGAGATATTTTTGGACTGAGATGTTTTTGAACCTCCACAGGAAGAGAGTTACTTCAGTCCCTTCTGCTTTTTTCAAAGAAAAAAGATTAACTACAAGAAAGAGCACAGTCTCAAAGATCATGGAATCATAAAATGGTTTGTGTTGGAAGGGCAGGGACACCTTCCACTAGTCCAGGTTGCTCCAGGCCCCATCCAGCCTGGATGAATGCTTCTCTGGGTAGCCTCTTCCAGTGTCTCACAATAAAAATATCTTCCTTATATCTAATCAAAATCTACTATCTTTTAGTTTAAAACCATTGATGATTGGGTTAGTCATTAAAATATAAAAAATAACCTTTATAAGCCAAACGTTCTGTCTGACAGATCTAAAAATGTAAGAGTAATATGTGTCATGCCAGGACAAATAAAAACCTTTCATAGACTTGATGTTTTTCAAGCAAGAATTCTAAATGAGAATCACACACTCGTTTATCTCCACTGAACACTGTTCTCTGTGCTAGAAGGCTTCTCATGGGAGATATTTGCTGATATCATAGAAGGCTTTTCTGAAGATTTCCAGCATTCTTATGAGGATTCTAAAGTTCAGCAGTGCTTTAGGAAAGTCAGTCTGTAAATTCCAAGGTTTCTGGGATAAATAAGGGCTTCTGAGGTCTGGAGAGCAGTGAAACTCATGGGAGAAACCAATAAAACTGACAGAACGCCTTATGATCTTTTTATTCCTTGCACAAATGTCTTGCCTTATTTTAGATAAGTCAAAATGGTAGCTGGCAGAATACAGGCTTAACATAACTGCAAGTACTCACATGTGAATAAAGTGAGAACTAGGAAGGATGTAGTGCATGACATAAGTGACAGCACAGTTTCTCATAAATAGAATCTCTTTAGATTTATAAAAGTTGCTAACTCCAAACTTTAAACAAAAAATATTAATAACAGAAGCGTCTGTCAAAGAGACATGGCGATAACTATCACGTCTCATCATAAAAAAAGAAAAAGGGTAAATCAGTCTCCCCCCAGCAGTCTCCCAACTTCTGGGCTTCCAATAGAATGCTCATTTCAATGCACAAATTAAAAACTTCCTTCAAAATGTTTCTGTAAAGAGTTTCTCGCATTAAAAAAAAAAAATGTTCCTTAACATTTTTTTTTTAAAACACACAAATAACTGATCTAACAAGTCATTATCTTAACACTACATAAGACTTCACTAAAGCCAGATGGACTCTGTACACTGATGGGCATGATTGCCTATGTAAGCAGCTCATATAGAGACATTATTTAAATAAGTAGGATAGAGTATCTCCAACAAGGAATGAGTTCTTGATCCAGTTATTTATGTGAATACAAAATTCTGGCATTCTGCAAGGAACCACTAACAGTGCCACTGAGACCATAACATCTCTCTGTTGGATTCCATAAAACAAATGCATATGAAACAAATTCATCACCTGAAGCTTATGCAACTCCAAATACCACAAGTAAGAGTAACATACACTCTGTGAACTGCAAGCACTGCATTTATCCTCTAAATATGTAACGTTGCTACTATGGAGACAAATGACACCAACAAAGTGAAACAAGCCTTAGTTGTTACTTAGCTACAATGGGTAATTAGTAGGAAAGCCTATGTATTTGCTTTGCTTGTGTAGGATTTCTTGTTGGCTAATGCCAACAGCACCTTTTTCAAAATGAATTATGCTAGAATTGAGGAAACAATTTTAGATTCTCAGATGACAATTACATACCCTAAAATGTAAATTCACAAGAGTTAATCTTTTAAGGAGCAGTGTGCTTCAAATGAGGGCTATGACGAACATGATACAACTTTATGGCAGTTTACTCAAATGGAGTACCCAACTCTAAAATTAATTTGATCTTTCTGTACCAAGATCAAACTGAAGTCAGGTCTGTATCACAAAAGTTCTTCTGGTACAGTGGTATTAAGAGTTTTAAAAAAGTCTCTAAAAGTCACAATGCTAATGGACACACCTACGGACCAATATGTTTTCCTCTGCATTTCCAGAGTACTTAAAGAGACAGTTTTCACAGACTCTGAACTACTCTTGAAAGCAAATAAGAGAGGCAATGTTGAGCTATATCTGCTGCACAAGTTACTTCTCTAAAACTGCTCTTAGGAATAAGAATGATGTCGGCTATTTAGTAAATATTTTATTCAGTAACATAATTCAAACTAAATAAAGTGAATTTCATCTATCACTGTAGTCCCTTCTGCAATAATTTCTTGGCAGTAGGAAGAGCAGATACCCTTTTGTCATGCCCAAATTACTGTTTGCTGTAGATATATGAAACTTGCAGCTTACTTGCCTATCAAAACAGTGACAGTATTATTCTGGACATGGGCAAAAATTTGAATTTGATCTGGCCATGTGCCAAATCATAAGAGGTTCATGCTGAAACATGCTTAATGAGTAGCCAGAAGAAGTGGCCAGTAATTGGCAGCTCATCTTCTGTTGTAGTGACTGCTCATTAGGAAGACAGACTGACTAGTCAGCTCCCTCATTTATTCAGTTTTTGACCCGTAATTTAAACACGCCAGACTGTTCCATTTTAAAATACAGGACAAAAACACTGGTATGATCTCACATATGAAAGTGGCAGTTCCCAAAATATTTACAAGTGAAGCAGCCAGTTAATATACTTTGCCATGCTTTCAATCATCCGAATTATATTTGACACTAAATAAACAACAATGATAAATAGTGACGAGGAGCTACCTGTTTCAGAGAATGTATGAGCTACAGCAGGTTTTCTCAATTGCCTAAAATGTGCCTGGGAATTTTTTTTGTCAAAAAAGGGTGTTGGAAGCAACGTGCTCCCTCAGTGCTCCTTGTTGTGCACTGTTTGTGCCCAGGAACTAAGGACACGAAACACAGGGCAGATGTGTGCTGTTGTGTTTACAGCAAGCCAGATGCAGTCAAACCCTTTACCAGGGTCTGAATCTAATGGACAATTTGAAAGGAGCCCATATCAAGTGGCATTTAGAAAATAAAATTCAGTCAAAAAGCAACCAGATAGTGAAGCAACTTGTCATTCACTCAACAGATAACAAAACCAGACCATTTGGAAGGTGGGAGACAGGCCTCTTCTTGCGTTTAGACAAAACAAAATTTACCCCTACAGCTGGTGGTGGCTCTGAGAAGAATGACAGCAATTTCGGTAAAAGCACTTCTGTGCCAGGACCAATTAAGTGCTGAAAATGGATTTGGAATCAGCTGGTAGTAAAGCAAAGTATGCAAGTTTCATGATCCAAAATTAAATAGAAACACAGTAACAATTCAATTCCCAACAACTTGCATAGATTATTTGCCTGTGTGTGTCCATCAATAAAATGTTTTGTTGAAGACCCCTTCCCCCAAAACATTCCTAAGACTAGTTTGGACAAGCTTCTCTCCTAAAATTGTTTATGTGTGTGCTAAAAGGCTAGAGCCGAACCCTGACAGTAACCACACAGTGAGTTTGGAGCCTAAATGTGTGCCAAAGAGTGCTCCATCAGCATTGTATGTGCTGCATTTGATTGCTCACAGACTAAACTTCACAATGGTGTGAAATGTAGCTCAAAGGGCTGCAGATGGACTGTACTCAAATGTATGAATTTCTAATGCTTTCCATGAGCTGCTCAGATCTGTGGGCTGCTGTCCAACAGGTTTAGCCAAGCACAGAGCATGAAAAATTGAATCAAGAGACTGTTTCTGTAGTCACTTCAGCTGAGCTACTGAATGCCACGCTCATCACCACAAAAAAAACCCAGAAACAAAACATCAGAAAGGCCTGAGAGTTGTTATGTCAAGATACCCAGCTGCTGTGACCGTGCCACAGCCCAGCAGGGACCTTCAGGAGGCAGAGAGGCTCAAGAACAACGCAAAAGATGTGTCATTCTGACATCCTCCCCCACATCGTCAGATTTTCAAAATCTTGGTCAAACTGCTTATGTCAACATGCAGTCCTCCTTACATTCTAAGCTCTCTGAAAGCTCGTTATTTCAATTCAGTCAAAGGAAGGAGAATGACAGTCACTCCCAAATACGCTCTGGTAGCACAGGATGGCTTGTGCAAGCAAAACCAGCCTATGTCAGTCGTCTGCTTCTGAGGCATGACATGAGTGATTATACATACAAAATCTGTAGGGAAGGACTTCTTTGCTGTTGTTTTTGATAAATAACCTGAGCAATTATCAGTACTTATTTAAACAAAGATATACCGACCTAGCCCTCCTTCAGTTCCAAAACTATAAAATCCTCTGATCTTACTCTGAGTATAAACCCAGCACCTACTCTTGGAAGAGCTCTTTGCTCCTAACCCTTGCTGTTTGGGGGGGCAGCATAAAGCTTCTGGGAAAGCATTTTTCCTTGGAAGGATAAGCTGCTCTGGCACCACAAACTTCAAGGATAGCTACAGCACTAATTACGTTTGCTTGATTCACAGGTTCTTTGAAGTTGAACAAAGTGTATAGCTGACTCAAAGAAAAATAAATATGTTACTGAGTATAGAACAGGTAAATAGAAAATAATAATTGTAGTACTATACGTAACACTAAATATTGCAATGAGAAAATGACAATAAGAAACACATGAAATAACAAGTATGGCTAAAAGGAAACAGTGACAACAAAGGACAAACACCTGCCACTGATTCTGCACCAACTTATCTAAAAAGCAGCTGGATGTTTTTTCATCTGCGGACCTATTATCTAATAAAAATACAGAACAATCTCCCAGTAAATTACACTTTATGAACAGACCTGTTGGCTTTTCCGACTAATATTAGTCACATACTATTCACTTTTGTGCAACTAAACTTCCTATCCCTTAAATGGGGACACAGAACTCAGAATACTGGGTTTCAATGACTTATTTTTAGTAACTTGAAAAAAAAGTCCAATTATGTTTGCATCACCAGAAACAGAACAAACAACCCATTTTGGTGGCACTCATAATACGTCTTCTTTTAAGATGGAAAAAAAAGCATTAAAACAATAGCATTTCTATTGACCTTTTCTATTAAAAGACACACTGACAAAGTACTTTCACCTTGAATTACTACCAGCCCATGTTCTAAATCTGGCAGAAGTATAATTAACTAAAAATATGAAGTGTTTCAGATATTTACACGTTAAAGTGTAAATGCCTATACTTACACACCTCCTCTCTTTTATATGTGTAATATATTAAACATTATATTTTCGGATGTAGAACTGTCAGGCCAAAGTAACAGAGGTCCTTTCTTCAACTATATGAATGCTTTATTTCAGACACAAGTGCAGGATTCTCCCCAGTTTCCCATCTCTATCCTGTTATCCACACTTGCAGATGCCCACAGACAACAAGATAAAGCAGTTAGCATATGCAATTAATCCAAAGGATAGTATCAGGGCCCTTATGCTCTTTTTTTTTTATTACAACTTACTTTATATTGATAGTTATCTCCTTTATTTTTCAAATTTTGAAGCATGATCTCAAAAAGAGAAAATGTTTCAAAAAATTACTACAGAGGATTTAAGAGTTCCTATATTTGTGACCTCATTATCAACATAAATACACCAAAAAAAAAGTAGTCAGCAAGCACAATTTTTGAGGGGTATGACAGCAAAGACATCTAGACTACATCTGTAACAGAAACAGAATAGCATCTTTAACCTGCACAAATACAGGTTAAAGAAAGGGCAGAGTATATTTTGACACACCCCCAAAACCAAGTTGTGTACCCATACATTTTCTGTGTCTGCTTCAGGGAAAATTTACTAGTTAGGAATCTATTCAGATTTTATTCAAGAGGCTATTGACTGATTGCCAATTGGGAATCAAAAAATTTCCTAAAGGGTTATCATCTTAGTTTTTTTGAAACACTGTTTGATAACTGCATTTCTCTTTCAAGTTCACAACATTCCTTCTCACCCATTTCTCCACCCCAAGGTCCAACTGAAAAACAGCAAATGCACCCAGTGGATCAACCACTCCTTCCAATTTTGGTTTTGCAGACTTGCCAAGGTTGCTCTCTTTCTTATTGTCCAGGTCACTCCTGAAGATGTCAAACAGTGTTTGGCCCCTGACTCACCCCCTGGGGGTCACCACCAGTGACTGGCCTCCAGCTGAACATTGTGCCATTGATCATCACCCTTTGAGCCTGGTAGTTCCAGGGCAGCCTTCAATCCACACCACTGGCCCCCCCTCCAGCCCCCAGGATTTCAGCAGCAAGATTACCCAAAGACACCACTCTTCAGTGTACCTGTGCATTTAATACAAGATGATTGCAATTGCAGCCAACAAAAACAATGGAAGCAATTTCTTCCAGTAGCAGCTACAAAAAAAAATAAAAAATACATTTGCAATTAAGGGTTTGCTATTCTTGTATGATATTAACTTTCTGACACTGCTCATTTTCAGTATCTTGTTTGTGCACAGAATACTGCTGCACCCCGAGGAGTTGTTGTAGATGAAGAGGAGATTTTTACCTCAGTAACTACCCAGATTTCATACTTTTACTTAGAAATTCGTATGATTTAACTAAAAAAGACACATTTTTCTAGGTATTTTTTTTCACCTGAAATCTTATGCTGTTACGAACAGGATCTGATTATCTAATCAAATGTTAAATAAGTAAAGTGAAATGTTAGCTCTTACTCTCTAGATTTATTGACAAAAGCTTCTTCCAAAATACAAAACAGCTTTGTACTAAAACATTCCCTAACTCTGGTATACAATAATCATTTAAATTTCCATGAATTTATTTTGTTTTAATTTATAGCTGATGATTTAGGCTTTATATATAGAAATTTTGTGAAAATATGGTTTGCTGTGAAAGATGATTTTGCATGCATGTCTAGAGCAATTCCTAGTGTAGAGTAATGTATTTAAATCTCACATGTAACACCTCTCACTTATTGAGTGTTTCTATTGTCTCAGCTGAAATATCCTGTGCAGTCTGAGGTGCTATATCTCAAAAAAAATATGTGAATACACTACAGGGTGCAATTAAAAGAAGTAAGGAAATGTACAAGTCTAGAATGCATTTTCTATGGTGCTTTAAAAGAAGCCAGGGTGGTCAGCTTACCAAAAATAAAGCATAAACCAAAAAAAAAAGCCAAAACCACAGCAATAACACCAAGAAAAGGTAGGTTTTGTACTAATTTTCAATAACAAAAACAGTCTTCTATTGAGAAGAAGAAAGTCATCTGTCTCCTGTGCTGTAGCAGGCAAGAGAACAAGTCATAAGTTTCTGTTTCAGCGTGAAAGATTCAGATTAGTCATTAGAAAACACACACTAATGGCTATTGCAGTAAGCAGGGGAATACACTGCCTGCAGCTATCCCATAGATCCTCCGCTGCTTTAGTGTCCCAGCACTCCGACTCTGTCACGAGCAGTTGCAAAGAACTGCAATCGAGCCTGTGAACACATCAGGCCGTGTAACCACATTGCATTTGCAGAGCAGACACATCCACTAAGTCTCAAAAACAAATTCCAGCCCATGTCAAAGGGCCTTGGATTTATGCAGTAGGTCTCTTTCTCTAGATTTTAGGGTTGAGCGATTTTGTTGGTGTTATTTTGCCAAAGGCCAAGTGCAGATATTAGCATCCTATAAGTTTGGGGTTTTTTTTCATAAAAATGGTTCCCTCTGTTTTAAAAGCATTACATTATTGCAATATTTAGCTGTTATTTCCTTGTGAAATTTTCAACTGCAAATATATTTCAGCTCAACAAAATCAAATCCCTTTAGCAAAGAGTCCTTGCAGCTTGTCCATGCCTTCCTACAAATGTTATACACATTTAATAGCTTTGTCCTTTGTTGTACCTTCATTACTCTTACTCCAAAATATCTCTAAGTCATACAAAGAGAGTGTTAATTCAGAAGGGCTTGGCACACTGTTTTAGGAAATTTCAGCCTGGATTTCTGTTGCATACTCAATTGTATTCAAAAGTCAGAGTCCATATCAGCTCTGGTTCAGGTTATAAATGTAATGAATAAAACTGTTTTGACTATGTGTAGGAATGATGGTGAATAATCTCAAATTTATATAGTACACCATAAGTCACTGTCACCTTTTATTCATGTGAGCATGTACACATTTATTTGTTTATGGAAAACAGTTCTTAAAAAAATTCTCATAATGTTGCAACATATGCTACACAGGGAAATTGCCCCTTTGATCTGTTTAAATCTACAATACAAGATATCTTCTTTAATCTAAAAAAACTTTCTCCCCTTTATCACCCACTGAGAGTTTTTAATTAAAAAGTTGAGTTACTGAAAAAAATAAATCTGAGTTAAAAAAAACATTGTATATATTTAAGGAACATTATAAAGAGAGCTTTCACATTTTTCTTCAAAATAGGCATAATTTGATAGTCTATTGTAATTATGAACACACTTGGGAATAGTTAAGCTAATTAATATTTCCCCTAACTATTACAAATACTAACAATAATTGACTAATAAGTATTCACTGGAATGATTAAGTAATTAAAGCACATTTTTAAAATAATTTTTAAAAGATCACGGGTTTCTTTAAAGAATGTAGATACATCCTTTTGCAGCAACAGTGAAATTCTTGAAATAGTGAAACAGCCTTTAAATGCTATTAATTTAGCAGACTTTTTTTCTAAACAAGGATGTAAGACAGCACATATCATATTCACCATAATCCAGCTTCTACTTTACTATCTTATCACTAAATTTTCCATTTTGCCCATTTAAAACTGTATATGCAGCAGTCACGGAGAACTTTTACTGAAAAGCATCTGAAGTTACCAAAGGTCACTCTCAGGAGGATGTATTACTTAGTGCCTGCAAATAAGATTTCCACTTAATGTTTCTCTGCATGAATTTGATCCCGAGAACTTTGGTCACGATTCAGCAAAACCTCTGAAGAACCTGCGTTATCCCACTGCCCTTGATGGGGGCTGAGGTTATTGGACCCCACTGAGTCTTTCTTTCAGACTGAGTGATGAGATAATCCTGCAGGAATTGCCTCATAAATACAAGGACACTAAAAATAAGTTGGATGACTACACATGTTGTCAAAAACACCAGTAAGAACACAAGCTTTGTTGAGCTACACCCAGCAAAGGGAGGAGAAACTAGCATAACATTTATTATTTCAGTGCTATTTTAAAAAAGTAATCATGTTTCATTGCCTTTTAACTTCTAGGCCTGGACCCCTTACATGCACTGGCAACACTCTCAGGCTTTTTTCTACAACCACAAAAATGAGAAATTCTCATTCATGAGAACTTCTACTGAAACCTATCAAGTAACCATTTGAAAGTCCAGAACTTAAGAGAAATAGTTGATGTCACAAGATCCATAATAAAAAAAAAATTAGAAGAGTTAGAAATAGCTATTTACTGAGGGTCATATCAGCATTCAGCCCTAATCAAATGGTAGCAGATATTCAAATGCAGTGCAAATCCACTTAAAGAATGTTTCTTTAATCAATGGATTGACAAGGCCCCAAGGAAGCTGCAAAAGGCAATCAGCATATGCTGGCAGGGAACTGGAAATGTAATTGCAATTTGAGAAAGGAAAATTTCGCTGTACCCTTCAAAATGACGCAAAGGCTTGTTATTTGCATGATGTCCCTTCTACCAATAAAGGACACAGAATCACCTTTCCTGCATGTTTTCAGGTTAGCCCTCTAGTAAATCCACCAACTTGTAAAAAAAGAAAATAAGTTTTGAAAAAAGGTGTGCTTGACTTGGAGTTACGTTTCTGAGTCCACAACCTGTCTCCTGCAGTACTTGGGAGTTTCTACCACACAACTTGACACTCCAGAAGACCCTTTTTAATGGTGCCACAGTTTTCAATAATACAACATTAAAAAAAAGGTAAAGCTTTTTTATGTCGGTGAACTTTCAGTAACTCAGGTCACCTGTATTCAAATGAAATTTTTCTCTTTTTATTCCTGATTATTGTATGGCTCATTAAAGGAATAAAACCCAGCATGACATGAAAAATCACTTTAGTCTGATAAAATGAAGTAATACTGTATTCATCAACAGAAGGAGCTTAGCTTGCCTCCAAGACAGAAGCTGAACAGTAACTGCTTTTATTTAATACAGAATCTATTTTATGATTTTTATATGTTTTCAAAAATTACACTTCTGAACAAGAAGGATTCTTTCCTACTGAGAGGAAACCTTTTTTATCCTTCATATGTTGCATAAATTTTAAGGCAACTAAAGTTTCACTTTACATCATTTTCAAACTCTCAGTCTAATTAGAATAACCTGCAAACTGGAAATCATTAAACAAGGAACGAGCAAACAAAACAAGCAGAGATGAGGGAGTAGGAAAAATACTTTTCACCTAGTTGCTTACATGTCTTAGAGCTATAATTCTGGAATTAATTTTTAACTAGGCACATTTTCTGTTAGATCTGTTACTGAAAAACTCAGCATCAAAAATACTGAGGTTATGTGTTAACTGAAGAAAAACATCATATACTCGGTGTTTAGAGAGCACTGGGAATGCTTTAATAGCAAAATGGTTTATGCCGAAACCACTTGATTCAATAAATCCACAAGTGACCTAAACTCAGAAAGTTGTCTGGGTTGCATGTACAGGGTTAGTTCAGGTTGGGGTGTTTGTGTTGTTGTTTTGAGGGGGTTTTTGGGGGGAAGGGGTCTGGGGAGAGGAGTGTTTGGGTTTGACAGGGGGGATGTGTCCTTTTTTTGTTTGAGGTTTCTTTTTGTCTCATGGCTCCAGGATGCAAAGTTAGAGGATAACTAGTCTTTCTCAATTGATTGGACACCTGTATTTTTGCTCCAGTTGCTAATAGGATGATTTCATCTTTCAGTCACTCTTCCACCAGCCAAAAAGTTTTAAGTTTTAAGTTTTCCTGCTACTGCATTGAAAAGTCATCTAGTCAAAACTTCAACTCCACCCTCTCACTAGCCATCACTTAAAAAGCAACATGTGACAGACAAACTGTTCCAAGTCCAAGCGAGTGACCTGCTGTGGAACGATGGGTGACCCATGAAAACCTCCCTTGAGCCAAACCGAAACAAGGAGAGGATCCCTCCCGGTGGAGCCACAGAGGAGGGCTGAGAAGCCCTGGTTGGTCTCCAAGTGTTACTCAAAGCCTTCATAGACAGCTTCTGAAGAAACCTGAAAGGCAACTACTGATGGAAATGCCAGTTCTTGGCAGTTTCCCTGAAAAGAATAAGCAACAGCAAGTTTTATTTGCAATAGCCAGAAAGGAAAATTCTGATTGCAAATGTCTGATAGTGGTTGACTAGAAATGAGATTTTTGTATGAGTTAAGTGCTGATGAGTGAAGAACCATTTCATTTCTTCAATCCCCCATTTTATGTAAATCAGGAGTCTTGCTAAGGTTTGCAGTTCTATTTTTTCCTTAGTAAAAATTTATAAAATAAGAACACCTCCCTCCCCACATACACACACACATTTTAATAGCAACAAGCAGATTTTTTGGAACTTGGTTCCCCATTTGTTACCAGGGAAACTGCACAGACTTGGAGAGATTCATATGCAAATAATTTCTTAATCTGCTCTGTCATAAAAACACAATCTAGCACTCGACTACTAATATGCATTAAAATGTAAAGCCCAGGATTATCAGCGAGCTCAGTCTTAATTTTGACTCTGTTTGGTTCTTATATTCACAGCAGTATCCTGCCACGAAACTGCTGCTAAACTACTCTGATTTGTTGAACAAAGGTCTTATATCTACCCTGTGCAATGAAGCCAGCAAGGACCAAATACCCTCCCGAGCACAGAAAAGACTCTCCTGCCTTGTGTGTCAACCTGGGAAGGTGCATCCAGCCCTCGTGTTCCTACACCACATACCCAGACCTTCTGGGCCTGGGGCTAGCAGAGCTTAGTTGGGATTTGAACCTGCTGCTACAAAGGTCACAGCTTCATTAGCCTCAACACTTGGGTTTGCTCCAATGAAAACACACACTGCCAAAGTGCAGAATACTGAGAGAAACAGAAATGAAAATTCTACAAGGCCAACATTAGCAGTGCTAGTTAGTACATTTCACTGAAGGAGAAATATCCTTCACTCACACTTGTGAGTGCATGTCCAGTGCATGTTCACACTGCCTTAAATTACTTAATCCATAGGCCAGCCTGCATGGAATTTCTGGGACAGAGCCTACACCTGCTGGTAGAAGCCAGAAACACCCGAAAGCTTCTTGCAGCTCTTTTGGGTCCCAGCTGCAGTAGCCTTGACTTGCTATGCACAAGCATAGCAAGATTAACAACTTTGTACCCTGCCAAATGCAGCAGAAGTATATACACCTTCAGAGAACGTGATATTTACAATACAGAACGATAAAGGAAGTTTATTTTCTGTCACAACAACATTATAGAAACCTGTCTGCTCCCAGTTCCTTCCGCTCAGCTGAGAGAGGACGTGTTATCAGTCTAAACACCGGGGTAAGTGATACTCCAACTCTGCTTTGACAGAAACTCATCAGAACCTGACAATGTGCATTTAAGCATTTGATTACATCACCCACTGGTCATTAAGGAAACCACAGTTGCATCTTCCTGTTACAGCCTATTTGATTAAGTTATATGATACATCCTCTAGCATTATTCATGCCCATGTGCACTAGAAGCTAATTTCCTTTGCTGCATGTCATCCGGTTTTTATTAATGTCTCCTCCAAAATGAACTTTTTGAGTTATATTTTTTCTGTTCTCATACCTTCTCACGGTTCAGTCTAGTTCTCACAGACATTTTAATTAATTTATCTGAAGAATACACCATTATCTAAGTTTATTAATAAAATTTATTTCATACCTTCTAATAAGTAGGTTTAGTCTGGGTTTAACTGCTTGTTCTCCTTTCTGAGAGGATGTTTAATTCACAAGTACTTATTCTGAGCAAATTTGGCTGTGAACCATAAGTGACTGATATAACTTTTACAACATGCTAATTTGAATAAATATAACTGCTGATATTAGAACAGGGAAGATTAGCCAGCAGTTTAGAGCACTGACAAAGAATATGAATTCTGTCACTGTAATGTGCACAGGCTGTGGAAAAATATAATGAGTGCAGTGTTTTCACTGTAACTCTAATAGTTTAAAAACATAAAACACACACCTAGATGGAAAACTGGTATTTCCAGTTAACCTAATCTAGTTATCATGTATTTAAATGCACCTGAAAATGATCAAAATCATGAAACTGCACCTTCAGTTGCCAGAATTGCAGCATAACACTATAAAATAGATAAATCAAAGCACAGTATTTGGATTCTTTCATTTTAAGCCAATTCCTACCACAGATGTGCTGGAACAGGGAAATCTCTCAAGGAGACACTGGATGAAGTAGCATGTTTATGGAAAAATTTACACCCTAAAGGTTGAATCAAGTCTGATCAGCACTTGAGAACCTGACTGAGAGTTTTGCTCTGGTGGCAGGACCATTGTCTTGTCTCTGCTTCCACACAGAACCATTGAAGGGTTTACAAAAATCCAGTGGGAGCAGCAGATAACTTTTTCCACATTTGCCCTTGCCAAACCATACATGGTTATAAGTGCCTGCAAACTACCAAGTGTTCTATCGGTACAGCAACATTTCTCCTAAACTTTTGCCTCTTTTGAGTTTAGATTTGGAGCAGACTCCCGACACTAATTTGATAATCTGATCTTCAGGTTTTTTCTTTCCACAAAAATGGCAGACATAGGCTGTCAGGAAAAAAGGAATATATGGTAAAAAATTCACAAACTTCACAGAGAAGCTGATACATGATGTGCCTCATGGGTAGAAGTGGAGAGAAGACCAAGGGAAATTCAGGAGGCTCTTGAAAAAGAACTTAATAAAAGATAAAAATGCTTTGAAGTGATTTAAGTATTTCAGGATTATTTAAACATCATCCTGGATGTGAGCAAGGCTCAATTTAGTCTTCCTTCCATAAATATGCACTTGTCTTTCTAACAGAGATCTCCATAATCCCTTTTCTATCCTGTTATTTTGCCTAATTCCAAATGTATCAAATACTCCTACAAATTCTGTTCCTAATTGCCACTAAAGTTATCTTTAACATATGCTACAATAATAATTACCAGGAAAAAAAAAATCAAGTTTATATTACCGACTATATACTATTTTTTGTTAATTTCACCAAATATTGCAATACTGTGCTGCTTAAGACCAGATAGGATTTAAAAAATAATTTGTATAACATGACAACAAGGAAGAATTACTCTAAACAGAACTGTGAGGAAATACAGCCTTCAGTGATGAAAACTGTCTGAACCTACTTCATCTCATTAGTGTTGAATTAATTAGGTTTTATTTATTCATATGACAGTAATGATTATATAGAGCCTATGATTGTCAAAGTTTCAGAAATTCTTGGTGCACTTTGATGGCGGGAGGAGTTCAGTAGCCCTGAAAGAGATAATAATCTAAAGTTTGCATCCTCACTTTAAAACACCCTGCTAATCTTTATTCTTATCCTGAACTTTTAAGATTCATAAAAGCTTCAGCCTAATTTTTCCCCCTACAGTCATAGAACAGTTCAGTTTGAAGTACAATGAAAGGCTTCCATGAGAATTATGCCTTCATCAACTGCATGATTGCTGTGTGATTCATTATGTTCAAAACCAACAGCAGATATTATGAGAGCACCATTTACTATATGATTACTATTATTGAATTCTTGGTATTTAATCTTCATGCATTTAGTATTCTACTTTTTATTTAGCTCCTTTCTAAGGAAATATTGCTTGCATGTTACCACAAAAAAGGAAAAAGTAGGAGAGGAACAAGATTAATATTTCTTGGGAATGTGTGCTATTATTTTGATTCATGAATGTATATGAATAAAAAAATCTTCAGGTGCATTAGTCTGTTGGATATACATGCATTATAATTTAGCCTAAAAAAGGAAATTAAAAATAAAATATGAGAATTAAATAAGCTTTCAGAAAGGCTAATTTTATAAAGTGTATGTGCATTATATTTTACACAATATAAAATAGCTCTGTAAGATGTTTGAATGTCAGCTAACTCCTGAGAGAAATGTTACCATGATGCTTAAAGAGAACAGAGAAAAACAAAACAGTTTGATGCATTTTCATGTCAGCACAGAACACGAGAAGATTTTCCTGATTTGCACTGAAAGAGGGCAGATACTTAAAACCTGCAAAACTGTTAGGTGGGTGAGCAGAGACAATGGTACTGGAGATGCATTTTAAGAAGGGATTCATGGAACACTCTATCACTAAAATGAGAACTGGAAACCCATCAGAGCTCTTGTCTATTAGTCCAAGCACCTCTTAGTAGAGCAGCAGAACTGCAAAGAGAAGGACCAGGAACACCCTACTTTAATACATTTCTGCTTTGACCCTTGAAGGGATCTGTGAAAATGTAAGTTGGCCAAATGGTGTAAACCTTTTAATAAAATTTAATATGTCAATCCAGACAACTGTCAGCAATGGATATTGAATTACACACTCAGGCACATCACAGCTCCTGACAATGATCTTGTGGAGGTTCCAAGGGTGAGCATGAGCTAGTGTTTTCAGCCATACAAAAGCCCTTTCTGGTTTTATTTCCTGTGAGTTTGAGGGGTTTATTTGTTTGTTTGAGGGGTTTTGTTTGGGGCTTAATTTTTTGGTTTTGGTTTGGTTGGTTGGTTTTTGGCTTCTTTTTGCAGTAGCTGAAAGAAGTGAAATGCAGAATAGATGTTATCAGTTGTACAGAATTAAAACACAAAGCAAAACTACTATTATAATAACAATCTGTCCTGAAATACTAAAAAAAAAAAAATAAAATGATGCAAAACCCAAACCAAACAACAAAAAAGAGTACCACCTAAAAACCCTCCTTGGTTTCCTGGCAAGTGCTACATACAAACACAGTACAAAACAAGCTGGTGAATGGATCAACACTGTTAATTGTTCCAACAAAGCCTTTGGGCAATGTTACATATTCTCAGAGGCACCTATCACCACATTATCATTAATCAGCAAGGTTTTATATATATATATATATATATACACACACACGGAACTCTGATAACATTCCTGAGTGTTTTTTTATAATGAGAAAACCAGCAAGGTATGAAAATAAGACAACTATACTTTGTTTTCACTGCTTTGTACTGATTTGGAAGGGAAAGAGATGATCTTGGAAGTATTTTTCAAGTAAAGAGTCTATCAAATAATTGACATCTAAAATTTCATTTAGCTTTACTAAATTATATTTTTTCTGTAAGTAATTGGAAAAAGATTTTCACCCAAAGCACCAAATAGAGTGTGGACTACTAAAGAATTTGAAAACTGAGGAAAATATTTAAATTTATCTTAGGTGTGATGTCAGAGAATTGGAAGTTTTCTGTGAAAACAATTCCCAAAGTCCTAGTCAGCTTAGAGAAAAATAAAGCATAGCATAAGGACTGAATTGTATGTCTGTGTTCTCAGCTTCAGAAGAGTGGAAGAGAAAAGGAGCAGCAGCACACAGAAGGTACTGTTTGATAAGATTTATGAGGAAAGCTATGGATTTGTTTTTCACAGTAAAGATGAAATTGAAAAGTCTCCACTGGAGGTTGTCTGGCTGAGTTCCTGTTAAAATAATTAATTCAACACTGTGGGGATGGAATTGTTATTGATGTGTTGAGGCACCAGGAGATTTGGACAGGCACTCTTTAATTATTTATAATCTAAGCAAATAAATACAATTAAGTAATATGTATCTTTATGAAATTCAAATTGAATCCCAGAAGTGTGTAAGATCACCTTTACTCAAAGTTCATCTTTGCTTATAAACCAACGACTTAGATAAACTTTTAAAGCTCTACTAATGTTCTGTTGAAGCTGACAAGTCTTTAGTTGTAGGAACTTGGAAAATACTATGTCAATGTTTTCATTAGTATAAAATACCAATTTTGTCAAGAGAAAGTCATGCAAGTTCTCTGACAAAGATGACAAAGAAAATAAAAGAGATATCCAAAGGTTAAGAAATCTGGAGTTTGCATTATACATAGGATATATATGTAATTTCTTATTTTCTCTTTTCAAAGCTTTTGGGCACATTTTAGCATCAAGTGAAGAGATGACTTCACCCAGATTAACAAATGTATTTATCACTGCAGAGAAACAAAAATGATTCCAAGCTAAAAAAAAGGATGGCTGTAGGTACATCCTGAAAATAAGTAGTACAGAGAGTGTACACAGAAGTATATGCACAGCCAGGCAATTTCCATCTTTTTCTAGAACGAAGTATAAACATTCACTATCCTGAGTGTGCTTCCACAAGGGTTGCAAGATTGCCCTAATGATCTTTATTTATTTAAAATTGTTTAACAGTTTGGTGTTTTTTAATCTGTTCATATATGCTCACTCCTCTGGGTAATCTCAAAAGGAAGTAATATTATTTTAAAAAATTACAACTGAAGTTCTTAAATTACAGCCTGACTCCGGGACATGAATCTTCCTGAAGAGCATTAAGCATTGTGAGATCTAAAACGAGTTACCCAAATATTGCAAATTTTTAAGGTTCCTTCAAACACATTTAGTTAAACAGTTGAAGAAAGAGTGTAGTAGAAGCCAGAGGAAGCCCCTTAGAGCCTAGGCTCCAACACAAAGTCCATCAAGATCAAAATAAAGCTTTCCTTCAGCTTCTGTAGAATTTGAATCCAGATTCTATCGAGGCAACTGGAGGAGATTTAAAATGCAATACATATAAATACATTTTCATTTCTCTATTTCTATTTTGCTGTAAGCCCTCCTCATGACTTTTCATGTATCACAGTTGACAGAGGAATTAAAGAAAGAGCCTGTTTAGAAAGTTGCAATGGTGGTATATGTATCCTCTCAAGCCAATGCATAGGATAACTAAACACTGAAATGTACCTTCCCAAGCTGTTTAGGGATGAGCTGAAGAAAAATAAACAATAGAAAGACCAAACTGGAGAGAGAATTAAGGAAAAAACCACTTAAGAAATACACAAATCAATCACATTACCAGCACAGAAGATAGTCTAATTAGTGGAATTCGGCAATTTCATGAAGCTACTCTTTAGTGAGATTGCTACACAATTTAGTCATTCAACAGGAGACCACCACATGTGGTTCCAGCTGTCCCCCTTGTCCTTCAGGGGATGACCTCATTATGACTTATCTCTCCCCAGTCCCTCTGTTACTCAGGGTAACTGGGAGCAGCCCTCATTTGCAGAGTGCCCTGCACAGCCAGGGCGGGAGGCAACAATGACAAACAATTTGTAACAATGACAACCCTAGTGGGTGAGTGCCACAAATGCTAAAAAGAGTAATGACAGTTTATGGAGAAATAAATTGAGATCTATAATGGTGTGAAGTGAGGCATCTTAGAGAAAATGAAAGAAAAGGAAGTAATTTGGAAACATTGCCGAATTTGTGGATGCACGGACACAAGCTGAAAGCCCTGCTGGAGAGAGGTTCTAGAGATGCCCCTCATTTGCTTAGTAAATCATCATATAGATGGAGTAGCCAATTTATGATGATATTTTTCCTTGAGCAGCCCACCAACAGGGTGGAAAGAGCTTCCCACCGTGTGGGTAAGACAGATGGAACGTGGAGAGTCTTTCTGCTGCAAACTATTCAGCAGTTTCATCCAAGCTGTGATAGAACACACAAGTGTGTTTCAGGGAGGTTCTGCTGATCTACACTCTGTTTTAAATTTTCTGCTGTCTAGAGGATGACACACTTCATTTTCAAACATTTTAGCCTCATCAGAATCTAAGAAAGCTTTACACATCTATTTCCTAGATACAGCATTCTTAGATAAAAAATACTGTGTTGCAATATTGATACACAGGGCTAGATCTTCAAATCTGGCTCAGAAATAAAGACAAAGGACCCATCTTCTGTCCTAATACTGTGGCTCCTATACTGTTTAACTGATGGAGCACAGGGACATATTTCCAACTCCATTCCATTGGAAACTGTGTGCAAGCGTGAACATAGCATATAGTCACAGCACAATTCTTTTTAACACATATATTGACTCTATGACTTTTGAGGACCATCTTGTGATTGTGTGGCACAAAGGAGGTACACTAATGCTCCTGAGCAATTACTATGTCTTCTTTTTCTCTTCCTGTAAAAGAAACTGTGTGAAAATGCACTGTTGGTCTGCTCCTTCTGAGCTTCTCCTTTTCCACTTCTATCTATACTTTCAGTGCTTTTCTGTATTATGCACTTTATCTTGAGATCCTTGCTGATCAAGTTTTTAAACTTTTGAAGACGTAGCAGCAACACCACAACTGGGCAAGTTCAGGATCCGTAGCAGCCCTGAGACTCAGCCAACCCGGATGAGTTGTCAGCTCCACTGGGTCACTCACATGTCATGTCAGCTCTCCTTCGGGGCAGGTATTCCAGCAGTAGTGCCTTCGTGCCGCTGTACCGGACAAAATCTTTAAAAAAGATTCTCTTTGATGTGTAACCAAGGGAGAGAACAGGTTCCAAGTTCAGTTTAAGCACGTTGTGAACATTAGCAGGTTTAGCTCCAAAAAGCAAATACAAGTGACAGCCTGTAAGTCAAGATATCAGTTTGGAAGAGTTGCTGCAAGAAAAACACTTGAGACAAGGAAACTGCAGATATTGGGGATTTTTCAAGTTAATATTGGAGCTCCTGAAAAGCACCAGTGCCCAAAACTTTGCTGATGACAAGACATGTGCTTAACACTGCTGCCTTATCTGCCCCAGAAACAAAGGAAAGAGAAGGGAGAGGGGGGTATATTCTTTTCCTTTCATAACCGTAAACTTGGCATTGAATTACATCTTCTATTCACAGCATGCAGCCTGGACTTTCAGTATGGAATAAATTCTCCACTCTTAGCACTCTGCCTTCTTCACCCTTGGTACAAAAAACTCATGTCACACACGGGAGGGTAACCATGTCCTTCAGACCTTAACTCCTTGGTGAACACAGGTCAACCAGGGTGAGCAAACTGGTCTAAGTTGTGGTCCCCACTTAAGCCTAAAGAAATCTTCTACATAGATCAGCATCTTGCAAATGAATTAATGGGCACACTGTCTAGGAGGCAGTACACAGTCTTTTTCTACTTCATTAAAAAAAATTCCCTTAAGCAAGGGATTAGTAATTCTGAAATTTGTGGGTCCTTCACTTTCAAATTTTCAAAGGGAGTTTTGGACTCAGTCTATGAAGGATTAATACATGGTTTGAAGTCCAACTAGAACTTCCAAGGTCTGTGGTAAGAACAGCAGCACAGAGTAATCACTGTTACTGTTGATTTGAATGCCTCATTTACTCCTTCCCCATGAAAAGTTACTAAATAAAACTATGCTTAACTAATGACTTCATACTAAAGGAATTCTGCTTTTGTACAGAGATAGACTGTTGCTGTACACTGTCCCTAAGCAACCATTTTCTACAAATGGATCTCTGTCAATACAGTCAATGTATTAGCAAAAATATAAAATAAACTAAACACACAGTATGACTAATTTAAAAAAAGAAAACATGAGCATTTTCCACTGCTCTAGCATGAAATATGTGATCAGTATAACATTGCTTCATATTAAATGTGGGTGAAGTAAATTTTAAAAACTTTTTCCTTTGTTTTTAATTGCTGGTAGAATTGTGTATTTTAAATGCAGGAAGAATAAAGAACAACCGTATTATTATTCAGTGAAAACAGTGTAATGGGTGTATTGCTATGAAAACTTTCACTGTGTTATCAAAACCTGTATTTTTTACATATGCATCAATGTGTTGCTTTACATCATTCAAGTCCTACAGAACCAACAGGATGTTGTTTACACAGATTAGGCATATAAAGTACTGATGGCAATTACTTTAGAAGTGCACAGGACACTGAGATCAAAAGCAAGGGGACCCATTTGCTACTCCCTTGTTCTTCTGAGCTGGTTATTTGCTGAGTCCTTTCTTAATCTCCACAACCCTCTGAGGCTGCGTCCTGCAACATTACAACATGGTTATCACCAGAAGGTTGGGTTTCACGTTGTGCTTTACCCTTAATGATGCCACTTTTTTTGTTCACAGTTTAAGTTGTTGTATGGGCCCTGAACACAGAAATAAATTATTATTTTTCCTCTTTACAACAGCCTTTCACATGCCTGAGAACTCTGTCCCATGTGATTTTCTTCTAAAGATTATACAACTGCGGTTCTTTCCATCTCCATCGTGGGTTGCTCTTCCCTAGACACCAACCAATAAATCTATATCCTTCTTGAAGGAAAATCATTGTATTTTTACACAGGATCACTTCATGCATTTTTGCAGTCTTCACTGTTTATACAGCCTAAAAAGATATTTACCCTTCTCAGCAGCATGACATTGTTGACTCACGTTCTGCTTGTAGAGCTGCAGTTACTGTTCTGCCCCTTCGCTGAGGCACAGGGCACTGATTTACCTGGCTAAGTCTCACCTCTGAGGCAAACAGAGGTATAAGCAGAAGATTGCAAGCTCTAGATCTATGACAATGCTTTCTTAGGCCTTAAGTTCTAAATTCAACCTCTGACCAAAGAAAGGGCAATTTCTTGTGAATAGAGAAGGAAAAGAAGAGAGAATCGGGGAAAGACAGACTGATAGAGAAGCAGAGCCCTGATAACTCTTGTTTTTCCAGTCAGTTAATTTCTTTCCACCTGTACTCGACACAGACAAACTTATATGCTTTGAAACAACTCCTTTACAGGACTGTCTGCACAAGTGATGCTGTTTTGGAAGGGCAACATTCATGAGAGATCACATCCTGCTTCAGAACCTGCCCATACATGCAGCTGTAACAGGGGAGGCAAAATTATGACTAAAATAAACTTTATTCTATTTTGGGGGAGGAAAAAGAAATCTGATGGAAAATTCATTGGCATACAAATTTGTATTTATGCAAACACATTTTTCAGAAAGAGCTCAAAGAAAGAAAAAGGTGCCCCCAGGGCGGTACCAGTTGTCAGAGGGAATAATATGATTTATAGGAGCTCTCATAGCTGGGGCAGGTGGCACAAAGATATTTATAGCCATCTCCCCAGCAGAACAGGTGTGCTTTGTGAATAAAGTTAATTTCACACAGTTTCATTAGGCAAATTTTCACAGATAGGATCATGATTCATCAGATCACTTTTTCTATGATTATATGTGTTAAAATACTTCACTGAATCAGGCTGCTCCATCCCGTGTCAAGCTCAAATCTACAGCCAACAGCAACTCTGTCACTGTCTTCAGTGGGAAATAATTTCATATCATTTCTTCTGAGATTTATTCAAATGTTGCCTCGATACACAGATGCACCTGTTCAAACTCTGGTCTTGAAAGAATAAGCATTTTATATTTTGATTCTGGTATTTTTATTCATCGTGTGCAATGGCTAAATAAAATGTTATGTACAGGATTATATGGAATTCACTTCTACAAGAATTGGGTTAATTTATTATCTTCTAGGCAGTATTTATACCTAAAAATGTCAGTTAGCAAGGTATTTTTAGCAGCCCAAAATACTTAAGGGAGCTTGGAATTTGCTTTATAGCACCTTTGTGGTCGGTGACCTGCTTATTTGTGACCTGTGTTCACACCTCTTAACACAGGCTGCCTATATCACAGAATGAGCTGCTCCAACAATGGATGAATCTGAAGGTAGGATTTGGTGACTGCTTCAGATCACACACAGAAGGGGGGGAACCAAAGTATTTTGATTGCCACACTACTATAGCCAGGCTCTTTTTTAGGAAAAAAAAGTGGTTTAAAGAGATAAGTACTTCATCAATCTGCTCCTAACAGAAATCTTTTTGTCTTTGAAACCAATCTGAGTAGGAAAAACCCCACCAAATTGCCTTGATCAGACATCCTGATAACCGTGACACTTAAAAAATGTTCTGAAGATTTCAATAATAATTCTGAATAATTTTAATCTTAAAATATTCCTGTAGGATTTTTTCCAGCTTCTTAGTTATGTGAAAGACAATGGAGAAGATATCTTTTCCCCAAAATATTTCCACCTTCTCACTCATCAAACTGATCTTAAAGCAGTCCTGACAGTTTGTTAATCTGCACATGCAGAGAGCTGATATTATAGAGAACATCTCAATATATGTCCCCTCTGATATTATTCTTACTTCTGACAGGTTGCACAAGACACTGAAACTGGAAGACTTACAAATAAAAGTGACTGTACTAATATATCACAAAAGATAAAGTTAGATACTTTACAGAGAGGTAAAACCAGACCTGAGATATCGTCACTCTAAGGCTTTACCACCATTATTTCATTGCAATAGAATTCATGAAACCAAAAACCTCAGATTGCTGATATGGCCCAGTCCTCTGGCAGGACACCAGTCTGCTCTGAGTTTGTCCATGCACCAGATCCACCTTTCCAAACCCTTTGGCTCTGTAAGAGCTCCTCACCCAGCACTGACTTCTCAGTGAACTTCTCATGGTGAGACTGCATACACAGACTTGTTACTTTGGGATATGGAGCTTCACAGCTCAGTTTCTCTCTGGGTTCTCCCTATTGCTTATATACCTTTTTGCAGAAGGCTGTCCACCTTCTTTTGGATAGTCTGTGTTTCACATTTAACCCCTTCAAGCGCAGTATAGAAAGTCTATTACATGATTTTATTCTTAAGAGTGAAGATAAGAGCAATCTGTGAGCATGGTCATGCCTGTCTCAGTTTAATCAAGCCTGATGTGAGGCACCTTCATCTCTTCTCAGAAATATTCCTCACTTAGAACATTTTCTATTTTCATATTTTTTAGGCTGATATACTTTTTGCCATTATTTAAAATTCCCTTCTTTTTCTCAACTAGGAACAAGAGAAATGGTTCATCAAGCCAGCAAGTCACAGAGAGAATCAGCACTGAAGGATTCTCAGATGTAGTGAAAGTTGGGGCTACAGTATGAATTTAATGTCACAACAAATGGTACAGTTTTATGGCTCGAAGTAGACAAGGCACTTGGTTACACTTAAAGCACTGATACAAACATGTTCCACTAACACTCAGACATTTTACAAAAAGCCAAGGGTATTTCATGGGATCCCCGTCAAGTTTATGGTCATAAATTATCAAATACAAAACTTAGAGACTCTTCGGTTGTTCAATTAATACTGTGTGAAAACAGATTTTTGCTAGAGCAGTGCATCTCAAAAGGGCTTAGGAAGGACTTAAATAAAAAGAGAAGTGATGCAGTCTTACAGCTAATTGAAGGGCCAAGAAACAACCAGTCTCTCAATATATATTTTTGTTATATATTCCAAGACTTTGATAGACAAGAAACCTCCTAAAACACAATGCAGATGTTCAAACTCAATAATTCTCCTGACATACAGATACTTTTGAGACTACTTCTGAAGATACTGTCAGTTTTCCTGATAAATCAGACTGCTAAAGATGAGAGACAGTTCACAAGACATATCTCTACAACATATAAAACCTGGACAGGGATACAGCTAAAGTGGAAAAGTTTGAGCAATTTTTGAAAAGTAAATTACTAGCAAGTGCATAAAGTAAGCTAAAACCTCACCAGTGGCTGAAGTAGTAATGCTCCCAGAGCTTTGGTCCAGTAGTGTGTCTCCTTTATCCAAATGAAGACATTAAGCCAAATTGCTGATTTTTTTTTTTTAGCATTGTTTAGTTTTAACATATTTATATGGCAAGTGCAACATAACTGATAAGATTACAAGTTGCCAAAATTATAATTTCGTTGCAAATTGTATTTGACATATGTGTGTTCTCGCTCATGTTTAAGCAATGCTCATGCATCTCTATGAGCAGGTTGCTGTTTTAAATTGATGTCAGATTTCTACATGCAACATACATTCCAGATGGACATAGCACACAAAAATTTGTGAGTACTTTGTGTTTACAGAAAAGCATGCCCAAAGTGTTTTTTCACTATGAAGTATGAGTGGACAGAGAAATTTCATCCAAAGCATTTTAGCATTACCATCAAAAGGCAGCTTCTGCAAGTGAAAAATTGCTTTTGTCTACTGAAACCCTATTTTTACTCACCCTGCAGATGAAGGTCAAAGTTGAAATATATCTTGCTGGGTAATGAAAACATAATAAAAATGTGAAGTCATAAAAGAGAAGGCGATTACAACCACTGTAATAGATGCCCTGTTTACTCTGCAGATTGCATTACATCATGTAAAGCTAAGCTATGATACTTGCCATTGCTACCTACAGCAGACAATAATGTTAACATCTCTTGGGAAATGATACCTTCAAGTATGTTATATTTATGAGCAACATGGTGCCAAGACGGGTTGCTGGCCTGAAAAAGCCCCTCACAGTGTTAAACACAAAAATGCTCTGTTGCCATAAAAGAATTTGAGGAAAACAATTCCCAGTGCAAATTGGCCAAAGGCTTATAGACATTCCATCCCTGTAGTTTGTTACAGGGGAAAAAGGACAATACTCTGGTCTCTGTGAAAAGGAAACATTAACAGAAAAAAATAAGCAAGGCATCAGCATTCACATGAAAGTATGGCTTAGAGTACAGAGGAACAGAGCCTTAAGCAAATAAGGTCAGAAAAGAAGTATTCAATTTCATACAAGTTATAATAAGTTTAAGCTATCAAAGTTGCATTATAGTGGAATGCATTTTCAAACCATTTCTATGTGTATCTTTGGGTACAGATGATGTGAGGTCCCTATGTGTGCATATTCAGTCAACATGGGACAATGGAATGGAGTTTTGGAGAAATGCAGAAGCCTTCAGTTCCACAGAGCAACCATGCACACCAAGTCTCAGACACACCTCAGCATAAAGGTTTTTAAACATCTTCAAAGAGGGCTGAATGTCATTCCAGTATGACAAAATTAAATATCAGACTCAAATACTGCATATGAGCTATTTATTTTTTTGTCAGAAAGAGGAGATATCTGAAGAAAGATAATTCCACAGCACAGCTTGAGTAATTTCATCTCTCCTCACTGGTTTTGACTTCACACCATTCATGCTCTGACCTCTTCCCTGCTCTGCCTGCACTATGGAGTGTTTGCTTTGTACAAGCATACAGGTAGTCAGTCAATTCTCATAACTAATCCTATTGACTGGAATTGCTTGGGCAGTGGGAAATTTTGGCAGTAAGCCATCTCTGAGGCCATTTTTTTTTGTGGTAGTGTTTTCAGTAGAGGCAAGCAGGTGCCTGATGCCTGGATTCTGGTCCATCGAAAAGACAGTCTATCACTACAGCATTAGCATTTCATACACAACTTTGAATTCTAAATAGGAAATAAAGTGTATTCACACACTAATATTTAAATTTTTGTTCTTGTTTACTCTCCATGGCTTCTCCTTGCCTCCCTCCTTCCCCCCATCCCTTCCCCAAAATTCGACATGTCCCCAAAGCACCAAACAAGCAAAAGGAGATGAAAGAGGGCACACACTTAAAAATATGCAGAATGAGTTGCAGCAGGGCAAAAGGGCTTGTCCAGCCCAGCAAGACTCACCTTACTCACTTTGTGCACATTCATCCCAGCATCCCACAAAGAAGAGATAACCAACAGCTGCCCTGGTCTATTCATGGGCTTGGGAGACCTTTTTTAGAGTTTGGCTTAAGGAATGACCTCCCCTTCACTAAAAATAATCTCATGCCAGACTGAAAATCCCAAATAATTTGTTAGAATCAGGAGGATTGTTGGAAGCAGGACTATTGCAGAGTCCTTTGCCACAAAGTATAGAGTAGCACAGAGCTTTTCATTTATGAGGTCTGAGCTGCTGCTGTTTCCTCTGCTTCTGCATTCTGCTCAGAAACATTTCTCCCTGTCCTCACAGTGCCCATCCCCTGGACAACACTTTGCTAAGAGATGTTCTAATGGATTATTTATTTTGCTGACTTTGCTTGCTATTCATATAATTAATTCAAGAATTGTTTTTTATAAAGAGAACACCTTGGGTTACTGAATGCAGCGAACTCGTAATGCTAAAAATGAGTTAGTTATTGACATTGTTAAGAACATAAGATGCCAGTGGTCCCTCCTGTCCTCTCCTCTAAGGAGGAATATTTCTTTGGGAAAGTCTAGTGGAAACATGTTTAATAACTCTCTTGAAGTTCTATTGGAAAACCCACTCTACTATGTTCATGGCAATCCCCATCTTTCACATATTTCTTGACTTGCATTACAACCCAGCGGTGCATCATTTCTCCCTGTAGAAACCACACTGACTGCTCCCTAAAAGACTGTTTATTCTCAAAGGTGTCGTTATTTTATATCCTATCCTTCTACAAACCAGACTTAGCCTCTAGTTCCCCACAGAGTCCTTTTGTGAGAGTAACAGGGAATTACACTGGCTACCTGCCAGCTCTCCAAACTGTGGCTGTTTGCAATGGGCAGGGAGAAGCCTTGGCCAGCTCTGCAATTTATTTGATTTCTCTCAGGTGAACCTGACCTGGTGAGTTACTGACAGCTAATACATCTGTTTGGTCCAACACTTGATATATATTTACACAAATTTATTTGGTTCATCTGACCTCTACTCTATTTACTGGAAAGTGTGGCTCAGGTGTAGGAACTTCCCTGATAACAGCAAGGAACAACAAAAAGAATTAACTGAACCTTTATGCTATGGCTTTATAATTCCCAAGTCCTTCCTTACAGTTTGGTCATTAAGTGGTCCCACTTATGCCCTACTTGACTTCCTGCTTTTGATTTAGGAACCTTTGACTAGAAGCTCGAGCACACCTTGCAAGGTGCTCTTCAAGTTTTTAGTTCTCTATTTCCTGTCTCCATTTGACCTGCCGTGATTTGTGGGCTTTCTAGTTCTCATTTGGACAAGCTTTGTACTTTTTAAAGGAATTTTTTAAGCCTTCCCTTATGGTAGCCTTCTTGGAGTCATGCTCCCGGGAGATAGGTCCCTTTGATGGTTTTTCTTAGTTTGGTTTGCTTTTTTCTTTTTCTTTTTTTTTTTTTTTAATGCAATGGTTTACATGGGCTTCTAATACAACACTTTCCAGCATTGCAGGCCATTTGTAGGCATCTTGCTTTTCAGACTACTAGTATACTTATTTTACTAACTCTCTTTTTAAAGAATATATAGTGCTACTTCTTTATATTAAGTATTTGCACACTGGATTTATTCAGTTTACTCTCTCCCAGTGCAACATAAAACTTCATTGTACTGAGAACATTGTTATGGAAGGGTTTTCCTTGAAATCACCTTGAGGAAGACCTTGTGTATCACTTGAGACAAAAATCAGGATGGCTTTTTTTTTTTAAGTCTTAAAACTACTGTTCAGTCCAACAATTTAATGTCTATACCTCATCCTGTTGAAACCTTGACTGTAAATGTCTGTATACATGTATACAAAATTTGTGCTATTACCAGGTGTGCTAAAGGCACAACTTTTGATTTCACTCCATATTACCGGATGAGTTTTATGGTCCTGAACAAGAGTTTGCAGTACATTCCCAGTCATTTTTATTAGCTAATTTTTACTATTTGAGTGGGCAGAAATCCTGGGCAAGGCCTTTACAGAGCTTCTCACTTCCTGCAGTATTTCTAACATTACACTTTCATGCTGTGACATTCTCCTGCCTGCACATATTATACTCTCATCCCTGCAAAGCTGGTAGCCTGGCAACTCTGTACCCCATTGATCAGTATCCCATTGATCATTCTCCTTCTACCACATCTGAGACATGTATCTTAGCCAGCTGTCATCTGACAGACAGCATTCCTGTTCTCTATCTCACTTTTTAGGCTTCCAACACTGGCACAGAAGCACTTGCCGGATGCACCCTTCCCCTGCTGTTAATATTGCATGTGTCAGCTCACTGAAGGCCCTTCTCTGTACTCCTGCTTTATTTTTTCCTCCCCATTTCCCCTAACCTCCCCTTTGGCCTTTTCAGACTCAAGCTGTGAGCTACATCCACCCTATAGTTTGTATTACCAAAAGTTAGGTTTTCCTTTCTCCACGCTGATTTCTAGGTTTCTTGTTGAAGTGTTCCTCTAGAACACTCCTCCCAGGAAAATATATCTTTACCAACACAGCAAAGAGTCACCAGCTCTCCCTGTCCCATAAGTTCTGTAGGATCTGCTGCCATTACACTTGCCAGGCGAGATACGCTGTTGGCCCTCTCAGGTGTCAGCTGTGCACCCGAGGATAAAGCCCAGCACCAGCACCACCTCCCATCCCTGAAATTTTCCCATGCAGCAGGAACAACTTCATAGCAAGACAACACTGATTTTCCAGGGATACCTTTGATTCTCATTGCTCCAGGCCAGCAGCTCACTGCAGAACACGTGCGTTTGATCAACACTCGGAGCCTCTTGCACTGCACAGACACGCTCACCAACCCCACCCAGGCAGGAACCTGCACATGCTGAGCATTGCACAGTGCCCCAGGCAGCCTCAGCTCTGGCTCTCTTGCTGGGCCCTATGGCATAAGAAGCAGAAAACTGCTTGGGCTTGAAAACATTTTAGATTCACTTCATCAGTCAGACGACGTCCCCCTCACTCTAAGCTACCCCAGTAACTAGGTTAAGCCAGTAGAAAAACATATACCTGTGCAGGGAGAAAAACCTCAGATTTTAGATAAAACCAAAAACCAAAGCACCAAGCTGACCCAGGGATCTCCAGCAGAGATCCCCAGCAGCACCTCTGCTGTCCCCAAACACTACAGCCCTGGTCCCTCAGAGAGAGGTGCCTTGTCCTCTCCTGACCCCAGACAGGCTCCATACCCCACATGGAGCCCCGTGTGCAACCACTCAGCCACACATTAGGAAAAGCCCCCCAAGGGCCATCACTTCTGTCAGCCCAGGTCACACACTGGCTTCCTGGAGGAAAGAAGTTGTTTTCCAGCTGTAGGTTGACTACCAGTGCTCCTGATGAGTTTGAAGGTTCTGTTACAGTGGTTGCACAACAAGGAAAAGACAACTGTCAGCACTACAGTTCAGCTGCTGTTGCAGCTCTTCACTAAACCAACACCTCTAACTTACTTTTTTCAGCTGCAGTCAAGTAAATGTCTCTCCCTCAGGAACTTAAGAGGTATCAACCAAGGGTGAGAAGGCAGCAGGAATGTCTAACTTGCACTACCATAAAATCAGGATATGGCATTGAACAGAGTATTTGGTTTGCTTTTATGCTTGGATATTTAATGCAAAGTTTTGGGACCGGATTCTTTCACCCAATGCTTTCTATTCAGGGCTTATTTAAGATACATCATCGTCTTTGCCTTTTTGCAACAGCGTGGCATTTTTTACTCACGTTTTTCATCATATGCCATAAACCACAAACTGAGTATCTTTTTATGATTATTTTATCATCTTAAAACGCTAAAAGAAATGATATGCACTACATATAAGTGAACATCATCAGCATTTACTTTCAAGTATGCCACTGACAGCAAAAGTAGCATTCTCATCTTTTTTTTTTCCTCCAGACTCTTACTTCATACTTTGTAACCATTAGAACTTAAAAATAAACTTAAAGCATCTGCAGGGTTACCAGTATTGCTAGTACTTGAGTTCCTTTCACCATCACTCTTCCTGGATTTTGTATTTCAATCATCATTATACAGGCTTGGTTGATTTAATATTGTCTTTTATGCACTATGTTCGTAAAGCCTTATTAAAGTTTAATGAAGACACGGAATCGGATAATATTTGCATGTAAAATAAATCTGTAGTCTAAGCAATACAAAGTATCTATAATCATCAAAACAAATCACTCAGCACAAAAGACAATAGAAAGAGAATGTAAACCAGGGAAGCAGAATTTATACAGAATCTCTTCCTAGGTATCTACCAAATTTAACACACTTAATTTAACACAGAAAACTTTATCAAACAGAATTGCGATTTATATAATCGATTTTTTTACCTTTAAAAACCCCAATATCTATAAAACTCAAATATAGTAAGCACTTGTCCTAATTTTTTTATTATTTCTAAATTACAACTGCAGAATATATCAGTAATGGATAAACTATGACATATGTGGGCTAAGTGACAGATGAAAGGGCCCTCTGCTGACATGCTACCCATATTATGGGATAACAGAAAGAAAAGAATCAGTTTCAATATACCTCTAAAAATTAAAAAAGGCAATGAAAATCAAGATGAAGGTGCATATTCTTTGCTCTCGTACTATCTGCAGGAGATCTAAGCAATTTGAGACATAATTTATTCTAAGATCAAAGTTGTCCTAGTTCAAGTCTCTCCGCTGGCAGAAATGATTTTATATTAGCAAATTATTTTACTGTTTTTGTAGCAATTCTCAGATGTGTTTTTAAGTTCTCTCACTGCAGTAGCAGATTACTGAAGACCAGGGAAATATTTTGGCTGAGTCAAAGCCAGATCACAAGTCTGCTTCTCCTTAGACACAGGTAAAACAGCAGTGGTTACTCTTAACCATCATAAACACATGCGATAGTTCCAGTAGTTCAGGCAGGAGAAGACAGAATGTCCCCAGTGAACTGACACTAGAATTGAACCCATGCTGCAAAATCTTATCTGTGAATACTCATTTGAATTTTAAAACACATTTGCTTTGACTTCAATTTTGCATCCCTTTTGTGTTTGCTTTTGGCATGTTCTAGTAAATTAATTACCAGCATAAATGCTTGCTGAAGCTGTGGATTTTCAGCAAATACTACGAAATATTTACTGAAAGTGCCCTTTAAATTTACAGTTGTGGTTATAGCCAGCAGCAATCTGATTCTGGAGGTTAATTTATGCCTGTCAATGGAGAAGAAAACAGCAGGTAACCCCCATCTTTAAATTTCTACTATTAAAACCAGCAAGAAACCATTCATGACTCTTAGTGACTTAATTGCGTAGCTACAATAAACAATTTTGGATGATAAATACTTCAGAACACACAAACAGTCCGAAAATGTACTGCAAGTTAAAGAAAACACATTTTTGTCAATTCAAAGTTATGCATAAAGTTTTGCAACCTTCCTAATGCTGGAATTGCTACAGGAATGGCAGCTTCTGCCATGTGTAAGAACTTTGCTGCTGGCAAATTTTGTGACTCGTTCCCCACCAAAATCATGAGCTTACATCTTAGTTTCATGGGATCACAATTGAAAAAACCACACTAGCATTTAACCCACACATCCTGTCACTATTCAGAACTGCTCAATGTGCCATCTTGAAGTAAGAGAGTAAATCCACCCTCCCTTGTGAAAACGGGGTATAGTCTGCTTTCTAGAAGCATCCGCAAGTTGTACTAAAATTGCTGTCATGAAGGTTGTGAAGCCTGGGATTTCAACTCAGGATATTACAACAGTTTGGGTTTTTCACTTGCAGCGTGTGCAAACAGGCTTGTTTCTCTAAACTGGACCACTTTGGAACGCTCACTGATGGCAGCAGAGAGGGAATGGAACCACTGATGTACCCCTTGGTCTGCGCCAGGCCCACGTTTGATCTCATACTCTGACAAGCACACTGTAACTCCTTCTGGCCAAACCCAAACAACCTCAACGTTTTAACCTCGGTTAAAAAAGTGTACGTTCCTCTCTCCAAAAATCCATGCCATAAAGTAGTTAAGGAAGTGAAATATATATTTATAGAAATACATATTCCTGTGGTAACGAATGGTAGAGAGCCATCCCAGCAGAGTCCACGGTCTCTTCCCTCCTTAGGGAGGTGCATCACTAACACACCTCTTATCAGCAATATCAGATGCTTCAAATCACTGTTTTGCTTCAGCCACAAATTGTCTTGACCTGGCAACATGACTATTATCAAAGCAGGAGAGCAAAGTAATGCAGCTCTTTAGGAGAGGGTCAGGTTTGCAGAGAGTCAACCTCATACACTGTCAGCTCTAAACAAGCCTTTTTCTAAAAGCAACACATCAACCCATCCTTCAAGTTAAAGAAAACCAGGACAAGTTTGCATTGGAGTATACATGAAATCAAAGTGAAGAAATGACCTCTGAAGACTTTGATCAATACAAAGCAGCATAAGAAACAGACACTCACAACAGATCAAGCACGGGGAATTGTATTCATCTTCTTGAAGCTGGATGACTTTGAGAATGAGCAGACATTAAGAAACAGCAAAGTGACCCCCTCCAGAAAAAACATTCAGAGGAAATAGCTGGAGAACCAAAACATGTTTGCCTTCATTATTTCTTGGGTAAAGAAGGTCAGAAATTTGAAATATTGAAGGACATATAGCTGAAAAGCTCAGCAAACAGAGGGTGTTCTGCTATTTTTGTATACAGGGGCACATAACTCTAAAGAAAAATCATGAAGTGAATAATGAACCTTCTTGGGACTATATGAGATTATTTTTACTTTTCAAGTTACAGCACTTCAGTTTTTGGCTTCCCTTGTCTAAAGATATTTTATGACTCTAAATGAAAAGTTATATTTTTATTGGGATGGTTACACAAGCAAGAAATTAAACTCTCTTCAATTTTGGCAAATAAGCCTCAGAGGAACCCTTCAAAATCTTACAGATTTCTGTCTACCAAAGGGTTGTGACAAACAACACTTCAAACAGAGTAACTAAAAAAGTAGTAAACATAATTAAAGAAACAATCATACTTCAGGAAGATGTCTTCAACATTTTCAGTTTTTGAATATTGGGCAATGTAGCTATAGACTTCCATGGGGAAAAAAAAAAAACTAAAACAATCTATAGTTCTACTGGTGTTTTAACATATGAGAAAACATTTAAGCCTTTCCATTCTGATTTTGTTTTTATAAGGAACAAAGTGTATCCTACTGAAAACACAGCAGGAAGGGAGTAGAGGCTATTTCTGTTAAGCTCCTAGTTTTCAGCAAAGAAGGAGCTCCCCATGTGAAAAGGTTAGATTTTAGCAGGATGAAGACCAGACAGCTATATCCTTCCCAAAGTGCATTCCTGGTGCCCACACACATTCCTACAGGGATGTTCTGCATGCCAGGCAGGACCCCGGGCCACATGTCCCCTCCACCCACCACAAGTTCTCCCCAGCCAGCCTGGGCAGCCAAAACAGGACTCCAGAGCAGACTGGGGCCTGGTCAAGAGCTTCCTCTGAGAGCAGAGTCTGCACCCTGTGACTGCAGAGAATTCTACTGGGTTGGTGAGACACAGCATTCACTTTCCAACATAAAAAACAATCCAACTTACAGCCATAGTATTGTCATTTTCCTCCATTCAAAGTTGTATGTGGAAAACTGTGGTTCAGATTTAAGATTTCTTACAATTATAGTTAGTCATACTACATATATTTCATAGCTTCTTGCAAGAAAATATTTTAACACTTATTTATTAATAGGAAGTTGCTCCTCCATTTTCTGTGATATGTTAGTTTAAAAAAAATAAACAATTAATGATTGATCTAATATAATTTATCAAACATTTATTTTATCTTATTCGAGGTTAACAGGCTTTATGTCTTCCAAGTAATTTGTTTTACTTGCCTATTTTAACATAATGCAGAGTACTGATGGATTTAATTAGACCTCTGTATTTTTTTCAGCTTCAGTGTCCTCCAACACAAACGCACCTGTAACACACCGGTACAGCATGACCTGACAGAGCCAAAACAATGTCTCCTGCTGTGCTCTTGTGTGACACAGCAAGGGAGAGACCTGGGAAGACTGAAGACTGTTATTGGAACCTGTGATCCACATCCAAATGAGTGGGGAATTTATCTGAGAAACTTCTCACGTATTGGAAAAAAAAATCAAACCAAAACAAACCAACAAAAAGCTTTACAAAACTATTTTGGGTACACAAGTTTTCATTCAACCAGCTGCATCTCAAAATGACAAAAACAGGTTGGAAGGAAAAGCTTAGGCCATGGTTTAGCCCAGATTATTTGAAAGGGTTTTTGAACTCACATTGGTACCCCTTTTCTCATCAGGCCTCATGAAGGACAGGGCATACAAAATATGCAGGCAGCTCTGTAGTTCATAATAGAAGACATCTACCACCCATTTTTCCTCTCTCTTTGCCTCTCTCCGTATCATACAAACATTTTCATTCAGGTGCCTAAAAGAAGGCATGTGAACCCATCCTGAGAAAAAAGAAGACAAAGTGCCTTGTGCTTTTTTTTTCTTATTATTATTTCAAAATCACTTGACATCCTTTTTTATTCCCAGAAAATCTGAGCATCTGAGGTACGCACAGTCTGGAACTTGTGTTTCTGAAGAAGGGTACATGGATACCCAGATTTCAGAGCACTTCTGAATCCAAGTTCATGAAATAATAACATATAATGAAAAGTATCATCTGTGGATCTGCTGTGAAAACCATTAAGATGCATTTTTAACTTACATTTTCAAGTTCCTTGTGTTAGAAACAAAGTTTGCTCACTCCTGTCCTGTCAACTGCCCTGGGAGATTTCAAGAGCCTTATCTCTTGAAAAATACTCAGTCATATATATTTCCTTAGTCACACCTCAAACATTCATTTCTAGTTCCTGAAAATTCTTCAGAACCAAGTTACTCTGGAAAAAAAAAGCTGGAATCAAGTTCCTAAATGCTAATAAATACGAGTATATATTTCATTTTACTTTAAACAACCAGGTCTAACGCAGATGAAACTAGGCATGAAGAAGGTGGAAAAAAAGGCCTGGGTCCCAACACCTAAAACAGCAAAGAGTCACAAGAAATAAACAGCTCCACAGAGTCATTGAATCTTTCCCAGCTGCCCTCAGCTCACAGTCAGCAGAGGTGTTGTTTTATGGGTGCTGTAAGGACTGGGTCAGCAGTGCCAACTGCTGCAATAATGAACTTATGAACCCTGTGATTTACATGAAATATGGCCCAGCTGCATAAGGTCCCAGGTACTGAGATCAAGTTGCTTGAAATCCACAGCACGTTCACAAAGTCTTTTTCCAGGGCTGGGGTTGAGGTGGGGAGGCCGTGACAAAATTTTTGAGAAACTTCAAAGGTCAAACACACTTCTCAGTCTGAACGAGTTAATGTGTGCTTTGTATTTGTTCAGTTAGTGATTTATTTTGTCCTTAGAATAGGGGAAATTTTAAAAGACTTTCTGGGCAGTCTGTGACTAGATACAGTAAGTAAGGTTATGTTCTACACCAATTGTTTCTAATTTCTTCTTGTTCAGGAGTATGTCATTACTGAAGAAATAAAGACTGATTCAGCTGAGGTAAGATCAGATGTCAAGAGAGAATCTAGAGCTGTCAGTAGTGACTACAAGCTTTAATTAGCAACTGCACAGGTAATATAATAGAATAAATTGATAAAAAGAGTTAAGCTGTTCTTACTATTCTGTTTGGACTAGAACTCTCTTTCACGGTAGCCTGTGTTTCAATGAATAGCCCAATTACCCAAGATTTAAGAAGCACAGCTATGTCCACCATCTCACCTGAATAACAAGTCTAGAAATACAGGGAAGAAACCTACTGGTACTCTGTGTATCCGCATATAGCTTGCAAGTATTTCTTTTTCTGATTCATAGAGTTTGTTAATTCTCCAATAAACTAAACAGTACTTGAGAGCAGCTGTACCCTTGATTTTGTGCAAAATAAAAAATATTAAGGTTCCCCAAAATAGGTCTATTAACCATCACTCAAGGACATTGAGGTGTCATTTTCATCATGGATGCTGACAACCATTTTAAACATTAGTCTGAAAAAGATTTCAAAACTATAATTCTGCACTACACATAAAACTTTTGTGAACACATTATTGAATATGTTAAACTATCTATAGTGAATGGGGGTGGATATACCATCAGGCATTAAAAATAACATGACTCAACAATTCACAAGTGATCTACAAACAAAATGATAATAACACAGACTTTTGAATCATCTGTTCCCCTTCAACTTCTACTTTCCCAACCAAAAGTAACCACTAGCTGAGTAAATACACACAATGCTTAATAAATAGTTTTGTTGAAGTAGTTACTTTTTGCTTTCAGAAGTCCTTTGGAGCTATAACATCAAAACAATCAAAAAAAAAAAAATCCAACAACTTCATGAGAAAAAGAAGAAATAAAGGGGAATCTGCAATTATTGAATAAGAACCTGAAGGAATGGCTTGTTGCTTTCTAAGCATGCACAAGAACACTGAAAACTGCCATGGACATTTACTTCAAGTTGAATGGACACTCAACAATTTCCAAATGCTAGAGAGAGAAGGGGCTTTGGGGTGCAGGGAATGCATTTTGCTCAGTTCCTGGAGTACTCCTTTGGTACAAGGAGTCAGATGAGACCTGCACAAAGCTCATTTTGCAAAGATATTCAAGATTGCAAAAGCTAGAGTTTAGCTTTGGATTTTTTGTCTTGATCCAGAAAAGGAAGTTCTTCTTTACATATTCTAGAATGACAAATATAGAGTTGCCCAACTATTGAGATCCCTGACTGTTTGTAGGATCTGGGATGTCAACAATGAGATGGAATGATCAGTCATGGAAAACAGGTATAAATCTTATAGTTTGGAACAAATAGGACCTTGTAGGTAACGAGGGCACTGGTCTTCCATTTTTGCAAAACAGTAAAACTGAACTCTGATCATGAAGTTAAATGTTGTGACAACAAACTAAACCAGAATGCTAAATCACAGTAAATCAATGTAGAAATTACAATATAAAGACAAACAAGCCCCCAGCTTACTGAATATTTAAAGTGAACACCCTCAAGTATTGACATATTTCTTAAAAATGGCTAACTTGTCACAGCATTTTCTTGGAAAACATATGGAAAATTGTACTCCTTTCTTTCTTGCTAAAATTAAAGTGCCTGCTCCAGGAGGAGAGCACAAAGCATCACTGTGAAACCCACATGGAAAAAGCAACTGTCTAGTCAAAATACTCCACGAAAAGACACGAAGTAGATTAATTACTCCCTGGAGCAAGCCTTGCTAGGAGATGCAGTCATGGGCACACAAGGAAGATAGAGAAAATTACCAATTAGTTCATATATATTTCAACTATTCCTTACTGACAGAAAAGTATTGACAAGTCTTGAGATTGTTCAGGACATCAGGGCCTGGGGAATAGCAGCTCCTCCCCAGTGTGTGCTTGAGATACCAGTTATTAGTGTCAAGTACCAATAAGCCCACCCATGTGAAAATGGCAAGTCTTGGGTACAGTTTCCCTTAGGTGAGTGCGCAATTTCTCTTTCAGGGTTTCTCTGATTCCATTTAATCCTCGTTATCTAATTAAAAAAAAAAAAAGGCATTGGAGGAATGGGAGTAAATCTGTAACATACAGTGTTTGGTCAAGAGGTTCTTCCCTTGCAGAGAGACAAATGTACTTCTCCTTAACAAGGAATGAAGCTAATTCTTAGGTAGAAATAATATTGTCAGGGAAAACAAAGCCAAAGCCACTTACTACATCTATTCATGTCCATTATGCTCAGTGCTGTTTAAGCATGTTCATGAGATTCAGCTGTAGGAATTCACATTTTCTTCAGTAAAACAAACAAACACAACCACAACGAACACCTTCCAAAACAAACGAGAAAAACCCCAAACAAATAAAAAAAAAACCAAAACAAAGAACAAACAAACAAACCCCCAAATTGTACCTAAACAAAATCTCCCAACCAATCAATGAAAAATTGCTCAGACGAGCACGGAGAGAAATAAAAAAAACCCTTTGAATGTTTTATTCACTTTTTTAAAGAATTTATTTCTACAACCCAAATATATAAATGAAAAATTACTAGAAATCAAAAGGCTGAATATTGTAGAATGCAATAATCATTAAGTTCTTGGTTTACATTCTAGTATAGGCATGTGCAAATATTTATAAATTAAAAAACACATAGCAAAAGAAAAAAGTGGCAGGGGATTGGGTGAAGTGCCCATTTCCTTTAGGATGTATATCCATGTGGACAGACATTCTAACTGAGGCTTCAGTTATGCTGGATTTAGGAAAAACTGCTTCAAATAAACCAGAATTTTCCCATTTTTTCATTCAATTTCTAATACTTAATAATCAAATATAAGTCAGAGGTACCTTCCCAAATCTACTCTAATTTACTGAGTGTAGTCAGATATGATCTCAGAGGACACCTGAAACCAAGAAAAGAAAAAACCAAAAGTATATCCTGCAGTAGAAAACTGTGTATGCCAGCAGAACACCAGGTTAAAATAACAATATCACTACCAAACAAGATTAATCGAAGGAAATCTAACACTGAGACTAAAGCTATCTACCTTAGCAAACAAAAATGTCTTCTACTTCCTGCTTGTAATTTTTGTTACTTTTTTTTCCTCTTCAAATATCCATAAAATCAAAAAAATGTAGGTGTGGGTCATCCATTACCATTGGAGAGTAGCCACAGCTTTAACACACAAAACCCCTTCAGTTCACAGTGTTTGGTTGAGCTTTTCTTTTTGTTTTGCTTTGAGGGGTTTACTTGTTTGTTTTTGGTTTTTTTTTTAATCTATCCCAAGGGATTCACACCTGCATAGAAAGTACTTTCTACACCACTTGTCTTATTAACACACTACAAATAACTTATCATAGTCAGACCTCCCTCTGCACCAAAACTGCATGCAGTTATCAGACCCTGTACATCTTCCAAGTTCAGTTATTTCCCTCACAGACTTTCTAAAATCTGAAGACTGACAGAATAATATTTTAAAATATAATACAATAATTCTAAAATTCTGGAATTTATTTCTGCCTCTCAGCTGATATTCCCTGATTCCAACAGCACCATAAACTAAATAACCTGAAAAGGGAGCAATGAATTGCACCTGCTGAAGTTTCTAATGTGAAAGTAGTGTTCATTTATGTGATATTATTCATCAGAAGCAGAGCACATCTTTTTTTCCCCGTGGTTAGAAATATAGATTTGCAAACACTCATAATGGAGAAAAAAAAGATATCAGAGCAAAGACGATCAGTGCTTGGATTTTACCTGTGAGATTACATCTCTTTGTTGTGAATAAGAAAGAAAACCACTGATAAGTAGCGAGGAAATTAAAACACCCCACTAGAAGACAGAAATTATGGAAAATTTGGGTTTTTTTCAACAGGAAAGAGAGTCCTCATTGTCTGACCATGTGGCCAACGCAGTTGTCTAAGCCACGTTACTGTTAGTCAGACACTTCTCCAAAACTGATTCAAAATACAGAACTTACAGCACACTTATTTCCTCCTAACAACTTAGGCTGACTGCTCAAATGTTGTTTATACATAGAATAAAATTATTTTTACTTTGAATTAAACTGCAGATTCTCCTTGTCTTTACCAACTGACTACATAGAGGACCTAGAGAAACTGTGACCCCCTGCTAATCCATTTTTTTCTTGACCACACAATGGGTAAAATGTTCATCTACTGAAGAAAAGTCTTTCCAGTGACTCATTTTTCCTTTGCTCTAATAGGAACATATACACAAAAATAATAATAAAAAGGGTAACAGAAAATAAAAAATACTACAAAGATGATACAATTATCACCTTGGGAATAGAGGAAAGAATGAGCCAGACAAAATAGATGTGAGTTGCATCAGTTAGTGTCTAGCTGCCAGGCTCCTGGACACTGAAATACTGTAAGAAGCCTGAGAGAATATGACTGGAAAGGTAATGGAAAGCAGACATGAACCTTTGATTGATAGTTAGCTAAAGCCCTAAATTCAGACTTCAGAAAGGATGAAGAATATTTAATTCTTCATTAAAATGGTGCTGAAAGAATAGCGTCAAGCCCAATTCACAGTTAGTATTTTCGCTAATTGCAGTCACACATTTGAAATTACTACAACTGTGGGGGAAAAACTGAAATTAAATTTGTGTAGGGGAGCATAGCAGTTAAACAGTGATTATCAAGGAAAATTATGTGGCTTCTGGGAAGTACTGAAAGCAATGATCCCAAATAACTTACCATTCACGGGTAAAAGTCTGTGCACATTTTATAGTTCCGTAGAGTATTACTTTGTCTTCAGTGACAAAAGAGGTACAGCCCTCAGCAAACAACAGTAGGGCCCACAGATCCTGCTATAAGCAGCAGATTACCAAGAATGAACACAACATGCAAAACTACTGAGAGTGGCTTTTATAACCTCTATTGAGACAAGGGAAATCTTATTTTCCCCTTTTGCTGGCAGTGGCTGTCTGCACAGGGAGACAGCACAGAATAGTAGGAGTGGAACTGCAGAGAAAAACACTGGGTACTGAGGACTCAATTCTGACATGACATACATTTTTAAATATTTCACTTCAAATTCTCCACTCCATACGTCCGACTGAATGATCGCTAGGGGTTGGATGCACAAGACAAACTCATGGGATAGTTCTCTTACTTTGAGTCTATTTGCATTTAAGTCCAGGTCAGAAGCAAGTCTTCCAACTGCCTCCACTTATGGTGCTTCTGTTCACCCTGCAAATGGCCACGGGACATACAGAGTGGATTCCTACCCAGTTAAACCCATCAAACATCCAGTCCAGGAGGGTATCTGATGAGCCCCAAACACCAACAGCTATTCAGTACAGGACCAGACAGTAATGACTAAAACATTCAGTTAAGCTAGATCCTCACCACCGACTGGCCTGCTGCAAAGGTCTACTGCTCCCACTGGACTAAGCTTCTTGGTTAATGCAGTCACAGCCTTAGGCTCACACTACTTTCTCTTCGTGGCACTAAGAGTTATAAAAGAGAAGATGAAATCAAGACAAATAAGAACTGAACTGCAGCAGGCAGTGTTTCTGGAGGAAAAGATGTTTGTGCAGGTTACATCCATTCTGATGTTTAAAGCCGTGTTATGCAATGTGCAAGAAAGACACAGCCCGGGGAGAACAATGTCGACATGATTAGCAACTTGAAAAAAAAACTAACACAACTTTTTTAGTTAATGATTTCTGGGGTAGAAAGCAAACATTTTTCATCTGCACTGTTTAATTGCAGGACCATCTTTATGGCAAAGGCTTTCAAGGGAAAATATAATTAGCACTGATTCAAAAGGAAAATAACTTATGTTTCCTTCCCACCAAGCAGGCAATATCTTTAAAGCTATATTTAGACTTTAACAGAGCCATTTCCCAATCTGAATTCTATAGTGAAAAAAATACCAATGAAGTTAAAGTTAGGGATAATACATTCTGGAACACAAGCTAGAAATCTAATTGAACCTAACAAGCTCCCGCTAAATAATTTTCGGTCCTTACACATTCCCATTTTTCAAGTTCTTTCCTGACTTCCATTCATCTCTTTCAAATTTGTGCTACCAATGCGATGAGAGACCACCCTCCCATCATGCAAAGTGAACCGATGAGCATTTTAGGAATCTTTCTACTGTTAAGCTTCTACTCTCATGTCTAGCCCTCTTTACTTATAAGGTAATAGGAATAAAACCAATCAAAGTAAACAGAATTCCCATTTTTTAAGCAAGGGTTGTGTTATTTAATCATATTTTAGTGTCAAAAACCTAAGCTTGTTGGAAAAAACAGCTGTCAATTCTGCCCCAATGTTTAATGTCTTTATCAATGATCTGGATAAAGGGATCATAAAGTACTTGAGGCTGCACCTCAAGTACTGTGGACACTCAGTTCAAAAAAGACATGGAGGAGCTGGAGTGAGTCCAGAAGCGGGTGACAGAGTGGTTGAAGTGTCTGGAGCACAAGTCTCATGGGGAGGAAGTGATGGTCACCATTCCTGCAGGTATTTAAAAGCTGTGTAGGTGTGGCACTCCGAAACATGGTTCAGTGGTGGACTTGCCAGTGTTAGCTTAACAACTGAACTCAATCTTAAAGGTCTTTCCTAATCTAAACTATTCAGTGATTCTATGAATGTCAGCAAGTAAACTGCAGAGCAAAAGGTCTTCCTTAGGGGAAACAACAATGCTAGAATTACTATTGGCTATAATTTCTAAGTTGCACACAGATTCCCGAGTCAAAGTGATGACACATAAAGACTAATAGCACTGACTACTTAGAATCAAGTCTTTCTGAAAATGTACAATCTTACATGATCATTGAAGGTACTTCAGTACATTCATTCTAATTCTTCCTCTGCTCAAATCTTCAAGAAAATGCATAGACATTTGAATATTGTATATTGATAAAAAGAGCATATTGATACAAATGAGAAGCTTTTGATGGCCAAAATAAATTTTTATAAGGCACCAAAAATAAATATTTTTCAATTCTTTTACTATTCTTCATTTCTATTCACATCCTGATGCTGATAAATGATACAAAAGCACTACATTTCTCAGTAGATAAAGTAGATAAAACAACAGTCATGGTTCTTAAGAAATAACTTGCTGGGAAAAGTGAATCCTTCAGGGAATGTTTGTTTTCTTTATTTTCAGTAAAATGCAAGAACAGAACCACTTTGGGTCTGTTTGTTTTGTGGTTATTTAAGTTCATTTTTTAGTTGGGATTGGGTTTTTTTGCTTAAATTCAAATGTCACTGGTTAATTCCTGGCAGACAGTGCAAGTACACTTTTAGTGACATTCTGAATTACTTAAGTGAAAATTTCAAACATCCCTAACTCAGAAACCTCAATTCCCTAGGCATGCATTTTAACACCAAAATATTTACCCAATGTTATTTTAAAATAGCTTTAAAACTTCATTTTTGTCAATAATTTTTTAAAAGAAAGATTGCACAAAGGTCACTTTTTTTTTTCTAGTGAACTTTGTAACTAAGAGAATAGAGAATGTATAATAACACAAACTCATGGAAAGACTTCTCTGAGATTGTGCAGTGTCTTTGAGAACCTGGAAGTTTTTACTTTCAAGATAAATATACTGTTTTTAGAAAAAGAAGATTCTACAGTTCCCTGTCCCCTGGCACCTTCCAGATATAACTGGACTGAGCAAATTAAGCTTGACCACCACTGAGCAAAGATGTGCAGCTTTTAATTAGATAGCGTGGGGGTGATGGCTGCAGGCCTTCTGGATAGATCATAGTTGTTGTGCCATTCAGCCTTTAGAATATTGAACAGTTTTCTGAAAGAGTAAAGGGTCTAAAATCATCTCACAACTATAAAAGGCATTTTATCCTAAAGGTTTCTGTAGTGTTTTAGAGACTTCACCGGGAAAGTGAATAATCATCTGAAAGAGAAGAACCAGTGGACTCATCAAAATGCAAATAACAAATGAGAGGAAAGTACAAAATAAGGCAGTTCTGTTTCCACATTTCCTGAAACTGTACCAGATGGCCCAGTGCTTGCCTTTCATTAACTAGTGTGCTGGGATAAAGCTGTGTTAATTAAATCACTAAACTACCACTAATTCTCTGTTATTTACTAATTCAACAAATTTAATTTTTTTTTGTTTTGTTCAATACAGCAAATTCTAATTAAGTCTTGTAAAGTTGAAAGGATCAATAATTAAATAAAATAGATGAATAATGATATGTGGTTGTCTGTTGTAACATTAGCCATAAAATACAAGTTCAAGGCACAAACTACCTCACATGGAAGGAATATTTCGCACTAAGGAGACCCCACGGAACAAAATATTGAAGCAAGAACTTTATAATATACTTGCTAGGGCATTACAAATGCTGCCAAAACACTAATGGAGATGCAGGCTGTTTGGCACTGAGCTGTGCAGCTTTTTCCTGAGATAACCTTAAAAACAGGAGAGTCTGGCTTTGGGGCCACCCAAGTTACAGAGCTTCAGCTTCCCTGCACCAGCTGGAGGTAAATACATAGCAGTGCAAGCTATGAAGAACAGATCTTGTCTCTGCTCAGGTTCTTTTCACCTCTAAGTCAAAGTCTTGTCCAGAAAGCATCCAGAGTGCCAAGCTGTCCAGTTACCCTCTCCTGCCATGTGACCTTTTGGGAAAAATAGCCATCCAGGTACACCAGAGAAAGCCATCAGGTGTCCTAATTGTTCCCAGCAGGACTGGTAATTCAGGGGCTTATCTGAGTGTTTCCCTCCATTTTGCTCTCTGCTTGCAACAAGAAATTCTGGAAATACAGAACATTATATGTTAGGAGCTTTGGTTTCTTCACTCAACCACAGTAAGTTAAGAAGTCCTTTCTTCTTTTTACTTGCTAAAATTTGAGGAAAAAAAAAAGAAAATCAGTCCATAAAATAATCAGATCTGTTGATTCCCATACAAGGACTCTGACAGCTTTCTGGGTCCCTACTGAGGAGGCACACCAGCACCAGGACAACCAAGTCCCAGCCCAGTAGACACACAAAACCCTGGAGCCTAAAGAGTGAGGAGCAGGAAGCAGAGAACTGTTTCTGTTCCAGAAGGGCTGATTCACATTGCTTAAAGAGTAACACAGCATAGCTCAGGGCCCATGTTTATGGCACAAATTAGAACTCCTCAAACAAACAAAAACCACCTTGCAGCTGGGGTGCCAGCCGGCTTCATAACAAATGTAAACACCTCAGAAAATATTTGCAAAATCACAACAAATACTGGCAATCTTTCGCTATTCTACATGTGTTTTTGGAGGAAGAGAATTGTGCAAGAAATTGACACTTAACTAAAAAAAAAACAGGGTCAAAATTATTATAATGGTTACAACTGACCCTTAGTGTTTGTATTCCAGCTGCATCCACAGTCAGTATCTTTTTCTCACTCTACTACGCAAGAGGAAACATCCTGCCACTAAAACAACTCTAAGACTAATACATGAGACCAGTACAAATTTACCCACCAATACATGGGAATATTCTGTCAGGAGACAGAAAATATTGTTAAGCAAAGCAGACTCCTTAAAAACCTATTTTTCTAGAAGACTGGACTGTACTGGAGGCTGTTGAGTGGACAGTGGGAATAGCAACCAGGGTTAATTAACAATGTTTCTCTAGAGAAGAAAGATTATTAGCAGCACAGAGAATGGATAACTACTTCCTTGGGTAGCAGCTGTGGCACTAATACTCTTAGGTGGTTGGCAAACAAGCTTCCATCAAATATTCATGCCAAATGCTCAGCTGTGTGTATGACAGGTGTAACTAACCTGTCCAGTTTTTAATTCTTTCCATATTTGTATTTATGATTCTCAATTATGTGGTTTCTTGATGTACTCACCCGTGACTTAAGCCAGTGCCAAAGAATCAAAAGCTATGTTTGTTCACTTGCATCATAATAAAAATTATTTTTTGATTCCTAAGAAATGTGAGATTCTAGATGTATTTTTGTTCACCTTTGTTAACGTGGTTTTTCTTAAAACCGTATGAATGAATAGGACACATTAACACCATTTTTCTTCTGAAGCATTAGAGAAAACAAATGCAAGAGTAAGCAACTGAATTGCATAAAAGGATGATTTCTTTGGACAGCTTCTCAAGTGATTGGTTCAAGAATCTGATTTGTTAGAGAAACCTCTGAGGCACAGAGGCTGCTCAGACAGATGAACGGACAGCTGAACCCAGGGTGTGTCCAGCCCTTAGATAAAGCACCTGGCATTTCTTCCTCCATCCTTCTAAAACTCTGCTTAGAAAGAACACTCCAGGTGCAGACTGAGGAATGAAACATGGCTAAAACACTGATTAAATCTCTAATGTGACCCCTGTTGCCTTTGAGGGTAACACATCAGCCAGTCTTCCCCTCCCAACCCCGACCCAGTTCAGCTTCTAGGAGAACACCTTCCTGTCCCCAGCAGCACCAGGGCTGAGCAGGTCAGCCAGGCCAGTTTTTTGTCAACAAAACTTACAGAACTACCTAAACATTACATTTTGCTGTGTGCTGTGCTGATAAAAGACCACAGAGCATCCATTCTCAGAGTTGATGCATAAATCTCTTAACACACAGATACTTCCAGAATGATTAAGAGACAAATACATTACAAAAATAAGGACCCTGACACCTTTTAGATTGGATTTAACAGAGAGAAATACAAATTGTAGCCAACTTTATTTATATAAACTCGCATTTCTAACGCTTCTTTTTTTTCATATTTACCACACCAGAAATTTCCACTTGTTTTTTATTCACTGTTTTTTAGAAACATCCTAGACTATGTACAGATGGTACACGTGTATAGACGTATTCACAGAAGCAGAAAACCTTAACTGAAGCCTGCATTCAATACAGAGCACCCAAATTAAGAGCAATTTAATTGTGCTACTGTTCCATCAGCCAACTCACAGTGATGGAACAAGGCTGATTCGCATCGCGTTCTCACTGGGGGCATTTTTGTTCAGCTTTTCCTCTGGAAAAACTACCATCCTGGATGTGTTCCTCTCTTGGGAAGAAATCGTAGAAGGAGGGGAATTGTGTATAATTATACTTTCTTCCAGTTGTTTGCAATGCTTAGGCTGAACTGCATCTCTTAAGGAAGGAGTTCAGGAAGTTCTTCGAGGGATTATGCACTACTGAACATCAAAGAGGAAATCTAAAATATTCCTCACCTGTCCCACAGCCTCAGCAGCCAAGTCTAAAATGCTTCAAGACTTATTTTAAAAATAGTGATTCTTTGTGGGTTGTTGGATGGGGCTCTCCCCACCAGCCCCCCCCTCATTTATCTCTGACATTCTCTCTGCGCAAGAAAAAGAGGACTGTATTTGATGTATTTATTTCTCACTACTGCTATGGAGCTGAAAATATGAAGAAACTAAGTTCAAGTGACAAGAATATTTGCAACAAGTTTAGTCTGGGAGAAAAAGAAAGCATTTCTTCTTGTACTAAAGGAAAAACAGGTAAAGGGAGAAACGCTTCAGAAGGACAACAACAGGAGTTTGGAAAAGCACTTTACGCTCCTTGTAGAAGGCGTGGGGAAGAAGAGAATGATAAAGTAAAGAAAAGAAGAGAAATGTTACTATTTCTGACATGTCATCTGATAGAAGGAAAAACAAACTAGAGACACAATGAAATCAATCAAAAAATAATTCAATTATTGAGAAAATAATTGTATTGGATTGGCATACTTTGCACTCAAGATGCCCTAATACAAAGGCTAACACATTCCTGGATAAGTTAAATGGTCGTTATGTATCATAAATTTGCTTCTTCAGTCTTTAACATGTTCTCAATTCTTTTAAATCTAAATCCTTTAAATTTACAGTAACTGCTCTGGAGATGATTACACTGTCTTTCAAATTACTTCTAAAACTATCCAAAAATCACCTGAATACTGGGAATTCTGCAGTTAATTGATTAACATATGTTATCAGGTATCAAATTTGATCTGTGCAGAATTAAAAAGTTCTATTATTCTTCATTTGGAACACATGTGGAAACACTATCACAACTCAATAGTACTGTTTTGGAGCAGAAACTACATTTTAACCCTAAATTGCCCAGTTTCTCCTTCTTTCTTGATCTTAATTAAAGAATTTCAACTTGCCCATATCTAGAGAACAGGTAAACAAATTAAAGGCCTAACTCAGTTATTCAAATCCTACAATTTAAATGCCTGAAACCTTCGGTTTGTCAAGGTCTGAAGGTGTGTAAAGCAACAATGAACCTATCTGTCTTAATCTAAAAGTAGTTCACTCTTTCTCAGCTTGGCATTTTCTACTCCTTTTTGCCATGTGATTTCTAGAAGCAGTAAGCACATTTTTGTACTACTATCAGAAAACCGACAATATTTATAACTTCGTTGTATGCACAGACACAAAGCACCGTGGGTGCTCAAACTCTCCGTATATTCCACACCTCTTTTAGAAATATAAGTTTCAATTAAACCCAAGTTTTTTTCTACCCTGCAACAATCAGGTTTATTAATCTTTGACCCTAAACACCCAAACTGTCACTTGCTAAGTGAGCTGCCTGCAGTATCGTTCTGATCAGATTATTTTCATGGCTCTGGTTGCTATTAGCTCCTCTGCACTCTCAAACTGGTGCTCTGATTTTCTTAAACAACAAAGTGTAATTCTGAACTTTGGATACCTTGCTAATATTTCCCTAGACGCATAAAACTCGTCGGTAGTTTAGGAATAATGTTATACTTATTGAAAAAATGATTTCTTTCCAGATAAATCTTACAGTATTATATACTAATTCAATGCACTCAGCAGCAAGCAAAAATTCAGACCTAAAGGCTGAACGCATCATTACCACCTTCTGCATGTCCAGTCACACGTCTCATCCATAATCTCCTACCTTCAAATATTAAATTAATATACACATCCTTCTCTTACATACCTTTCTTTTGCAGTTCATCAATACACACTCATGCTATTTACAGACCAAGGAAGAAACTAAATCTATATTGAATCTTCCAGTAATTCCGCCACGAGGAAGCTGATGAGAAACAAATCCTAAGAGCATTTACACAGTAAATTAAGATGTTTATTTTGAGGAGACTCATTTTAAAGGTGCATCTTACACAAAAACCTCAAGATATGCAGCTCATCAGTGGGCATATCCTGAGACATGGAACATTTTCATATTTTCAAGATATTGCATCATCCTTCCACTGAAGACTTAGGACTCCTTTCATCAGGGAAACAGGGAGCTGTAAATGGAGAGGCACAGTGTTCTTCACTGCCACCTTTTGCACACATTTGTAGATGAAACTACCACCAGTGGAAAACTTGTTTTAGCCAATGGGGAAAAAAGGTTCTTCTGAGTTTAGAAGATCCAACATAAAGTTTACTTTGCATAACTTCTTAATTTCTCAAGTCCATCTGATTTGTTACTGAAAATCTACTTTCCTTGAGAAATTATAAGTTGCCAAAAATGAAGCAACTTCTCAGACTAGTTAAACCACATTCATTGTGGAAAGACTACAGTTTGGTAACTGCAGCTGACCCAAAATTTTACTCTCTCTCCCAATCATTCATTTCTTATAAGAATTACAGAACACATTTTGTTTTGCTGGTGTTTCATGCAATATTATATAATTTAAAAAATTATATTTTCAGAGGGGAATGAAACATAATCTTGTGTTAAAAACATAGTTCTGTAAAAAATGGCAAAATTAATAGTAGGTGTTAGAGGATAAATTAGTTAATTCTTTTTCTTCTGAATAAAAATATGATAGGACAGATATTTAAAAGTCTAACTCAAGTCTAAATCCAAAAATCTAACCTAAACAATTTTATTGTAATTTCTAATTAAACTATCCCCTCATGAACCTACTGGTACAAAGAAGTTTTCACTCCAGAATGCTGATTTTAAGAAAAAAAAAATATTGTTTGTATTTCTTCACAGGTGGAGCCAAGCACTGAAGTGCACTGCTAGCTGTTCATAAACAGGTTTTGTTAAAAACAAGCTAGTGCTGCAAATATTTTAATCTCAGGTTGTAAAAGCAGAGAGAGAAAGCAGCTTTGTGGTGAACAAAGCAGCCTGTCATGCGATTGTACCCTGAGGGTGAACATAATGCTAGATGCTTTATCAAATAAAATAAAAACAGCTTGTACCTTTCTTACATTAATTGGTTCATGACTGAACTTTAATAAATCCACAAACTCTCTTTAAAAGTTTCCTTCCAATTCTTAAACTTTATCTTTTTATTCAAAATTTCCTTAGTTAATGGAATTCCTGAACCAACTCAGTGCAGTGACAGGCTTTTATTGCCTTTCAGTGCTTTATTCTTTCAAAGCATTTCAAGCCAGCACACACATCTGTATTCAAAATATTTTCTTATAGTTTTCATCATGATTCTTATTTATCTTTTCAACTTATCTCTTAGGTTTGTTTCTATTTTTACAGCTTGCTCATCCAAAGGAGTATTATTTTAAATGTGCTCTAAGACAACAGTAACTGTTTTGAACACGATAAGACAGGAAAATAAGGAACCAACAGAAAATAGACATTTGAAAATCACTCTTGCTCTAAAACTACCTGTTTCTTGTCTGCAGTTAGTACATTTAGACAACCAAAGATACCTAGCACACAAATTCCTAAAGCCAGGTCATGTGAAACTCCTACTTTTTTTTTTTTTTTTTAATTTAACTTTGGATTCATCCATTCTGAGGGGGAAAAAAACCCCAAAACAAAACAAAACTTTCCTTTCCCCATCTGCTTCTTACCATAAGTCAATTTCTAGAACTAAACAGAAAAATTTAGGTGGTCAAAACAGAGCAAGTAACAGATATTAACTTCCACCTGAACTCTAGGAAAGCAATAAGCATAATAAGCATGGCCACAGTTCGTGACATGGCTGGTGGAAGAAGGGGCTTTGCAGAAAGCTCACATACTTCTCAGAGATGATATAGCAGCACCCGTGGACAACAAAAGAATTTCTGTTTAATCTCTGCAGATATTATGCTATTAATGCTATTGAATCTTCTCTTTAACTCAAAATACAGAAAAAAAAAAAATGTTACGAAGCTTCCAAATTCAATCCTATCACTGTTGACAAGACCAACCACTACAATTACAGTCTTTAAATTAAACTACTAAAAATTCATTCAGTGAAAGAACAGGTGAAATTGCATCTCCTATGTAGAGAAATGTGTTTGAAACCACCCACACTCCATACCTACTGCCACAAAATTTTCATTTTTTGCAAAATTTCAGAAGAATCACAGGGAGTGAGGAAGGACTATGGAATAGCCTGGGAACTGCTCCCATCATGTCTCAAAAGATTTGGTATCCTACCCTTTTTTGAGTGAGATAAACTTTGTCTGTTCTTCCATGCAGCTTCACTACTATCCATTTTATGAGGCACTTGACAGTTTGGTGAACTATCCTTTTATTTTTAGTTTTGATATGTACTTAGCAAAATTAGACACCATTAGGTTTATAACACCACAATATACTTATTCTGCTGCTTCTAACTCTTGCTGCTGATTTAAATGGACAAGGAAAACAAGTTTGTTTGGAGGCCCAGGGTTTTGAATTTTATTATCTCAAAATTTTTACACATCTACTAGAAGCCCGATCATTTTTTAAAAGCAGGCGTGATGGTCTGAGTTTAAAATCCAGCCTCATGAATTCTCAAGTTTCTGTGATGGGATGTGTAGCTACTGCAGAATTAAATCCCGCAAGCTCATACAGCCTTGCATTATTCTATTGTAAGATACAGATAATGAGAATGCCATCTCCTGAAAAAAAAAAAAAAAGCCAAACAAAAGATCTAATAAAAAAAATGAGTTGTGTTGTTTGTTGAACAACCCTCTAAAAATAGATAGGATTGGCACCATCTGATTATGAGTTAATGGGAAAGTTTCCTACCCATTTGTGTGCTGATTTTTGAGTTCAGAGTAGGAAGCCATTATTTCCCTAAGGCTTTACAGTGGGAGAAAAATCCGCACTTTTCTTTTTAATCTGTGTAAATATTACTTTTTTGCACATCTTGCTTACAGTTTGGAGAAAAAAACCATCAAGATGTTTTCTGCAGGTAACATTTAATGTCAGTAATCAGCAACCACTGCTTTTTCAAAGACTAGCAAATCAAACTGCACTGAAATAAACAAAACAGCTCTGTGACAGAAAAACTTAAAATAGCTTTTACTCTAATTTTAAACCAATGCAAGCCTTCCATTGATATGAGTTTGAGTCATTACAATGTGAAGGTATTAATTTCATCTGCACTCCATAATTATGCATCAGATAGCCAAGGCAAATATATAACAAGTCAAGTAAACTGACAAAATCACAAAAATAAAACAACTGCTTTTCAAACATCACGACATGTGTAAAAAGTGTTCTGCAGCTTCTTTTTGCTCTAAAAATATATGCAAGGACAATACTTCATTCTGAACCCATTGTAGCCAACAAAGCAACCAGTAAAATATCAGAATTATCACCGAAGAATTGCTTGTTGGTTAACAAGCAATGGTTAACAATGCTATGGACAGTGAGTTTATAAAAAACTCTGCCCAAAACATTTTTTAAATAATGGTGATAAGACAGCTGGCCACATATTCAGTTGTGCTTCTTCTCAATTCTATATTTGATCCCTCAACCTTATTTAAATTTCCCTGTTGATAAAATTTTCCTTTAAAATCCCTAACTCAATAGTGGCTGGAGGATCTGGCCTGCAGAGTTTGAAGAAGCAATTTATAAATTGATATAACTTACTAATTTCTGTATTTTTGGCTTATGCCTATAACTGTTATGTGGGGAATTTTTTCTGCATGAAAACATTTTTATGCTCTTTCTGTCTAATGAAGTTCATGTCATCTTGTTCATAAAACAACTCATATCAAAAAGCTTGCTGGCATAAGTTCATTTTTCCTCCACTAGAATTACTTCCAAACTTCATTAGGGTGATATTTGTTGTGAATATCAACAGTGGATTATTTTAATAATTCAGGTAAGATTTCACGTTGACTATTCAACTTCTTCAATACTTCCTCAATATTAAAGAAAAAAGACTCAATGATGTCATTACTCTGTGTATCCCAAAATAGTTAGCACTCAAACACTTTGTCAGCCCAGAGACAGAATTACTGATTTCAGCTAAACTGGAGACTATTAAATCCCCAAACATTAATCCTCTTTATTCAACCAGGGCTTTAGAATGTAACTGGTGCAAAATATTGTGTATGGAGTCCAAGTATAACAGAATACATTGAAGATCATTGGAGCAATTATTTGAAAGGGAAAAGTAAAAAAAAAAAAAGAAAAATCAAATGGTGAAGCTTGATTTGCCTGAGCCACTGCACCTCATAGAAGCATGGAATGATTCAGTTCAAGAGAGATGTCCAATGGTTTCTATAGTTTCTATAGGAAGGAAAGTTTCTACAGTAAGGTTCAGCTAGAGCAGACTACCAAGAATTGTGTCTGGTGGAATATCTCCAAGGATGAAGACTCCACCACCTCTCTGGGCAGCCTGTTCCAGTGCTGACCACCCCTGAGGTGAAAACAATTTTTAGTATATTCTGCTGGAATCTCCCATTTTTGATGAGTATATGTCACTCCATTTTCTCCCCATTCTCCAGTGTTTGCCTTTCTCTGGTCTCAGGAAACCTCTCCCATTTCCAGACAACCCAAAGACAACAGTGGCCTTCCAAGAACCTTATCCACCTCTCAGCATTCTCGAATGGCTCTAACTCAGCCTTACTATCTCTGCATTTATTGCTAGATCATTTGCCTCTCCCCTTGGCAGCAGGCAAATCCTAATGTCTCTGTGTCCATCCATTGCAGCAATTCAGTCAGGCAAGCTTTGTAATCCGAAGGAGATCAGAGCTCTGCAACTGTGAATAGATTCCTAATTCCCTTTGTTTGCTCCTTGCATTGTGTGCATTTGTGTGCAGGCATTTGAGATCTTCTCCCATTGCCACTGCTTTCCCGAAGGAAGCACCACAACCCCCCCCTCTCAAATTGTCTCCCAGTTATCCCTCTTCTCCTGTCATGCCAGGTATCATCCTGGGCTCTGAATCAGGAAGTTGGTTTCCCCGGAGCAAGACTGAAAGCCTCTTTGGAGAAGCCTTTCTCTTTCCAGTCCCTACAAGGCTTCTGAATTAACGAGCTGTATGAGGCACTTTGAAGGTGGGGAGCTAAAGAAGCCCACACAGAAATGTCAGCAATATTTCCTGTGTAATTGCCTAATTAATGTTAATATTGGATGATATTTCCACCACCCTAATAAACTGTCCTAGTCTTTTCAGACTGAAGCAACAGATCTAAATTCTTGGTCACTTGTCAGTGCAAAAATACTGCAGAACTAATTCATTGTTCAAGGAGGAATACAACAGTATGTTTTAGTTATTCAAGAAATAGCTATCAAAAAATAATACAAAATTAAAGGTTCATTAACATGCAAACCCACAAGTAAATGGAATTATACCCTGGACACACAAACCTAAAGAGTCAAATACAAGTCAAGTTATGCTTGACCTGTAGTGACTTATAGCAATGCACATACAGAGACAAAAAAATAATGTGGGAAAGGCAGAAAGCAGTTTAACAAACTGAACTGTTTAAGCAATTGCTGATAAGTCTCTATCTGTAACTAACAGAAAACCAGTTCAGTATCACTAAGGTCAGTGGAGTTATGCTCATACATTCCTCAAAAAGCTCAGATTACCCCTGTCATCCCCTGCCCATCCCAGCTCCCCAAGTTGCTTCTTAACTTTTGCCATCATGCCTGGAGATGATTCAGTTTTCTTAATTACCTACCTGAACTTGACAAGAGTCATTTAAAGAGCTTGTTTAACAACTGAACCCATAGTCTCCAATATTTATTAACAGAACCAGAGCAGAATCTTATTTTGTCTGATCAATAACAGTTGGAAACAATTAGGGCTCAATGAACCACAGCACCACCCCCCCTGCTTACTACTAAATTGTAACCAGGCAAACCCTTAGGATCATGCTTAACGCATTTTAACCATATTTTGATGTAGATATTCTCTTAGCCTTTAGGTCACTGGAACTGCACCCTAAAAACCAAATATAGTTGAGTATTCCAGCATAGGTACAAGTCCAACACATCACTCAAACTAAGAGATATGCTTTACCCCACCCACTTTGCTGAACAGTGGCCTTCATCAAAAGATAAAGTTTGTTGACTGAAAACATGTAATACAACACTTATTGTTACCTCTCTCTCCTAGTGGTAACATCCCACAGAAAATCCTTTTTCTGAACATCACTATTCAAATTATAAACACTACAAAGATAAAGCAGTAAAAAACCATATTTAGTGTTACATAAAAAAAAATCCACTTGATTTTGATAAGAATCCACCTTATGCAGCTGTATGTTCCACAGCCAACAACAATTTCAACTTTTTCCAAATGGAAAGTTTGCTGCTGCTGGTAAGGATAATTGTTAGTCACCTGAAGTTTGGGAACTGGAAGTATTTTGCTCCCTGAAACAATTTATTGGAAACTCTATTGTATTTGTGCAAAACCAAAATCTATTATTGGATTATGTTTCTGAGTTTCCCTTCCAACCCCTCTCTAGGGGAAAAGCCAAGCCCTTTTGAAATGATAGAGAGCGACAGTGAAAAGCTGTTACAAGAATATTTTGCTAAGTGACAACCTTGACACTTACCAGAGTATTGTGCAATTTTATTGTGCAACCACAGCTTTAATGAGATGTGACCAAAGCCTGGGAGCATTTGGTTTTGAATACATAGCAGCAAAGTTTCAAGGCAGAATAATTCTTGCATCCTATTTTATACTCCCAGCAGTTCTTGATAGTAGAAATGAAACAGAGCTGAACCATCGTAGCATTGGTAACTAACTTGAAAGATTTGGGAAATAACACATCAAAAAATAAAATCCAATTAAAAAAAAATACAAGACCACTAGAACTGAACACTGTGGGACCACAGCCCCTTAAATCCTAAACTAGTGAACTTAGCAGCTCACCAGTAAATGAAGTCAAACGTATTGTGGAGCTATCAACATATCTATAAATATTATTGCTCTAGAAGACTGATTGTCCTGGTAACGGGGGCCAGGACCAGTTTATCACTATATGAGTATAACCAAAACTGTCTATTCTACATCGTAAAGAGTCATGGGAGAAACAAACAAAGGAGCTGTTTGTAGGTCCGCTATCCATTTCATAATTTCTCAGGAAAAACCAGTTCAAATCTGACGGAATACTCAAGGGTGGAATTTGATTGGATGGTGGAATGGTGGAAGGAAAAAAAAAAAAAGAGGAATGAGCTGGTCAAACTCAAAGCCCACAATGTAGAAGACGTTATGCATAGGGGTTTAAATTTGAGCTAAATTGAATGGAAGCTTTATAAAAATACAACATAATGTTTAATAAGACTAACCACAGAATTTTAGCTATTGTCTGCTTGCATAACATTTAAATTGGGTTTATGTTACAGTCTAAATTCACAAGCCAAAATAAACACAGTTTATCAGTTGGGTAAAACTAGAAAAAAAAATTATTAGAAACACGATTTTCAAATATTCTCCTTCATCCAGCTCCTGAACACCTTTTTGACTTGCTGTTTGGACATGAGTTTCCATTCCCTAATTTCTAGGTGTGACTTTTTTTTGTCTTCCCCTGTTGAACTCTGAGTTCTGAGTTTGTTTCACAGATGGTGTGGTATTATCATTGTTTGAAAATGAATATGCTGCTCATGAAAGGGAGACAGCTAACAGACAGCACTGGAAATCAAATCCTCAAGCCATAGGATGGAACAACTGGGCAATGGTTGTACTACTGTATGTGCCAGTTCTCCTTTCAGGCCTGCTCAGGAGATATGATTTGCTTTCTGTCTGTTCTCTGAGGTTTTCCTGGAGGCTGTTCTGCCTGCCCTTATTCCTCAGGAGCAACCTGTTAACTTCAAAGATATGTCAAGTGAGTAATCCTGGAGAAACCAGTGAAAATACCTGTGCATATGAAGACTCGTATATTTAAATTCTTTATTTTATCTTCCTAGAATTTTAGTAAGACATCAAGTTGCAGCCAGTATTTTTTTTTTCTTATCTCAGCATTTCTAGCAAATTGGGCCACCAGCTCCATTTCCACAGAAAACGGCAAGCCATGGGCATCTATTTTTCTCCAGTATATTTGAAGCTAAAAAGCCTCTTCTGAGGGATTCTGGGTCCAAGTTTCCTCTATTACTCAGCTACTGTTTCCTGTTGTGCCACTGCTACTTTTAGAATATATTAACCCTAGAAATAATTACTGTGCAATCAAACTACCACATCTTCCCTCCATTTAATCATTGGGTCCCCATCATTATCCCATTGGGATTTTAGAAATCCAATCAAATTTCATAAAACAAATGGGATTAACATTCAGTCTCCCTTCTCTTTCAATCCAGGATCTTTTCCCTCAAAGGAAACTAGCCAACTTGGAGAATTAACACTAAGTACCTCCCAGCAATCACCAAGTGGTTTTAACTGAGACTGTTTAGTCGATATCTGGGTGTCCTTTGGTAACATTTTTGTACAGAAAGCCATTACACATCCTGTCTTTTAGAGGAAAAAGAATTACATCCCTTCATAAATAATTTGGCATTCTTAAGACAAAGGCATGATATCAAGGGATGGGGAAAAAGCAGATTATGCCAAAGGGGTGCAGATTTATTAGAACTGGAGGTCTCCAACTATTGCTAGTTATAGTACCAGAGTGTGAAGCACTGACTTAGCACTGTAAGGGCAGTTTCAGAGTAGCCTGGTGCAGGTGACTTGCTGAAGCACAAACATTTGCTCCTACCTTATATTTTTTTTACAAGAGAAGCAAACTCAGCACCAAGCACCTGCTTCATTATAGCTTTCAGGCTTTTTGCCCAGCCATATCCCCCCTGTATCCTTTGTTTTCACAGGATTTCTCCTACAGAGTCTCATATGCACTTCTCATGACAGCTTACAGGCATCACTGTTGCTGTCACATCATCACACAACCTTCCTACTCACATTTTCAAACAAAAATAAGGTTTGATCCAAGCTGTCCTTAAGACAAGCTGCAAGAATCTTCCTACCTGTCTTATCTGTGACTATCACATAATAGCTATGCAAAACCAGATGCCTGTGAAGGACAGGTGTAAAAATAAATGTTTGCTCCTCCTTAGCAAAACTGCTTAGGGAAACCTTGGGTTTGAAGTCCAAGGTCTGAGATTTCTCCTCTTTTGCATCCATTTCTGCTGCTGTTACCAGTCTAGTTCATGATAGTACATGGTGTTAAAGAATAAAAGCAACTGGTCAGACAACGGCTTGAGTAACAACTCAAGAAATCTGCTACACATCATTTGAAATAAGGAACTCTGTCATTGGCAGTGCAGATGCAAGTAAGGGGGCTACAAGCAGACAGCTTTTTTTCCAGCATTCACTGGGCAAAAAAAAGCAGACAGCTGGAGAGCTGGTTAAACCCTGTTGTTTCCCAAAGCAAAGTAACTCTTCTTGGGAAAAAAAAAAAAAAAAAAGAAATCTCTAAAAGAAATCAGGGACTCCCTGAAGCAATTAATGGATGTGTAACTTAGGCATTTTTGACAGGAAAAGACTACTTTTACAGATGGGGCTGAACCCAAAGCAAATATCATGAAAAATAAGAACTGAACAAGCATCAAAATCCCAAGTATTCATGAGCTCTGGATGAGCACATAGTCATTAGGCAAGTGACCGCCAAGCATGCTCACATGCACAGAAACATAAAACACCACAAGGTTTTATATTAGAACTGGAGTAGGAGGTCCAAAAAACTATCAATACAGCAGATGCTCAGAAACTGTAGATTACATGACATAAAAATAGGGTTGTGCACCATGAAATGGAAGCAAGCAAGCTTTTACCACAACACCTAATGAATGAATAAAAATATCAAAACAAGTAGCACAATTCTGAAACCTTTCACATTAAGAAAGTCATTGTAATCCAGAGGCAGGGTGACCAAGCATATAGTTTTAAAACTAGCCAGGCTCTAGCTATACGCTTTTTTGCTTTTTAAATGGCACTGCCTGAATCAGAGAATTACACCTATCAGTGCAGTCATGCCTGATGAAAATACAGCCTGTGGTGCATAAAAGCAAGACAGTGATATCATCTGCAATCTGAAGGAATCCTTCAAGCCACTCCTTGTTCACAAGAAATCTGTGAGACTGTCAGAACCCAAACAAGTGCAGACACTAAGTGAAGTGGCTGGAGCTGTTATTACAGCAGCTATATTCACTAAAGCCAGAAGAGAAACAAATTCAAAAGAATGGGGAAAAAAATCACAGTAAGTTAAAATACCATTACTAAGCAGGAGTCTTACTAATGACAATTCTAAACATTTATTCTTTTTATTAGCAGTTAATGGAACAGTACTTTGGTCAAGCACATTCTCCAGGACATTGCTTTTTGATCATTTTTTAGGTGTGTGCTGATCTGTGATAGCAAGATCAGTGAGAAGCTTTTTAATAATGACAACGGCACTGAAAAGCAGCTTCATTTACTTTATCCCACATGAATCTCCATTACTGTGAACAACTTAAGCCATGACAATACTGGTGCTAAGTAGCCAAGCAAAAGCATGAGCCGTGTTCTAACAAACCTATTAAGAGAGGAAAATTAATAAGATCACATCTCAGTACCACAGTACTCACTCTTTTCATGCAGCTATACAATATATATGTGTATCAGCTTCTGCACTCCTGTGTTAATAAAGAAGCTGCAGGTTGAACCTGGATACCCTTATCTCTGCTCACATCTGCAGTGCTGCTCTTCTTCCCCCGCTGTTTTCTCTTAAAGGATGCCAAAAAAGCAGCATTTAAGTATTTTGTCTTCTTTTTAGCAAATCCTGCACTGTTATCAGCTCCTGAGCAGAGAGAGTTTCCTGCCAGGCACCATGCCCAAAGACTTGGCAGTCAGGAAGGTTTTAACTCATTCCGGGACAGATCTGAGCATTTTGCACTGAACAGAAACGAGACTGGCTACAGGTACCAACAACTTGAGAAGTTTAGAACTTACTGAAATAAATCTCAAACTGTCATTTTCAACAGCCTCTTCTACTGATTTTATCTCCCATCTTATGAAGCCCTTTTTCCCCCTCGTAGCACAGGCGTGAGCAACTTGACTTTTTCTTGCCAAACTTATTGTGGGACCAGAGCACCTCCAGGCCATGAAAGGCCAGTGATCGCCCCATACTCGACTTCAAGCAGCATAAGTGAGGCTTCAAATGTCTCATCACGCCTCGTTTCTGCGGGCTCGACTCAGTGCCCGCGGACCTGTGTTGGCTTTTGTGTTGCTGCGGTGCTACATTGTAATTGCTGCTCCACCCCGACACCCATTTACTGTAGCACTTAATGCCCCACCCCTTCCAATTAAAACCAAGCCATGCAGTACTGGGACACCTTTGATAATTCAACCATAATTTATACTAAATCTGAATTAGCATATACTGTGAAATATGCATTTAGCTAAGGCTTTAACGCTTTTCTGGAAAAAAAAAAAATAAAACAAACATACAATGTGGATTCAGATTAAAATGGTGTAAATAGAAGTTAATGAATATTATTACTTGAGTTATTAGAACTTTCTGCTTGAAAAAATTTAATCTAATATTCCCATTTTTAGCATTGCCAACAGCACTGGGGCATGCAGTTCAATAGTTCAAAGTTACCAGCTTTATAATTGCTTTCTACAGACCTTAAAAAAGGCATTTAAGTTTCAGGATATAACTGAATGGAATGAATTAGCCATAGTCGCTTCAAATGCAAGAAAAAAAGTTGTTACTGTGCTTAGGTACTTACATACCTTTTCCTTTGAGAAACGTAAGGAAGAACTAAAAAGCATGGTAAACAAATGAGAGAAAATTCTGTAATCAAAGAATTGAGAAGCCTTGGGTATTTCCAGCTCAACCAGTATTTTTAAATAAAAAATATTGTTGAAATATTAACTGATATCAAAGACTTTCACTAAGGCACAACATTATAAACACTGAACTGCACTTTGTGTACTCAGTAGAATATAAATTGGATTCCATCACCTCTTAATGCAGCTCAGCCAGGACAAAAGGTGTTGCTAGCATGCTATCTTGAGGTTAAATAATATTATAACATGTTGACAAATTTAACGCTGTCAGTTAACACTGCATGCTCAGAGCATGCCATTGGAAGGAGGCATTATTTTGTTCAGGTGCTGGCAGCTCCCTTGTTGATTTACCATTTCAGTGGCAGCAATACCTGCGTGACCATCTATAAGAAGGACACATTTTTTTCTGAGCCCCTACGATGACTGCTTAATTATTTAAAAATACAATTTAAAACACAAGACACAAATATTAGTCACAGCAGGAAAAACCCCTAGGCAACTTGCCCAAGAAGTACTATTTCAAAAACCATACGTGGTTTTCCAGTCTGAATTGCTCACCATTTTATATTTGCATAAAATTAAGAATTGGAGAAATGGTTATAGATCAATATGTAGGAGCAGATTGACACGAATTGCTATCACATAATCAGACCTGTGATTTCGAAGTCTTTGTTTCAGGGAAAGTAATTTAGCTCCCAAATCCTTAAGGTTTTCTGAGATTTATGGAACTCCTTGGAGATGGGAGGAGGTAAAAAATGAAAGGTCATCCTTGTCCTAATACTGCTTTGGAAGTTCTTACTTCACTCACCTACATCAGTACTGAAATTTCTATATATAAAAGGAAACCCCATGATTTTCACTGAGGCTATTACTGAGATAATTGCCTCATAATTCTGTGTTCAAGTGTCATGGCTCTGTGAGCTTTTAGAAAGGAGAAGAAATAGATTCAAAGAGATGGAGGGGCATTCTTTCCTGCATCTGCCATTAAAAAAAACAAATACAAAAAACCAACCAAACAAACAAAACCAACAAAAACCCAAACAAACTGAATTAAGAGCTTCTGAAATTCGTAAAGGAAGTTCTGAAGTAGAATAGGAAGCACAGACTGACATTATCAGGTTTGTATGCTATATTCCAGAAAAGAATATGATTCAGGGTGTTCCCTAGTACCCTTTGCTTTTCAAACTCATTGTGCTTCTGTGCAATACAGCAGAAATGTCAAGCCCAGCTAAACTTAAATGAAATGTTTAACCTGCAAGTCCACCCTCACTGTACAGACCAATAAAACTTGCATTGACTTCAATGGTGCCTTGAACCGAAGAGCACTTTTAAGATCATCTTTGAGGAAGAGCTCAGATATTTTGAACTATAAGGTATAAAAGAAAGTAATATTTAGGAGCACGTAAGTCCTTTTTTTTTGGTTTTGAAGGCTCACCAGTAGAGATCAACTAGAACAACACTTAGAGATTGCTAACCACTCCTGAGAAAATGCTTAAGAGTTTATAGTGAAATACCCAAGTATTTCTTTCCTTTTAGACCACTGAGCATCATGAAAGGAGGACTTGTCTGCCTTTTTGTCAAGAGAATCAGGATTAGGCATTGTCTCAACAGTCCAAGAAAACCTCTTTGCTTGGATACACTTCTGACATCAGCAGGTGAGAGCTTGCCTGAACGCATCGGAACCCAGAGCACTGATACAAGAGTAGAACTTAATTACGTGCTCAGTATTCACTGAGTACTCTTTTTGAATATCAAAGCATTCCAGAGACTGTGTTTTTCATTTCACTAACACCAGTGCAAAACTGCACTATGTACAATAATATTGTTTTTTTCAATTGTTCCTGATCAGTTGCACTGATGTGACTGACAGCAAATTTAGCTGAATGCTTTTGAGATAGTGCTCAGGATGATCACTGCACACAGCCTGGTCACATACACAGGAATGGTTCTGTTTCAGGAGCAATATATATGAGTCCATCATACTTAGAAAAGTAATTAAATACTGTTTGTAAAAGAAAAACCTACTTATATATATATATTTTATATATTTTAATATCGAGTATCCTCCATTTTTTTCCTTTTTGATACAAGAATACTGTAGAGTAAGTTTGGCTAACTTCCAGATATTTTAACAGAGTTTATTATTTACGTAATTGCATGATGGAAGGATGAGAACATAAATTAACATTTAATAGATTAAAACATTCCTCCAACAGAGAATTACTAAGAGGACAATGATGAAAGATGCATTTGATTCTAACAGATTGAACCACATCACCTGGAGCAAGGCTGTTGGCTGCCCAAACTCTACAGCAGGTCCAATTCCCAAGGTTTTGTACAGAAAAATGCTCCTACACATGGAATTTTCCAGAGAAAAAGTGAACTCCAGAACCACCAAGGGATTCAGCTCTGCTGCAAACACCAGCACAGGCTCCTGTATTCTAACAGCTGGATTAGTGTTAGGGGGAAAAATTCCCTTTATGTCACCTAGCACTATATCAGTGTCATAAAAGCCTGAGGCTAAGCTTCCCAAGGGAGAGAGCTCAAAAGTGACTAGACTGGAAAAGAATGTAATCCTAACTAAGCTTCCTGCGCCTCATGTACAGACACAACAACAGCAGTTCTTTAAGGAGCGCTACTAAGGGTTGTTTGGGGGTTTTTTTTATACTTAACAAGGGAGAAAGAAATATTAAAAACCCTCTACTTTCCTGAAAGTATGACAAAAAAAAAAAAAGAAAAAGAAAAAGGGGAACAAAACTTGGCAAAAGATCAAAAGCAGTAAAACAGATCTATGGTCAAATACAGATGATTTTGAATTTCTGTATTTCAGTGAGGAATTTCTCTTAAATTCTTTTCATAGGAATCTCAAAAAAGATTGACATTCACGTTGGACTTCTATGTTATCCTCTTTTCCTCCAACTGCTCTGCAGAACAAAAGAAAATACAGAAGTCATAAAGTCCAGTGAAGGTGTATGAAACGTCTTTGAATTCACCATCATTGAAATCAGAAAAACAAGGAAATATGCAGCTGACTGCTCCTAACAAAATAATTAGAATCTATTGTTTTTGCAACATAACACCATTTTTTGTGCTTTTTCCCTTGTTATACAAACTCTCAGCACACTCACCATGCTAGAGGACTGGTCTTTTCCCAAGAGACACCCTTTCACAAACAGAAAAAGGTCTAGAAGGGATTCAGACAGACTGGCAAGTTTGAGTTTCATCTCTGGTAAAATGATAGCAAATAAGATAACGGAGCAAACTGATAAATATATCTTATTATGGAAGTGCAGGATGGTTTATGTGAGGGAAAACCCTGTAATCTGGGCACTGGGTCCCTTTTCATACTTTTTATTTTTTCCATAAACACCGAACTCTACTTTTGGTGATTGTAGATTCATACAGATACAAATTTCAGGCAAAATGCTTATGAAAGGAAATAAACAAAATCCTGATCATTTTAAACACATGTACAGAATGTAACAACAAATAAGTTTGTGTCCCAGAGCATTACAGAACAGAAGCAGCACTGAATTTTAAATGCCATTCAGTGAAGGTGAGAGGGGTCTTACAAAACACTGTTAACATATCATACAATATTAAGAAAAAATACATGAACAGTTGTGTCTAAACTGCACGATTTCTAAATGCTACTCAGAACCTAAGATAAAACTAGCATTCTACATTAAAGAGAAAGGATGGACAAAGCAAGAAAAATCTTAATATTTAGTAATACGTAAAGACTGTCACTTTTTCACTTGAATCTGTATGAGATTCTAATCATGCCAATGCTGCACTGGAGGCATGCCCCAGTGTAAACCCTATGTTCTTGCTTCCCAGACCAGTTAGCTCCAAGCAAAAACTTCCCTCTGCTGGCAACTAAATGCCCACAGGAGGTTAGACTACCCTGATCTTGGCCTTACACAAAGAAGATGCCCAGGAATGTATCTAGAGCTGGCAGGCAGACAAAATCCCTGGGATGTGCCTTAGAGGGACTCAGTGTGTGGCACATCACCACAGCACAGCAAACCTCAGCTACCTCAGTAACTTCAATTCAGTGGCCTTACAACCCTGGAATGAGACCAGTTGCAACATCACGGCAGTTTAACTCTTCTCTATTTGTTCTGAAATGAATTAAGTCTGTTATTTGTTTGGGGGTTTGATTTGGTTGTGTTTTTTTCCAAAGAAAAGGGGAAATAGAAGGTGAAAGAGCTGAAAGCCTGACAGAGCTCACCACAAGAAGCTGAAACTGAGCTGCAGGATTAGTTGCATGTCTACTGGGGATGAAGTTTTTATTAATGTCTTAACTATATATACACTTAGTTATTTATCTATTTGATTACATATAAATTATGGAGGTGGAGGAGTGGTGATGGAACAGATGATGAGAACAACCCCAGAACAAAAATAAGTACTTGCCATCATTCAGGTTTAGAGAAGATGGCAAAGAGTACATTTACTCTAGTCATTCTAAGAATAGAAACTCATAATTTATCTCAACTGCTAGATATTTTAATGGTCTACAGAATATATCTATGTAGAACAGAAGCCTTAAAGGAAATGAAATACTCAGGGAAAAATATGATCTAATTAAAGCATCTACAAACACGTTTCAGAAATGGGAAAGAATATTTAATTTCGTCAGTAACATCTGCAAAATGTTTTTATGTGAGATACATATAACCCTTCCAACTTCCAGATTTTCAGATTATGTCAGAATGTTTTACAAAACACATTAATTGGTACAGCAACAGTTTGAAGCAATGCATACCATTTCACTGGGAAAAAGAGGTCAAGAAATTGTGGCTCTGCCTCAACCTCCTCTGCCTTATCCCAGTGGTACTTAATATTTGTAATTATAAAGATGGTATAAATTGTAAAGATGTTATAAAGGTATACAGATACCAGTTTTTCAAATGAAATTTTGGCAGCTTTAGTTTCAGCTTTAGTTTTTGCATTTTTGATTTGTTGTAGGGTTTTTTTTTCCCCCTTCAGTGAAAGATATTTCTTTTGCTTGAGACTTTTTCCTGTTATTTAATATTCTTTTTCCCAAGGGCAGTATATCAGCTTAAAGAAAACACTAGGCTACAAGTGTACACAAGGTTGAAATCTCTCCCTTCTTCATTATTAATTGCTGTAAGTTTGGACAAAACTAGAGGCAATAAGACAGATAACACAAACATACAGCTCCATATTAAATACATGAAGAGGGTGAAGAGGTTTTATTAATTGCTGCGTACAAATCCACACTGAGCACGTTCTGAAAGAAAGATGGGATTGCTTTAGCTACAAGCAAAATTTTGACAAGATCGTTTTCTCAAAGCCTTCATTCTGGAAACGCGCAAAATGTGAGTTTCATCACCTTCATTTTCCAGTGTCAAACAGCAATTCTGGACACTGTTTTGCCAGTTCTCCCTGGGGGAGACAGGGCCTGGGTGGGGGCTACCACGCTGCAGGCAAGTGCAGTCAACTATTCAGACAGAAGCAAATGTAAAATGTCCTAAGGGGTTAAGCAGGGAACACAGAATTCATGGCCACCTGCTTGAAACAATTCATGGCCTTTGGAGACCCAAACATATGGATCAAAACACTGACACACAGCTCTTCTGGCAGCTATTTTGCAATCCCTCTACCTGCATGTGATAGCATCTTAGAGGAAAGCATTGTGCTCACGGTGTAGCAGGATTTACCACTATAGGATTGCTATGAATGCCTTCAGAAAATTTTCATTTACTAGCAGTCCAACTTCAATTAGAAGTTCATTCCACTGATTGTTTTATCTTCATATGCTGGTTATTCAAGGTATTTTATATTGGTTCATTCTCCTACTCTGCATTCCTACAGTTTCATTTTTTCCAGAAACTCATAGTAAGGAAAATATTTAGGTATCTCAAACACTTCTCACTCAGTGTGGAAGTCACTACCTTCTTTTTTTGCCCTGGCTGTTCGAAATAAAGTATGATTTCTTAAGCTATGAGCAAACCAACATATTTCACTCCTAAATCACTGTAAAATCCATCAGACTAATCTAGAATAACTCAGAGACCAAAATTTGAACTGACACCATCTCTGAAAACTATGGTTCTAACCAAAACTAACTCACATGAATACTGTATACATTCATGGAAGTATTAATGAGATCAGCTTTTAGACTCATTGTTTTTTAATCCCTATAAGCAAAAGAAAGCAGAAAGGCATATCCAACACATGTTCTTGGTTAGTCATAAACAGAAATCCCAGTGAAGGAAAAAAACCTATGGAGGGAAATTCATTCCCACAAATGGGATCTTCAGTGTGCAAATAAGGAATATTAAGATGCTTGATAAACCAAAGTGTTCTGTTTTCAGAGCTGTCAGTCCAAATATCCTCTATGATCATTACATTAATTTCCTTTTCACATTCAAAATCTAAAAACAAACAAAAAAACCCCAAACCCAAACCAAACTAACCAATCAAACAAACAAAAAAAAGCACCTGGAATTAATAGAAGCAAAATGTAAATTTGCCCTGCTTCCTGCAAGGTGACCACTTGTCACACATCCCATTGAGATTCCCTACAGGCCTGAAAATAAACTTCCCAAGCCTGAAAGTAAACTTCAGCTGTATGTAAAGCTGAGAGCTTAATGCCTGAGCATCTGTTCCCGCAGTTATTCCATTTAAAGTGAGCTGTCACTTCCAAACTGCGGTACAGGTGTCCTGTGCCACCAGATTTATCCAGAAGCTTCCTAGGTACAGAAATATTTTCTTCTTCTTGTTATTTTTAATTGCGTCATGTGGAATTACACCGAATGAAATATCGATTTCTAAGATTCATGTAGCTTAAGCAATAATACAGTTGGTAACACCTCTTACTATATTTTATCTCATCCTCTATGGCAATTTTATGAGCTTAAACATGTTAGCTGCTGGCATATGGCGTGTTAATACGCATGTTGTGGGAGTAATGCTTTCAATTTATCTACCAATAGTTGGCAGCATTCACTCAATTCTCTAAACCATGACAGCAATTCCAGAGGATAGCCAAAAGTGTCACACTGCCTGGGCTAGGGTTATATGCTAAACTTCAATATTTTATCCAGGCACATTAAATCATTCCATGAAAATTCATTTTTATTCGAAAACCTGCAAGGATATGAAACTGCCATTCTGCTACTCACTCTTTTCAATAGTTCAGGCTTAAAACATCATCTTGTATTCAGCTCAAGCACACCTCAGTAGTCCTGGTAGTGTCCTTTTTTGTCATATTTTCCCTTCCTTCCTTACCATTCTTCCTAATTTAGATTCCCATTAATATCATACCTCCTAAATATTGAAAAGAAGGTAACAGTAATAACCTAGACTACTTGCCTTATTCTACCCTGATTTAAAATGGGTTTGCCCTGACAGAAATCCATGGAGCACCTCCCACTTTAACATTTGAGGGCTTTACCGTCCTAGTTTGTGTGATTTTAAACAAATCAGCTTGCTTTCATTCTGAATCCATGAAGACAAAATATAGGTGTTTTTAAGGACAAAGATCATTAGGCATCAGTCAATCTTTAAAAAAGTCAGCCCTCAAAGACTTCCATTTTAGCAGATGGTTTTGTGAGCCAGTTGTTAGCTTCTGTTCACATCTTCCTTCCCTCAGTGTTTTGCAGAAATATATCCATCTATATATTTTTGCATCTATATATATCAACACATATTTCTATATTTTTTGTATTTCATTCTCTTGGCTAAATATATAATTTCATATTTCTCTCCACTTGCTAATTTCATTTGACAAGCCTTGACAGATGACAAGAAATCTTCTCTTGTGGCTTTCCCACATTCCTTCAGGGCTGATTGCATATCCACAAGCAAAGTTGTCATTGAAGCCACCTGCTTACTGACAAAGCAATGTCTATGTGGTTGTTCAAATTGCATCCAAAGAACTGCAGATAATCCAGTGCCAGGAACCAGTGCTTGTGTCAAGTCAGAGATGTGCTAACTTCGTTATCAAAATGCAGAGTATCACAAAACAATTCCCTTTTTTTTCTAACATTGAGCTTGAGACAGGGAAGAGGAAAGAGATGTCTCCATTCTAACCACTCTCCAAAATTGTTTCCCTTGAAAAAAAAAAATCAAATGCTCCAGATTAACATCTACTGGACCAAGAAAGCAAATACACCCGAGAGAGAGAGAGTATGTGCATCAGAAGTTAATGGGATGATGTGGTGCTGATCCCACCTCAGGGATAAATGCTCAGCAAACACCACAAAAATATGATGTCTAATACTAAGCAGTAAAACCCAAGCAATGGTACAGGCTGGGGACTGACTGCCCAGGAGCCTAAAGGGCTACAGATACCTCGATATCAAAGTGGACAAGTAGAAGTAGAGAGAAAGAAAAGACTGTTTGTATTTATAGTCATACAACACCTATTCTATACCATTTCCCACACAGTATTGTATTTCCTTATCTTTTACCATTAGGATAGAAATAATTGGGAGAATACATCTTCCTTGCACTTCCTTACAGCATTTCTACAAACCAACCCAATGCATTTCACTTTCATGATGTATATTGAAGTTGAAAGAGTAGTGTGAGGACATCACCTTTCTCTTTTCCTTTTCAATTGTCCACTACAGACACACACATTTTAATTAAGGCTACACTTTTATACTAGCCAACATTTGTGAGTGGAAAGAAATACTCTGATTGTAGATCAAACTAAAACCTCAAGACTGCTCTACTTTGGACCAGGGCAGTAGCCGAAAGCTGAAACAAAATGTGGTTTTGAATGCCGTTGAAGTATGAAATACAGGCAAGTGCCCTTTTTTGTCCCCAGACATTTTCTGATAAGTGAGCCTGTTACCTGCCCTGAAGCTCAGATACAGGCTAGACTGTCTGCAAAAATATTTTCACATCTGGTCTCGATGGGTCCCATCTTGATCGAAGCAAAGAACGGACAGTTATCTCTGCAGTCCCTGCTTCCTAAGCATCCAGAGAGAACCTCTGGCTCCTAATCCCTAGCTATCATGACCACCCTTACTTGCACAGAAAAGCAAAGGGAGGAGAGGAAAAACAGCACATCTGCATTTAGTTCTAAGTTGCACAGGAAGAGACACTTGGTACTTCTGCAGCAGAGACACAGCTATTGCCTGTATTGTTCTCCACTGACCAGTGTTTTGACAATTACCATTTCACTCATGAAATTTGGAAGGCTTACAAAATAGAATTGCATTTGTCCCTGATATTATACTATGTTAGATACTTTATCCTGAAAGCACACCTCTAGCAATACATATCTTTAGGATACAGAACCAAAGCTATCTAGCATTCTTACATGATCAAATAAGAGGTTGTCTTTTCACGTTATATCATCACAGGCTGACAATTCCCAAATACTCTTCTCCAGAACTGTAACTAAATTGGCAATTCATTTCAAAGCTTATGATGTATAGCAAAATAAAATTTGAAGTGGTAAGTTCTTACAATCAAGAGCATAAGTTATTTTAAATGTCTGTAAAGATCCATCACAAGGGATCACGGGAAGAGTAAATGAGGCATACTGTACCTACTTTAAAAAAAAAAAGAAACACCCTGAAGGGTCTGGTATCATAAATTATAAGCAATGACAGTGAGCCTTTACCTATAACAGTTTGCACTAAAATTTAATTGTAGCTATAATGAAGTGTATTGTTTGAAAAACAAAGAAGAACTTGCAGTAGACACACAGGACTGGTAAGCTGGTTATATTTGATCTTGTAGACATTTTTTCCAAATTATTTCATTAGAAAAAATATTAAAATTCATTTTAAAGTGTGAAATAAATTTAATCAAATAGATTCTTCACAAACATGTAACAGAATTTATATAATGCTTTTTTCTCTGCTCTCAGTTATGCAGTGCCACAAAGAAATTTAAAACAATATATAAAAAATTCAACACCAAACTCCCAAAATGATTGTTATCTAGAAGAGTCACATTATATATAAGACAAAAAAAGTAAATTAGTCACTTGACACATGCAAATGGTGGTTCTTCACATAGTCCTGATGAATGAATGAGGAATGACTTCCAGGAACCTGGTCTGTAGCCATATTCAGGAAATAAAACAAGACAGAATTTCAAAATGTTGGTTCAGTTAGAAAAAAAAAGAAGCACAGAACAGTTTGTGCAAACATGGAGCAGTCACGAAAATATTTCTGCTCAGGAACTCATAATAGTATTCCTGTTGCAACTCAATATTCCATCGACTTGGATTTGACAAGGCAAAACCAGCAACTTCTTTTTCCAAACAGAGGTAGTGAAAGTAGGTTCAATAATCATTAAACAGGCACAGAAAGACCCATTTTCTCATAATTCTGTCTCTGAAGACATTTAGTCCTTCAAATTGGACTCATTACCAGAAGTTTTACAAGACAAATACTGCATTGAGCTAATAGTGCAGAGACACCCAGCTTTACCTTTAAGCACAAGCTCTCCCGCTACTTCCTTGGGATTTTAATAGATTTACTGTCTCTAAGGTAAAGCTGAACAAATAAACAATTACATTAAAGACACATAAGAAAAAAGGCTGGAGCTTGGTCATAGCCATGTACTGCAGGTAAACCAAGTCAGTAGGTTTAGTAACACATTTTGTCAGTAGAGACAGCAGACAGGACTGAGCAGACTGACATGTGTGAACAAGGGAGAATAGTCAGTGGAGCTGCCTGAGCACTTCCCCTCAGCACCTTTAGTGCTGCAGATGGGCAGCAAAAGCCAAAGGTCGTGATGCACTGTGCTGTGCACGGAGTTGCATCATCAGCGCTGGGTATTCACACAGAACAGTGGAGCTACACATGCCCAGGGAGTGTCATAACTTACACCTTTCTTACCTAAAACAGCACCCGCTTCAGCCTAACGCTCAATTAATTTCTCACTAGACACCACCTTTCCTTTCTGGGAGGGGTCTGCCTACCTACTTTGACTTTTCTGTTGCTTTTTCTCTTTCAAGTTTATTTAGATTTATCAAATTTTCATGAAAGCAACAACATGCAATTACATAAACACTGGAGTAGCCAAAGGAAAAAAAAAAACCAACAAACCGCCTTCATTAGTACAGACACAACAGATATTAACACATGCCCACCTAATCCAACAAATTCTGGCTATCCTACTTCATGCATTTTACTCCAGAAGTGAGTTGGCTTTTATATCTCTTAAAAGCCTATTTAAAATCATCTGCTCATGCAAAGTTTCATCTCAGACGTTAACTGGACATGATGTTTTTCCTTATACTCTAAACTACTGTGGAATGGGAGCTGAGATTCTCATTCCCTACTGAATCTACAACACCTTCACAAGAAGCATATGCCTCAGCTCCTTCTGAAACCTCTGGGTCACAGTGCATGAAATTCATTTGGGTGACTGGAAGACACATAATCAGTTCATAAAACACACCAAGGATAAAATGTGTCTTAAACCAAAAACCAGATTAAGGCTGAAGCTGGGCAACAGATTTGACAGTGCAGATTTGAGGCAACTGTGTCAACAACATTTTACACCGCCTCCCTCAACCCACATTTTGAAAAGCTCCTCCCCTTTGTGGATCTAGATGATCAATTAAAGGGAAAGTTTAATCTTTACAGGAGGTTTAAGCATACTAAGTATCTGCTCAACTGTTATTACTTCAATTATCTCCAGGTTTTGAAGATGGGAATATTGCATCTGTCTCGAGACATTACAAAATCTGTTTTCCTATAATGATCCTAGTAAGTCATCACTATGGGGGTTCAGCTGTTAATGGAAGGTAGGATATTCTCTAAACTGCAGATACTGGTCTTCATCCCAATTCTCAGTTATCTCAAGAATATGAACTGTATTAAGCACATCTGAGCCCAAATATCTGTAGCCTTCTACATATCACTGCAAAGGGACTGCTTTCCATACAAGAAGAGAAGACAGAAACATGATGTCACTCTCAACACTACAAAAAATAATGCAGCTTTGGCAGCCCAGTAAAAGACTGTTCTTTGGTTCTAAAGGAAAATATGACTAGCGGAGGAAAATAAGTTTTACTGATATAACGTTGAAGAGTCCAAAGACTTGAATCTGAATGAATACTCACATCTGAGGCACTAAAGGCATTAATCCTTGATATGAATTTTTAAATTGCTAACCACTTTTTCGTGTAATGTCATAATATTTTCATCCAGGAAATAGATAAAACTATCCTTGACTCTTCAATGCCCTTACAAATAGTTCCTAAAAGTTATAGAAAAATATTCAACGTGCATTGCAGGACAGTTCACTGTTGCAGTAAATGAGCTGTGCTCTACATGTTGCATGTGTACCACACTAATCTTATCCCACGTAAAAACTGAGGGGATTTCAGAAACCCAACCAACCTTACTGAACTCTGCAGTACCTCTGACAACAGTCATCTACAAGGTGCTGATAAGACTCTAAAAAGATCTCACAGAAGTAACTTCCAGTTCAGAAATCACAAAAAGGACAAAGACAACAACCAAAACTTGCACAGTGAGCTGACTCCCCATCACAGTGGCATTAAAGAGGAGGTGCTTAGTGGTACAATCCAAAGGACAGTACCTACTGCATCAAAGGTTAAAAGCAAGTAAATGGATTGACTTTCCCTATTCTAAAATGATATATCAAGTAGTTTAGACCATCTGGTGCAAAAGAACCCTTACTTATCTCACAGTTTAAATGCATAGAAGAGACATAACTATTGAATTATTGTTCGAACTATAAATAACTAGCATGTTAGCTTACCTTATGCAAGTCTACTAATTTATACAGTCTCAAGTCCATTCATCTCTCCTGTTCTCAAAAAAAAAAAAAAAAGGTATTGCCATTCCCTAAAGAGAAATTTCCCCTCAGAATTCAGGGTTGGTTATTCAGCACATTTCCTATATCTTGAAGATTTGTTACACTTTTGAGCAATAGGAAACTTAAACAGATTTACTTTCCTTATTTCTTCCTTGGGAAGAGAAAAGGTGCAGGGAAGCACGGACATCTCATACAGGTATTCAGAGTAAGCACAGAACTACCCTCCTTCTGGGGAAGAAATGCATCTCACGTGAATGCAAATAACATCTGTTCTTCAGGAGCCACCATCTTCTGCAGACAGAAAGTTGTCAGGGAGAGAGTACTGTTACCATCCACTCTACCATGACACTCCACCACCAGAAAGAAGTTAAGTAGTATTTGATGCAGAGAAGTGCTCCAAACCTTCCAGTAACATCTATCCACCAATGGTGATTCCTATCACCTCTCCCACTCTTGGTTTCCCAGTGACCAGCAGCAGTAAGATGCAATTAGTGCTCATGCACACTTAAAAATAAACTGAGACAGAGAATTTTCACTAATGCTGACCTTAGCCATGCAGAAATAAAGTAAACTTTGGGGGACTCAGGCGAGGTGGAAAAAGGGACCAGCCTCATGAAATTCAAGAAGGATGAATGCCAAGTCCTTCCCTTGGAGGGACTAACCCTGACAACAGGACAGGCTGGGAGGAGACTGGCTGGAAAACAGTTCTACGGAAAAGGAAAGGATTTGAGGGGCCAGGTGGACAGTACAATACCCCCATCTACAGCATGTGCTGGCAGCAGTGAAGGCTTCCATCCTCTCTCAATGGAAGCATAGCCAGTTGCTCAAGGGAAGAATTTGTCCTTGACTCTGCTCTAGTCAGACTGTCTGCACTTACTGCATCCAGTTCTGGACCCTCCAGAACTAATGAATTAATGATATCGATAAAGTCAAACAAGTTCAGAGGGCCACAAAAAACATACTTTCTTTGAAAACATATTGGGGCAACTGGGATTGTTGGAAAAGAAACCCCGTGGGTTTGGGAGGGAGATAACAGTAGCTTCTCCAGTACTGTCCAGTACTAGGGGGTATCAAGACGAAGTCTGTCATGGTGCACAACAGGAAAATGAGACAGCAAACTGAAACAAAATATTCTGACTGGGTACAAGGGGAAAAGAGTCACTACAAAAATAATTAAAAAGAGAAGCTGGAGCCCAGAGAGCTTGTGCAAACTCCATCCTTGGAGGCTTTCATAACCCAGCTGGACAAAGCTCTGATGATCCTCACAGCTGACCTACTTTGAGCAGGAGATTGGCTAGGACCCTTATAGCCTGAATGATTTCGTGATTCTCCTGCTAGAAGCTTACAAAGCCACTTGAATGTTTCAGATTACCAGTTCCCCTTTCTATTCAGTAATGTTCAGCTTTATCAGATGCAAAATGTAGTTATAATTTTAGTTGGACAACTCTGGTTTTTTTAATTTGATGGACCTACAGGAAAAAAAACTTTCTGACTGCAAGCAAATTTCTACAGAAAATTTTACAACAAACAAGATGTGCTACTGAAAAATAGGAAATACAGTCAAATATTACAAGCTTTGAAGCTTGAGCTTTCTATTTTAAATTTCAATTTTAAACCCCTTCAAAAATTTTCAAACACATACATGTTTTAAAGTTTAATGTCGAAAGGGCATTGACAAATGCTCAGCAAGTTTTTTAATCTACTTACCCAGTGCAATTTACCACAGCACTTTAATCTCCCTAAAATGCAAAAATATCATCACCTTTCTCCCAGGCTGAGCAGGAACCTGGCTACTACAATCTAAAAAAAAAAAAAAAAAATCAGAAGTATCCCTCCCTTGTCATAGACTTAAGTACTCGAGTGTCATTGCCTAGGAAAGCAGATTTCTGTTCTTCCTTTGCTAACTTTGACCCTCAGAAAAAAAGATTAATTTATTTCCTTATTTGGAAAATTGGATGCTATACAGAGCAACATCAGAAATATTTCATCTTTTGCCAACAGACATGTTAATAAAGAGATAATCCTCTCATGTTTATATCAAAGCTGAGGCAATCCATTGCACTAATACAAAATCCCTCACTCATCTTCTTCCATTTATGCTCTGTTAATCATATAACATTATTACAAACAATACAGTAAACTAATTACTGTTCAGTCACTTTTTTCTACCACACTATAAACTAAATTACTTACTCACAAACATATTCTCTCTGTGCAGATGAGCTGTTTGTTTATTCTCTTTACTTCCAGGCTGTTTAATGTTACTTGAATTTGGAGACAGTAAAATCTTGAGGATGCCTTCCTACGTAACTGAGATGAGGGCCCTTAGGGTGTGATGGTTTCTGAGTTTGGGTTGGTTTTTTTATGGTTTGGGGAAGGGGGATTGTTGGTTGGTTGGTTGTTTTGGATTTTTGTGGATTTTTTTTTTAATCATTTGGGTTTTTTTCTTGGTTTTTTTTTTTGTTTGTTTTCTAGTTTTTTGGGTTTTGTTGGGTTTTTGTTTGGTTTGTTTTTTTTTTTTTGGGGGGGGGGTGCAGCAGTGGGAGGAAGGAATAGTTGTAAAATGGCTTTAATGAGTTTTCTCTTTGATTGTCCGAACCATTTTCGAAATCTGTTTGTAAAAGATTCTACAAAATTTGGAAAAGCCCAGCTGATTAATTACTCTGCAGCCTTGTGAGATTAAATTGGTACAGCAGTTCAGTAACAGCAAGCACAGAGCGAATTGCACCTGTTATTTCATTTACATACAGCATTGTCACCATTAGAGTCACACAGTCTGGGATCAGGCAGGATGATCAATGGACACAACGAACATATCACAGTATAACACAAAAACACGGGGGAAAAAGATACATGATTGAAGAAACTGCACTTAACAAAATGCTCCACTCCACAAAATTGTTTAAAAGAGTCAACAGAATCAAAGGCTCATGAACAAGACTCACTAGAGAGTGTTTTGCCTGGCCTGATTTTCCACTATTAAAGCGTTGGGCCTGTCTTAAGGCTTTGAGAGTTGAGCTTCAGAGGACTGCACAGTACCTGCCTCTGGGTTTCCATGAGAAAGTTGCCCATCACCTGGTACTTCTAACCTAAACTTGCAGCAACCATCCATGGGGACCATAACAGTGATGCAAGTCCACAGCCTCCACAGTTCCTCAGAAGCAAGTCCCTCCAAAGTAAGGAGCAAGCTGCAGAGAATGAGCACCAGCCTCCACAAAAACAAACAAATGTCTTTGGGCAAGTCAATATTCTGCTGAACTATTGTAACTCAAGTATCATGAACCCTGCATATTTGCAGCACAGTATGAAGCAGAAAGTTTTAGCATCTGAATACAGGATGTAGACTTCCAGGGAAAGATTTTATTTTGGAACAATCCCCTCTAGAAAAATGAGAAAATAGAATCAACATAAGCTTTCAAAACAGACAGCAGGGCAAAACCATGCTAGCATTTTAAGTTTTGGATTACTGAATACTGAATATTGAGTTCAGAATATTAGAATAAATATTGAATGTATTTCAAAACATTATTGTGTTGGAGAAGCTGTATATGCTCACCATATTCAATACTACTTACAAAAGCAAATCAGAAATTTGTTCTGAAAATGGTTATATTCTGAAACTGAATCTCATGACATGTATTCATGCATTATTCTTCTCCTATTTGACAAGTACGAAAGGCATTAATATATGAAACACTGCATCACTATCATTTTTCATTGCATGATACCAGATCTCACCATCCATTTTTGAGAACAATAAAAAAACCTTTACACTCAGAAGGTAAGAAATGTAGAAATGTGGTACAGAATACGTTCCAAGCTTCTAACATCACTTAAAACAATGCACATGTTTTGAAATGGAAGTATTTCACGTAAATGAAAAATTCTCTTGGTACTATAAGGAACATTTTGAGTCCGGTTCGTTGATTTATTAATTAAAAAATACCACAAATTCAACTATCTATCGTATTTGCATGAGGAACTAATGTTTCAACACACTGCAGATACTTTCAGAAGGCAGACTGAGAGATACCTTACAGACAGCAACAAAATTAATTCACCTCAGATAGGTTTCCTTTGCACCAACAAAAATGAACAGCACTGAAAAAAAGTTCAAGATGTAAGAAAGAAAACCCTCAAAATTGATTTGTGGATCGCAAGGAAGACAAGTAGGGGACACAGGAGGCACAAGTATCCATGACACAACTTCTCTGGTGTTTCCAGCATATTTCTCTTATTTGGGATATTCAAATTCAACTTCTACACAAAAGTCAGATGGCCAAGCCTTAAAATAATCTGCACTTCATGACTAACTCCTTAATCAGGGATAAACTGCTTTCCAGGTTTCTGCTTGCTCAAAAATACCAAGACAGTACTTTGCCATTTCTATGTGCCAGATAAGTATTACATGTCACTTCACATCACATTTAACACCAATTGAGCAAACTGCATTGCTCACTTTGGAAGCACTACAGGCTCATCTCTTTCTACTACCAACGATTTGTTCATTCCCTAATCTTAAAAATTAGGTTGAGCTTTGAGTCATGTTTTCTACACCTTGGTATTCACCTCTTGTTTTCATCTTAAGTCTTGAAAGAAATGGCCCTTTGTGAATGCCTTGTAGGAGCCCTGCTCTTTCAAAGCCCCTCAGTCCTTGTCCTGCTCTGCTCATGTTCTGGTACCCAACCAGCAGTGCTCAGCCTGCCATGTGCAGAAGGGGAACTCATCTTACTAAATAGTTAGGGTTTTTTCCAAGAGTAATAAACTGGGAAAAATAGTTGTCTGGTTTTAAACGTCTGCTCCAAATACTGTGCATTCCACCTTGATGAGGACTTCAAGAAATCATTGAAGGTGTCAGTTTTTATGCTTATGTATCAAATATTTGGCCCTGAATAACCAAATGGAGTCCCATTTCCTTTAAGATACTTTGCACAAAAATAGCTCAAAAGATCCACAGAGAACTTGTTCCTAGATGAGTGAAATTAGTAAATTTATCACTTTCATTGCAAAGCACTCTCTGATTTAAGTTTTCTTTATTAAGGTCTCATTATTATTCTACTTTTTTCTACTTCTTTCCATCAGTAGATTGCATTGCAATAAGTATTTGTAGATATTTAAAGGATATTAAATTGTATTAACCTTCAGAATAACTGGAATAAACTAGTGGAATTGTGTTCAGTCAATAACCTTTCCCTGGTAATCAAGGATTGCTTTCTTTCCTCTATAGTTGCTGTCCCCTCAGTTCCTTAAAAACATTTATATTGATTACCTAATTTTTATTTCATTATTCAGCATAAGTTGCATAATATTGCCATCCTATATTTCATTCAAATAAAAATTTTATTTAGTTTTTAAGGAGTGGAGCAGGGTTCTCCAATATCACATTCCTTCCTCCTCCTCTGTTAAATATTGAGCCAATAGCAGTAAAAAAATCTAGTTCAAACTGCAAATGTAGTATAGAGATATCTTATGGTAAGCACAGAATAGTGGGGGGTTTTGCTATTACGATTAATTGCAAGAGTTGAGCTCTATTTTTCTACTTTTTCTTCAAGAAGATATCAAGTCAAAATAAAAACAAACTTGCATGTTTATTTGTGTTGCTTCTGCAACTATTAAGACCTCCATTTTGTTTTGTTACTTTAGCACAATACTCTATCCTGCCCAGGGAAATAACCATAAGGGTTTTTCTTGGTTTCCTTTTTATACTAATACTGAATCATATATGTTACATATATGCTTGAATGTTAAAAATATGTTAATTTTGCAAAGTAGTCATCACCTCTTTATATTTGGGCCTGATGACTTGTTCCCAAAATGCTCAATTACTATTCCAGGTGGAAAAAAAAAATTGAAAGTTACTGCATACTCTGACAGCCGTGCCAGTAGCAGCAAAAAAATAAACAGAATTTACAAATCCTGTAAGAGCACCACATTGCAGCAGTGTGAAAACATCAGCTTTCAAGGTCTGCTTGGAATTTCGAAACCCTGAACCATTAAATCAGTCTCTGGCCTATTCTTGAAGTCGAGGTCAGCTGATCTGCTCTCACCAACAACCCTAAATACATATGTTTTATTGCCCAGTGGCAAGGTTCTCTCAAATTCCCTAACCCCAACAGTCTGGCAGAGCCCACATTTACAAGCCTTGAGGGCTTGCTGCAGGGTTTATCTATTTATTCAGGCTTTTGCCTGAGGGGCTGGCTGCAGAAGAAAAGGGAAGGATGGCAAATTCTCTTTATTTGACAACGAGGTCATTTTTATGTATTAATTTATGTACATGTTCCCAGAGATTATGATAGGCAAATTTCATACAATAGCAAACAACTTTAGGCATAACCTAATTAACTGTGACTAAATAAGAAAAGAATCCAGGTTTCCACTATAGATACTATAGTCCTGTAAGAACTAGCCATGACCACAGATGCAACAAAATAAAAGAGTTGGTCTGATCTAAAATTAAAAGGAAAAAAAAATTGTGACTTTTTACAGTCCGAGGCATACATGTAAAAATCTAAATCCAATTTATAAATTTTATGTAAGCTTTGGTACTATCAAAGCCTTTCGTCCAGTGTCCTTTGAATTATTGTTGAATAACACAGAAGAAAAATTCTTCTGCCCTTTTAGTATAACTGGGCATAATTTTGCAAGTGTTCAAAAGTTTTAGAAGTAATGTGGATCACTAGACTGGGAAAAAAACAAAAGGAGTTTCTGAAAATAAAAGAGTACCCTGAAAAGGAGCACAAAATGGTAGATTCATGGTGTTATACTGAAATAATACAATCAATACAAGAAATCAACTGGAAAGTGAAACTGATTGCTGAATACTTTCTGACAAATCTAAAGAGACTTTGCTGCAGCTGTTGGTTTGACCTATTCCCTGAAGAAACAAGAGAAGCATATTAGACTGGCAAGTTAAGGGCACAGCTCAGATATAACATTGTTTTAAGGGAAAGAGAAAAAAGAAAAAAAAAAGAAAACATGTTTAAGGTGACACACATCAGTTCTAGAAATGGATTTGAAAAAAAAATGCAGCGAGTCTTATGACACCATTTTATACTGTGGATAAATTATTTAGACTTTAACTTTCATGTTACTTGGCAATGCCAAGTATCAGCAGACAATACATTGCCTCAGTGACAACCTCACCCTAACCTGGGATGAGACATGTCCCAGGCCAATGTATTAAGCTACAGCAGTACTCAGCAGAGCCAATAAAAGGTTCTATGGAGATTTTTAGACAGGCCAAGAGAAGCTTCAGTGCTATAAAATGTCTGTTCCACATTTGCAGTTAATCAGGAGATGCTAAAATGAGTCATTCTGGTTTGGGTGGATGGATAGACCAGTTTAAAAATTTCTTTGCACTTATAGAGATGCAAAGTGACAGAAATGCAACTGAGGATCTTACCAAAAGCTATAAAGTGACAAGTATCAAAGGCTTATAAAAAAGTTAAGGAAACCTGGAGTTGCAAAAGGAGGGCTCATATGGTGTTTAGAAACTTAGTCAAACAGAACAGCTCATCTCCAACTGATGTTCTTACCAAAGGGAGTGCACTTCCACTGGAGAAGTGGGATAGAGTACTCCAACTTTCACACGTACTCCAAGTACGAAATAACACATATGCCTCAGTGAGGAGCATGTTCCAAATACCTTCAAGAAATATTCACGGCAAGTAAACAGAACACGGTGTGTACTAAGAATAATACAAGTAGAGCAGATCTCAGGAATAGAACTCATTTTACAAGGAGAGAAGTAAATGCTGTATTGTCACAAACACAAATGTAAAGTGAAAGTGGATAATAATGCTCAGCAGGTCACACTTGAAAGCTTTCTCTTTCAATACCTAAATTACAGTGCCATTCCTAATGAGTTACCATTTTTACAGTGTATCATAAATATTATGGGATCTTTATTTAACTTTAACTAATGAAAGTTTTAAAGCTTTACTAGTCTGCGGCTGGCTGCCAAATTTATGGTTTATGCCATAATATTGAAACATATGTTTTACATAGCACAGAACCCATTCAGTAATTTTCACCAGTTCCAGGTATGTGCTTCCCTTTCCTTGATACATGAAGTGTGTTTCAGAAGAGGCAGAGTAATCAGAACTGGGAGCTGGAAGATTTGGAGTGAAAACCTATAGGGATTTTCCCATTTGTCACCCTTGGGCTCCGGTAGTGACTTGTGGAAAATGTCGTGTTTCTCTAGAGACTGTACAACGAAGTTTTTCCTTAAGCACAAACAGAAATTTAGGATGAAGAGTACAAAGATGACTGTAAATTTCAAAGCTATCTTCTACCTCCATGGAGAGATAAACCAGCCCATAGCTCAGGTACACCATCTGCCATGTGCCTGATTCCCAGTGTAAGTAGGAGATCACGTGGATTAAAGCTGTATTGCTGTCCTATCTACGAGTTATGTAGAAATGCCACATAAGATTTCCTTACCTCAACAATCATCCCAGGAGATTTAGGGTCAACTGCCTTGTATGTAATGTAATGATTCTGAGAAGAAAGATGACGTTAACGATGCAAACTCAACCTTCCAAAATGAACCCAGAAGCTTGCCACAGCAATTTCAGTGTACATGCATTTTTCTTTTTGACAAATGAAAACATTTCATTTTTTTCTTACCACTAAGTAAAGACATAACAGTGTTTGTTTTCACTGTTAGCTAAAGCTTTATTTACAATAACAGAAGACTGAAATGCAAAATTCCCAAGAGTATCACTTGCATTGATAACAAAACATTTTTTCAGACAGTAATTGGAAAGTAAACCTACCCTTACGTGTAACTGGTAAAGTTTCTAGAACCATAAAGCTGCTTGTGGAAGAGTTGTTAACTGTGAAAACTCTCCTGCTTCACTCCAAACACCACTTTACCTAGAAAAGTGACTAAACCACAAAGACTTGAACTATGAGTATCTAATATCATGAGGTTGGGTGTTTTTGATGATCACACATTTTATTTACTCAGAACTTCTGACATAATTGTCACGATTACTGAAATGTTAAAAGCAATTATGTTATCCAGCCAACACGATTGGAATGGAAAGAAAGGAAAAAGCTGCTTTTTCCAGGGTTTAGGAACATCAAGTCCTTAATCAAGTCAAGTACTTGTTTATCATGAGACCACTCTGTCTTTGTTGGGGATGTGATACCAAACATAACAGATGGTCCGCCAAAACCCTATCACGTTTGCTTCAATTATTTGTGAAAGACTGCAGAGGGGGAGGAAAGAACTATGGTGATACATTAAAATCTAAAGGGAATACAAAGCCAGGTACTAAACCACAGAAAGAGTGATATGCTAAAGAAAAGAGATATTCATGCACAAGTTGGCCAGGATATTCCACTTTAACAGAAATGAAGAAAGTTCGGGGTCAGACAAGCATGATGTCAAAAAGAGAAGAAAAGTTTCATTGTTAACTGCCTACTTAATTTTATCAACAGTTCAAAGGCACAGAGGGCTGATTTTGCATAGTATTTCCACAGAATTACTGATTTAATATTATGAGAACATATGTAAAGGATAAAGATACACTACTACGTGTAATAATTAACTCCAATTGCAAAAGGATCTAAAGGGCAAACTTGTAACGTCAAAGGAGACCAAACGACCTTTTAAATACAAGGCAATGCTCAGCACAACAGTGGGGTACTTTTTGGTTCTCCTAAGCCCTTAAGAATGCTTTTTCATGAGCCAAGGTATTTAAAAGACATGTAGACATGACTCTTAAGAGACCTGTTTTAGTGATGGACGTGGCACTATTAGGTCTTTTTCCAACCTAAATGATTCTACACAGGAGAATGCGTAGAACAGACTTACCAAATCCTCCTTCATTTCCATGTTCCTTAGGAATTTGCCACCACCAGTCCACTAAAACACAAATACCAACACTACGGTGCTATCTTTATCATTTAACTATTAATGACAAAGGAAATAGATCAGAAAAAAAAAATGTATGTGGTAGAGATCTATGAAAATATCTTTCTACATTGGTTTTTATATATTTCTGAGATAGAAGTGTTTGACCTCACATCTGTAGAAATTTAGGACATTTGAGGTGAGGAACTTTGATTATGTAATGGTTATTACCAAGCCCTGCACTTTAACTTGTCTACCATTGCCTCACTAGACCCAATAAGTTACATTTATCAAGATTATCTTCGTCAAGGTGCCAGTACTTCTTGTGAAGACACCAAAAACCAGAAAAAACAACCAATTGCTTTTGACAATATGTTCCAAAGATTATTCTCTCACTTATGGAAAAAGTCCAAACACTGATTTGCTTCAGTTTCTTTCCTGTCACTATCCACCAGCAAATGATCCTCTTTCAAAATTCTTTTTTGGAACACTGGAAAAATCGCTTGTGATTTTTCATATATTAGATATATAAAAGTTAGATATATAAAAATATAATTATATTAGATAAATAGATATGACACAGCTTAAATCTAACTCTCTTAGGAATATTTTCTCCACCTAGAACTTATAGAAGGAAGCTGATTTCTCCACCTTGCTCTAGTCTACCATTCGTTCTGAAGTGTGGACCCTAAAATTGACACCAGCTTCACTATTGGTTTCATCAGTGTCTCAGGGGTAAGTTACCTGTATATGTGTACTCCTATTTAATTGTGTATTCAAGGATAACAGCAGGTTTTGACTGATATTCAAATCAAGATGATCTGTGAAGCCCAGAGCCTTATTCCATTCATAAGAAGTGACTATGTCTGTTCTGCGCTGTGGGGTTCTACATCACTGACCCCACACAGGGTCTTACTAAAAAGAATTCTTTGAACTGGGTCCATATTCTCAGAGCAATCTAAACTGCACAACCTGGCTGGCTCTTCAGAATTATTTATGCCTCAGTGTTCATTCACTCACCTTTGTCAATCTCATAACTCCTTTACCTTTTTTTTATTTTCAAATCACTGCTACGTATATTGAATGACACTAGGTATAGCACCAGTCTTCACCAAAAATCCCTGTAGTTATTTCTTCTTTAAATAAGAATCTTTTCAAAAGTTGTTTTGAACTATAGCAAGTGTTCCTCTCTTCTCAGGTGTACTTAAGTGATACTGTATAGGAGGAAGGATTTTTCTTTCCTAGAACGTCATGCAACATGAGATGAAAATAGATCACTTAACTTCACAATTAGAAATATTTACCCCAATTAAACTGTCAGAGAATAAAATCAGCTTACTTCAGAGGGCATTTTCCTTAAATCCACAGATGTCATTATTATAATCCATATTGCCTTCTCCATTATTTCACTTAATCCTGATGGCAACTGACTACAGCTGCCCTGGGCAACCAGCTCGCTTGTTGCAAACATCAGAATGACAGTAGTGCTTCAAGCCTTTTAGATGCTCATTCCCAGTCAATTAGATCTCAAAATATATATTTCTGACCAGGAAATATTCTGGTCAGAAAAGGACATTGCTCATTCCAATCTGGTTTAGAAAAAAATCCATTATATTTTTATATACATATCAGAATTAGCACACACAGAACAGTATTCACGGAGTCTGGAACACACTTTGCAAGTGGTACCACATGAACAACACAAGCTACTCTGAGAAAAAAAAATTATGTCAAAGTAGCATGTCATTTATGTGAAATCCACACTATCACCATGGATTTGCAGTTTTACAGGAACTGGAGTGAAAAGCTAAGTCCTTTCCATTATTTCAGTACTCCTTGAAGCAATTAACTTCTCTCAGTCCCCAGACTTACCAGTGTAAACAAAAGAGATGAAGGAATGGGTTTTCTGTGCTCCTCCCTTATCTTTATATATAGCTATTATGCTGAGCAGTTCTTTTCATATACAAAGGAAATAATAAATTACATGATGAAATAATAAGGTTACTAGGAAGAACTGTAATGTTTACTACTAGATTTTTCTGATAACTAAATTATGTTCTTGGAGGTTTCAGAATTTGTTTCACAGATATTTAGTCCTTCCTAAGTGAACTAGAAGTTCTGACTGAAGCCTTAACTCTCTCTTTAGAAATAATCTAGATCTTGCATTTTGGGGTGAAACATGCCTGAAATCTGAAGTTCATTTTAACAATTCATCCTCCAAGCTACGTACAATACCAGATCTCAGAAGTTGCTACAAGGTGGAACATTCCTGCACAGTATTGTGTGGCTCATATAAATGAAGCCTTCACTTCTAATAGTGACAAGACTGATTAAAAAAATCAGACTACAATGTCAAGATCTCCCTACCTCAGCCCAAAAAACCCTTACCCAAAATCAATCATAGATTTCAGGTTTGGGAAAAAAGGTTCACATCCACAGAAGGCTTGAGAGTCTCCTTCCTTCCTTGCCACACACATCTCTTGTTATGCTCTGAGGTGGAACACTCATCACTCTAACACTTTTCAGCATTGGAGGGAGAAATGCATAATGATATAAGAGTGCTCCAGGAGCACACACTAATTGTCACCACCTTAATACACTTGGAAAGGTAATGATTAGTTCAGTGTCCATCAACTCTGTTACGACCTGTCCAGATCAGACTTTCCCCTGGAAGATACATCAAGTCAACTTGAGTTTTACTGATATTTTTTTATAAGATAAAGCTGCTGTAGATGTAGAGTTGCCTACAAATTATTCTGGAAAGCACCAGTACAAGCCAGTGTGGGAATTAAAGACTATGCTGAAAATTATTTAAACCAGCACATGATATATGAATAACCCAAATTCCACACCTCTTGAAAGTGAGAGGATGGTGATAACTTCAGCTCTTACCAACACACACATGCTGGGCATGAGTTCAGAGATCTTGGGAGCTGTCATGTTTCCTCCTGCTCATTTCCCTGGCAGTGAAAGCTCTCTTTGACCATTAACAAGTAATTCCTTGGGAAGAGCCAGGAATAGTTTAGCTCAGCAACCACCTAATTTCTTAGTAAAGGAAATTATGTCTTGGTTACCTATGAATAGGAAGAAGTCAGTGTCTCTGCAATTTACAATTGTCAAAATTGTCACTCATAAAATCAGTCTTTTCAGTGTCTTGCTCAAAACAAATATCTTCCCTCACACATGTTATTGCAGATGATAACTGCATTCAATCTTATTTTTAAGTCCTCACTGTAGGAGGTAAACAAAATAGCATCTGCACTTTGGTTATTTTTTACTTGTATGCATGAAAGGATAACTGCAAAGAGTGTTATTGCTCACGTTTATGTAAATCATGTCTATGTCTAATACTGTACAAAGGGAGCATTCAGCATTTTTCATCCATTTCAGAATAAAAAGAATAAAAGTAAATACAAGGGCTATGTAACATCAGAGTTCTTTATAGCTGCCCTATTTCAGTTGTAGATGTGCACTCTTCTTGACTGTCTGGCCTTACAGAGGCTGTACCTACTTAAACAGTCTGAAATTGAGTAATTTCAAAGAAAATTTAACTATAACAGCAGCACAAGCCATTATGTCCCAGCAATCCATCATTTTTATAGACAAAATGTATTTTCTTCACAATGAACAATTTATAGATTCACAAAGTACGACTGGAATTTATATTTGTAGTTTGTCTTTCACAAAAAATAGTTCTGGTAAGAGTAAGGGTAGATAAATATTGAAAGAGGCTGACATTTCGTGTAGATTATTTCTAAAATCTGAAAATAATTTGATAAGAATTGCACCAAACAGGGAATAGAAAAATCTGAAACTGATAATTCAATGTATCAATTTAAAATAATGTATATATTCGCAAAGCTAATTAAAAAAAAAAAAAAAAAGAGGAAAACTATACACACCATTAGGGAGAAACCTGAATTAGGAGATTTCCTCCCAAAGACAGGGATTTTTTTTTTTTTCACTCCAGTGTTCCCTTAGCATTTAAGTGAGGTGCTGTGGGCTGATTTGCCTGAGTTACTCTACAGCAACAGCAACATTCACAGGCAAATCATGCATTGTCCACGCAGGAAATTCAAGATATCATTTTAACATTTTTTAAGAAAATATTAAGTCAAGTAGTAACATCGCTGACTTTTCTCTAAGTTGAGGATTAGCCAAAAAAATTAACAGCATCCTTCCCCCATGTTTTAAAAATATTATCAGTTCTAAGCACTTTGACATTAATTAGCCAATTCAGGCAGAAAATAGGCCTCTTTTCACTCCAAGACTTCCTTCTCCCATTCAGAAAGCAGACTGTGGTGGGTTTTTTTATTTTTTTGAGGGTATGAGCATGTTGCAACAAGATACCCAAGACAACCTAATTATTTGTAGGAAAGAATAGATAAAATTTTGTCTTCAGAATCCCACAATGTTTTAGGAGATGTTTTGTCTGAGATCTTCTTAAGCCCAAAGCTACAGGTGTTTTTTTGTTGTTGGCCCTGAGGTTTTTTTGGGTTTTTTGTTGTTGTTGGGTTTGGTTGTTGTTTTTTTTTTTTTTACCATAGCCAAACCTTTGTTACAGTATGAAATTCAGTTTACATAACGTCAACAATATATTTTATACTAATCAAAATAAATATATATCAAATACAGGAGTAACACATAAATGAATCTACGTGGACAGTACTGGTATTTCTTCCCAAATAAATGGATTCAAACTGTAAGTCTATTAATATCTTAAATGTTACCTTTAACTTTAATTTCCTTTAATTCCTTTAATAGTCCTTCTACATATTTTAAAAATCATAGGAATCAAATAATTCAGAATTCATGTATTGGTAGGGGGTGTTTTCAGGTATCTTCTATTCTGTGCCTATGGATAATTAAAGCTTTTTAAAGTGGGGAAAAAACAAAAGAAATTAATCTGCTTATGCCTTTAACATTATTATTTCCTAGTGATACACAGCCTCATCTCTTTACCTCTAATAGTTTCCTAATTTATTAAAATTGACTCCATACTATAACCACGGGATGTACAAACCAAATATTACTTCTAGATTTGAATAACGAACTAAATGTTAATGATTTCCAGTTTCCCTCTTATTTCCACTTTACCTTTGGGCTTCTGGCTTTCATGCAGACCAAGAGATGAAAAGTTATTGTCCCACCAATCACATCTCAAAATGAAGGGCAGTAAAACAACATGGTGCAAAAATCTGCTGGTTTTGGCAGAGGTTTACTCGAGCTTTGAAAATTCTTCTGAAAAAGTCCATACTAACTTTTCTAGTTAAAATTCCTCAATTTTCAAACTTGAATAGTTTTATTAACGTGAATGTGTACAGTACTCGAATGAATAATAAAATTCTCATCAATGCATCAGTACTGTGTAATAGTAACAGTGTCTAGTTTGTATAATCTCTAGTAAAACAGTACACTGATCCCATTTCCCACGAATCTGCCATTAGACAAATCCACCTTCACTTCTCTCCAAGTAACTCCAGTAGACCATCACAGTGGCAGAGATGACTGTATGTCAGTTGTTCAGTGTTAGATGTGCAGTATTATTTGTTTATTCCAAATCATAATCTACTGGAAAAGAGTAGAAATCTCAAGTGGAAAATCACTTATTACACAAGTATCATGTCAAAGTTTACATTTACAGGGACCATTTATACATTTGCATACACCAGATCTGTTAACAGCATGCAAAAAATGCAGTGCATTATTAAAATTTTACACACATGATCTTTTGGCTTCATTGCCATTACATTAGCAATATATAGTACAGAACTATGTCAGTCACTACTGAGCAACCCTGGGATGCATGAAGCAGGTGAAAATTTGGAGCCATGCCCTCAAAGACAAAATCCAAAACAGCTTTGAAGGTTTCAGATTACAGACCCCTGAATTACTCCTGAAGCACTATTAAACTCTCCTTCCCCAGCTTAGGTTCAAGTAACGTGGTGGATTTGGTTTCAGTTCTTACAGTTGTTAAGGACGCAGCAAACTTGAATCCTGTAAATGGCACATGGATTTGAGACTGCTTGCATGCTTATATTTGAGTAAAGACAGAGATCCACAAAAGTTGTTTAGGATCTTAATTCTTATTTCTCCTGGGTAGAGGATGACCACAGGAAAAAAAAAAAAAGAAAATAAATGAAATAAAATAGCAATTGTGTTACTGTGTTCTCCACTACGCTAAACCATCTTCTTGCACCTGAGCATTTGGGCATTTTGGTTTTTTGATCTTGTTGGATTTTTCACAATTCTTTTATGATCTCTCACTCCACCATCTTTCACTGTATATACAAATCCATTTGGTTATAGGTCAAAGACAACACAGCTTCCAGGCACTACTCTGCCATACATAATCGGGAAGTGGAGAGAGAGCTGAATATAATTTATTAAGGGTTTAATTTCTTATTTCCTTAATAATTATTTGATAAATGAAAAAAAAGAACATTTTATTGATATTCAATTTTTTCATCCTTCTATTAAACATTAACTGCATAGTTTCACATAAAAAATGCTCAGGAAAGTGCTACTACTTATATCAATAAAATATTGAAGGAGAATCGTAAGCTCCACTTCCTCTTGATGATTCTTGAGCCACTACAACACATGGTAAAGAACTACAGTAAACCAGAGTAAGCTTCCCTAAAGGCTGGGCAATGATTTAATGATAATAGTTCTTTTTAAAAAATTGATCTCCCGGAGCTTGTTGATTAGATGATTGTGCTTCCAAACCTTGTATTTTATTTAGGAATGAAGCATTAGAAGATTTTTACTGTTAAAACCCCCATTTTTTTAATAAATGTTTGTTTAGGTCACTAAACTCATTATTAACTACAGCTTCTAAATAACCAATAGCTGAGCTTGTTTGGAGTAGTCAAGGAGTAATGAAGGAATAAAAATTCCATAATACTGAGCCTAGAATAAGAAAGCCAGAGCTACCTAATTCCTAGGCAGATGGCAATAGAAGGTTGGTGAACGGGTATGCATTTTTATAACTCCAATACTGGCAATATAGGGAAAGCCTCCTAAGCTCAAGCACATGCAGCATATATCCCTCTAAGCTTGGCCTGTCAGGCAAACCAGGACACACGGGCTAAAAATAAAATAGAAATTGTGGCTCACTTGCACTCTTACAAGCAGCAGAGTAAACAGAGTGATTGCCAAGGCTTTTACTCTCTCAGTTTTAGGCGTGTGCAGCTGGCACCCATGCTCTGTTCTCATGCACCAAGGCAGCAGATGGAATGAATTACATATTTCAACAGCCTTTGACATCACATCAAACACCTTGGCTTTTAGTTTTAGAAGAGTAACTCCTGGGACTATTTTTTCCCCCCCAGCTTTCAGCATCCAAGTAAAAGTCATACACAGTTATTTCCCTCTTTATGGGACAATATAGCCATGCCATATGTTGCTGACTTGCGAGTCTTGCATAGTAAAACAGTGCAACAGTTGCAAAAGAAAATGATCTGGTGGGGACTTTGCAGCTAAGACACTGTTCACTGAGCAAGGAGTTAGAGACAACTTTTTAAGCAAAGGGCTTCAATTCAACAGAATCATAGAATGGTTTGGGTTGGAAAGGACCTTAAAAATCACCTAGTTCCAACCTTCCCCTCCACAGGCAAGAACACCTTCCAATGCCCACTGTATTGTACAAATTATAGGGTGTTTAGTATTTTTCTAAAAACTAAAAATACTCACATGTCTGATGTTCACAACTTGGCCAAATTAGTCAGCTATATTTAAAAAGCCATTACCAATTGGTTTTAATTTATTTCTTAAATTTCAGAGTTTTAGCTACCTTGTGCAATTGGACTACCTGAGGGGATGGGGACCCTTCCTGCTGATCACAGTGACAGGTTGGGAGCAGTGACAGTGCTGCTGGGAACTGCACAGCTGAACGTGCCCCACAGCAAATAGTCTTCATCCAGGAGAAAAAAAAATATCTCTTTAGGCATTAAATTTAGCTGAAACTCTGTCTCCAGATTGCATCAGAGAAAGTCTGTGTGCTCACATGTGTGACTGTAATTCTGAGGACAGGTTGGACAAGAAGCCTGTTCCAGCACCTGACTTCCATCACTTGCTTGCCTTCCTCTCCCCGAGGGGCTGTCAGACTGACCTACATGTGTGCCTGAATCATCTTCCCCTGTGCCTTTCCTCCTCCCCATCCCTACAAAATTACATGCTTCTGCAAGACTCAGAGACCAGCCAGAGGCTGCTTCAACACAGAGTAGAAGCCTCAGCACAGAGCAGAGTGACAGAGTCCATTCCAAGGAGGGACAAGCCAGAAGGCACCACATCTGCACAGAGCCAGGACATCAGCCATCTAATTCCTCTGAAAATCTCAGAGTGATTAAGGTGATAAAAGTTCCCCTATCCTGGGAAGCTTACAGGTCTTCTATTTTTCTGGATCAAGTTTTCCAGTGCCTCTTTGCTTTTATGTTATCAGTCATTTCTCCCAGTCTCAGGTTTTCAGCAGATCAAGTGAATGGGCCTTGTTATGACCTTGATTCTCTCCACTTTTGCTGAAGTGGGATCAATGTTGGCCATTCTGCTCTTTTCAGATAACAAACAGCTTCTGAGACTGCCAGACTGCATCAGACCCATATCCTCCCATAGCTTCTTAGCTGGAAAACTCTGCATGTACAAGTGACTTTGATCCTAGCCAGCTCAATACTTCTTTGAAATACATTACCTGGTAGCTACTAACACTGATGAAAATCTCTTTATCATACTTGATATTCTCTCTCCTCATTTCATATATTAATAGCACTTTTCTCATCCTCCCCTCTGGCCCCCCCATTAGTTCACCAGTATTCAACTATTTTATTTTTAATAACACCGAAGTTGAGCTTAAACCTTCCTTTTTTTTTCTTGCTTAGGAAAGAGAAACATGTGAGCTATATCATAGATCTTTCTCTTCTCTGCACATTTTTTTCTCCAGAAACATTTTCCATTATTTCTACTCTATTTCGTCCTCTCTCATCCTTATCAATTGAAAAAAAAGTTTTAATATCTACTCTTTGGAAAGCATACCCCTAAGAATTTTCTCTTTCTCAAGATCTGCTATCTATGTTAATGGATTCAGAGTAAATTGATAGTCTGCTGCAGATCCATATGGAATTAGGTGCTTCCATTTACCTAATTCAGTCCAAAGCATGTCCATTTTTTTCCAGCTTTGTTCAAGACACTTTCTCACTTCGCTTCTTCCTAATTATTGTGTGCCTCTGAAGTTTAGCTCTCCACCCAATTTCTCCTCTTTTTTGCAAGAGGGACAGCTGAGAGAGACAGGATTTTCCTGACAAAGATGAACAGCTTCAATTCATCTCAGTTGTCCGCTATCCTAATCTCTCAATTTCCTTAAATCAGCCACTCAAAGTGAAGAGACTAAAATGCTTCCAGAGAGAGAATAAGGAAAAAAAAAAAAAAAAAAAGCCCAGCACACTTATAACAAAGGTGCAAAGAAAATGGATTGCTACATTAAAGAAACATTAAACATCAACTCAGCCTATAAAACCAGGCAGAATTAGCAAGATGTAGGCAAAATACATTTCAGAGCTGAAATGACAGCAAGAGAGCAAGATGGAGTTTTCAATCTGTACACTCAAAGCAGTTTTACTTAAGTGCTCCGAGGAACGTACTTATTTGTCATCATCACTCTGTCAAAATAAACTGATTTTAGCCCTCATGCTCAGTTCCACGTTAATCTAATATATTTGCTAATTTCTCTGTAGTACATAACATGTCATGCAGTTTAAGATGTCATTGAAATAGAAAACTCAACTGCCTCACAGAGTTTTTAATTTAAATGGTGGATGTGACAGTGTATCCTGTTCCTTTCCTAGGAGCCAAGCACAGATCCGCACTTTCTTCTTTGCCATTGATCAACTAAATCACCAGCTGTTTATGCAGAATTGCTGGCAACCTTGGAAGTGTCATTTGTCTTCCAAAGCTCCATGAACTTGATTCACCCATTTGTTTAAGAGCACAACAAGCTAACAACGTGAATGTTTTCATTATTAGTACATAAAAAGGCTCACGAAACAGCACATACTCATGCAAAACTACTGCAAGATATTACACCTGCTGAAGAACCACGGCATCGAGCTCTGCAAGCTGAATGGAGCATAAATCTGTGTGAAAATCTTTAATTGCTAGAACAATCTAAATCTTTCAGCTCATTAATTAGTTCAACTCATACTGTCTAAGGTGTTACACCTGGGGTTTATTATGGGCAAATTTTCAAGTTGTATCAAGGCTGTACAGATGTGCAAACAAGGAGTAAAGTTGTGCTTCTTTTCCCAACACTCAAGAAATCAGTTTTTTAGCACATTTTTTTTGTTATCCACATTTGATCCTTAACTTAAAATGGTTGCCCTTGCTCTTAACTGCAACTTAAGATGGGATGCTGAGGTACACACACATCGATGTCAAGTGTATAAAGCACACTGATTCACAGGTTAAAAAAAATCATCATCAACCCACTTTTTAAAATAATATTGAGAGAACAGAGGAGAAGTGCAATATGATGGGGGTCAAACATCAATGCAGAGTAGTGTACTCATATGCAACCTCTATATTCTCATTTTTGATACTAATGACAAGCCCACATTAGCTATCTACTAATGACAAGTGCCCCATCCTTCTTTCATAGGTGAAGCTCTGATTCCAAATGAATAGTCCGTGATATGTACTCAATCCTTCTTTTCCCACCCTTGTATTACAAATATATAAAAACCATTTTAAGGGGATCTTTGAGAATATTACAGAGGAGTGACTTTCCCATTACAGTATGAAACCTTCACAATTTAAGGCAACCAAAACAATCAAAAAAATGTTTTAAAGCTACTACAAGTCGCTACAATTTACAATCATGGTCTAGCACAGCCAAGTACATCTAACTGATTCATTACATACCACACACACGCTCACATGTAACAGCCTGTGACTCAGGCATCACAGTTACTACTTCCCCTTTATTATAGGAAATATTATTTTGTTTTTTTGAAATGCATATTGACTTAGTTTTCTAAGTTACCTCAGAAAAATTGTCCACACTCTTCCATTATCTTTTGGTAACAACCCGCTCTCAAGTAATTCACTTTGAAACTTTTTGACTCAATGCATGCCAGCTACAGCTTTGCCATTAACTGGCAGATCCTACCTGGGAACCATTCCAAATGGCAAGGCAAACATAGCTAAGCCTCTCACACTCCCATACAAAGCCCTCACCAGCAGCAGTTGTACTTGCACAGTCAGTTTAAGTTGAACAGCCATGACCTACAGCCTTTAAGTTCAAAATCCTCACACTGTATGGATGTCACAGACACTGTGGCTGTAACAGATCCTCAGTGAGGTATTGTACAGCAGGCAGGATCACAGTCTCAGAGCAGCATGTATGCAGGGGAGAGAGCACATATGCACCCAGAGCCGAGCACATGGTACCTGTCTTTTTCAAAGCTGATTATTCTGATGTGGTCTGACAGAAGCTACATTGAAGCTGCATCCTTTTCAAAGGCTCTCTTGCTGCGTGAAAGTCAACAGATGTGGCAATGGAACAACATTTGGCAAGACTGAGAAACCAGGCACAAATGACTTGTCTCTCTCTGCTCTGACGCAAACACACAGAAGTCACCAAGTGGAGCCTCCTTTAAGCCCAGTTCTTTGGGGAAGAGATGTGAGCAGCAGGGAAAGACAGAAAGGGAGTGGCAGGTATACATCATTCTGTCTATAAAATAAACCAGGAAGGAAGCATATGCCAGTGCCAGCAACCTATCATGAATTAGGTGATGGAAAACACACAACAATGGGAAAAGATGACACCTTAAAGACACTTTCAAAGATAATTTACAGTTACAATAGTGATCCACAGCACTGAGAAATTATACCTGTCAAGTGACTAATTGGTGATGAACACCACATGATGGAGTGAAGCTGTTTGACAGTAACTGTCAGCAGGATCACAAACAAAAACAACCAGCTACATCCACAACAGTCCCACCCAGCATATTAATGAGGGAGCTGGGACAATCCTTCAAAACATTCTGCAAGACTGAGGTCAAGTGACAAGTGATTTCATTTCAGACTAAAAATCTTTGTAATAATTTATTAGCTGGTCCCTTTTTTGTCACATTCACAGATACAAAACAAATCAGCTTCTTACTGAGAAAAGCAATCTATTCTAACCATACACAGCACTTCAGTCTGAACCTGGACAAATACTCTCCTCCTCAGATCATAAAGGAAAATAATTTCTATCTAAGATAAAAGGCCTTTTTTGGCCTTAACCTCAAAGCCCTCTTCAGAAATGTACTGTTATGATTTTAATCAAATTCATTCACCCCCACATACTGCAACATGAATCTAATCACTTGCTTTGCAAGTTTAGTACCCAGAGACACTACAGAAGTTTTAACAGCTGTAGGAAAAATGTTGCAGCTTCTGACTTTTTTTACCAAAGTTGCTGCAGCCAAGGTTTGCTGTAAATTGATGATTTAGCTGGATTAGATGTTAATATGCATCTTGATATATTATTCATGAGAATGAGTCACAGACCTAATTAGAAACATGACATGAAAAGCTTTTGAGTCCACAATCTGGATTCTCCCTGACATGAAAGATTTGACATGTGAATACATTTTCACTTGCTGAGAGAAAAGAGACAAATGACCTTTTACATCTAAGCGTAAAAATGTCATGTTGGAGATGCATCACTTGCCTTTCTGAGAGTTTGGGAAAAACCAGTAGAAGAGTATCAGGAACAGTGTGGCCAACAGGTCCAGGGAAGTGATTCTTCCCATATACTCAGCACTGAGGAGGCCACACCTCGAGTACTGTGTCCAGTTCTGGGCCCCTCAGTTCAGGAAGGACATTGAGGGGCTGGAGCAGGTCCAGAGGAGGGCAACTAGGCTGGTGAAGGGACTCAAGCACAGGTCCTATGAGGAGAGGCTGAGGGAGCTGGGGCTGTTCAGCCTGGAGAAAAGGAGGCTCAGGGGAGACCTCATCACTCTCTACAACTCCCTGAAAGGAGGGTGTAGCCGGGAGGGGGGGTGGGTGTGCCTCTTCTCCCAGGCAGCTCTCAGCAAGACAAGAGGGCATGGTCTTAAGCTGTGCCAGGGGAGGTTTAGGTTAAGTATCAGGAAGAATTTCTTTACAGAGAGGGTAATCAGGCATTGGAACGGGCTGCACAGGGCAGTGGTGGATTCTCCGTCCCTGGAGGTTTTTAAGATGAGACTGGATGTGGCACTTAGTGCCATGGTCTAGTAACCACAGTGGTGTTGGATCAAGGGTTGGACTTGATGATCTCAGAGATCTCTTCCAACTCGGCTGATTCCATGATTCTGTGATTCTAAGTATCCAATTTGATATAACAGAAGACCTTCAGAAATATTTACTCCTCAATGGAGGGTCTGTTTATCTGCTAACAAAACATCCATTCCATATACCTGTCCAGCCATAGACATCCAACAGAGAGGGTTTATAATCCTCTGCCAGGTGATCATTCCCTGGGGTTTCAATAAGGTGGCTCAGGAACATGTCTCGTTCACACAGCTAAGCAAACCCACATCATAGTTGTACCTAAATATAAGTACCTGTGCACACCAGTTGGTTCAGTGTTTCAGCTTTCCAGGTTTAACTGATGACTAACTAATCTTAGAGCATCATGATTTGACTATTTTGGTTGGAAGTCCTGCGTTAGACAAATTAGTAACAATAGATTCAGACAACAGCAGAAGGGAGCTGCCATTCAATTAACAGTAATGACTAGCAGTGGTCAATAGGTGTACCTGGGAAAGCATTAATAGCACATCATATTAGGGGATTATTTGATGCAGTGAATTAATTCATTAATTATTTATCTCTTGGAGCACAGACTTGGTGTTACAAGCACCAAGTCAGTTAGGTAGCATAAGCCTGACAAGTTTGCCTTTCTGAAGGCATTATTTACTCAGAATTTATTTTAAGAGCCCATTTTCCCACAGTTGCCTGTTTCTTTGCATATTTACCTGTCCAGCAAGGCATTCAGATCTGCCAAGTATAATTCTGGGAGAAATTACTGGTGTTAAAAACGATTTCTTCTTTTGCAAGTTTGAGTTAATTATTCCTTATTATATAAAAATTGGATGATTTAATTTCTACAACTACTTAAATCCTGCAGTCATATTCTAGATATTGCCTTACACAAAATGAGACCAAGTTGCGGATATGAAAAGATGAAGGTATCACTGGATGAGTTTGAAACAAATATGATCTGTCAGGCAAAGAAAGAATATTATGAGAAACATTTTCTTCAGTTTGCAAAACAAGTCACCACAATATACTAATGAGCCGTCAAGATGGAAGAAAGCATTTTAAAATTAAAAAACCCACGAAAGTTAAATGGCAATTAGTGTGAACCTTACAGTACACACAAAAATTTTTTTTTGAAAAATCATATTCCTAGCCAGTTTTGATCTGACCCCAGTAAAACCAAAGGCTATCTCAAAGTAAGTAAGGCTTCCAAGTCCAGGAAAACAATCTCCAGTGGCATATAAGAAACTGGGAGATTTTTCCAGACTTCACAACATTGAGAAGTAGAACAACACAGAGCAAGAAAATTTATTAAGAATAAAGAGCCAAAAGCTTGCAGGCAGATGTCTTTGGATGAGGGCAATACTGAAGGAGATAAGAAGGAAGAGGTCAGGATGTACTAGTTTCCAAAATTAATAATTCATTAAAAATTTCACTTAAGAGAGCTGTCATGAAAAGGAAAAGAAACAAACCAACTTGAGAAGAACAGAGTAACACCTGAGCATCAGTGGTCTGTGTCCTTACTCGCCCAGGATCAGCTCCCGAGTTGTCTGTAACAGACACATTCACGCACACATTTCACTTACTGCAAGTTGCTTTTGTTTCCTGCAAGCTGGAAAACCATAAGCACTGTGACAAGGATAAAAAGCTATTTCATTCTGAGGTATTTTTAAATAGTGTTATTTGTCAGCAGGTCAAACATCTTTTGGTAATGCCATTCATTCCACGCTGAAGGTACCAAGGAGCAAACAAGTGTTAACTGGATAAAAGCTACAAGCAATGAGGCACTGCCTCAAACTACGATGTGATACCTGTCCTTAGGATACTTAACTGTTTCAAAATAAAAAAAATAATTACAACCTTTTATAATCTGCCATTGTTCAGTGATACGCTTATTTTCATCCTTAGTGAAAACAGGTTTTTTTAATCAATGAAATTTTTATTTTTGAAGAAAATGTGAAAGAGATTAATGGTCACTGGCTTCTCTGACTTGTAAATCAACAGATTTTACGTCTTCAGCCACCATTGTAGAGATTACTGGTATGTTCATGGTCCAAAGGTGGAGTTAAACAAATTGAAAAACCTATATTTTTAATGATAAAAGGCTCAGCTAAAGAAAGATCATGAAACCAAAGAGAAAAAATAAAAAACAGATCAGAAAAGTACATCAAGACTTGACAACTTAAACCCTATGAGCTCAGTTTCAAAGTCTTTGTCATCCAGCTGTAACATTCACCAAACATAACTCCCCCAAAGGACATAAGTCTTCATAGGTCTTATTGAAGATAAAAGGAGCAGCTCACACCCTTGACACTGTCAGCAAGAGAAAATAGACCTCAATCTGCCACTACTCAGGTGTGCATTTAGTCTAGAGAGGGAGCTCTTCTCTTACCATACATGAAAGCATTGCTTCTTTATATTTTTTTCAGCTGAGTTAAGACTCCAGTGGTTAACAGCTAGGGGGAAAAAAAAGAAAAAAAAAAGAAAAAAAAAAGGAAAAAAGAAAAACAGCTCACATCATCATCCTAGGAAAGGGATTTTTACAAGTTTGCTTCACTTTTCTGATATGTTTATAAAGAATTTACTTCAAAGAATCATAAATTACACCTGAAGAGTATGGCAAAGCTGATGAAGGGTCTGGTGCTCCTCCATTTCTTTTCCTTGGTAGACCATCATTTCCCTTCCTTTACTGACTGCCTCTTAAGAGAGTTAGGAAAGGCAGACAGACAGTACAGTGAGTTTGTCATATCTTAAATAAAAACCTTTAAGAAATTTCTGTTGCTCCTCCTACCTAGTTGTTTTGGTTCTTTTTTATTCCACCCCTCCTACCCTTCTGTGCTTGAGTGGTACAAAAGAGTCAAACCTTAAGAGAGAATACTGGCACCAGAGCATCCATCAGAGGCACATTTTGTGCCTATAGCACTCAAACAGGCATTCCTGCTGATCCAAAGAAAAGGGTGAACACGACTCTGTGACAAAAAACTTGGTTGTGTCCTAGTTACAGGGGCTGGGACTAGTTTATCATACATAGGTATAACCAAAACCGTGTATTCTACACCCTCTATGTCATTTCTGATGGACTGTACATAAATGGATTGTTTGCAGCAGCTGCCCAGGGCACACCTGACACCTCAGGCTACAAGCCTGAGGCAGGGCCTGTGAGGCAGGGCCATGTTCTTTGTTTTCACTCCCATGACTCAGCTGTGATAACTCCCCTCTGGGGAGGCATTAACACCTTCACACCCAGCCTGAGGGGTCATCTCTGCTCATGGGCCGTACTGGACTGGCATAATAGGCAGCTACAACACCCACACCATCAAAGACTCCAAGAATATCCCATGACTCACAGAGTTAAATCACCCACCCTGAAACTCCTGCCCTGGGGAGGTACTGGGCATTCCCACCTGAACCTGAACATATATAAACTTTGGGGTTTGGGACTTCTGGTACCACTCGGATCCAGAGGAGGAAAGGAACTCCAACAAGACCGCAACTGCCACTCTTGACAAGACTGCAATCATTAATTCAACAGAACTGTGACCATAATCTAGACCAACAGGGTCTCCTTTCCTTTTATTTTGCACCCAGGGGGACCACGTGGTGCTCAGCACAGGGGCGAACCAACACTGTTCTGTTCTTGTCCCAGGGTGCTGGGTTATACATCTGGTTTGGTGGGTTAAAACCAGTTTTCCTCTGTATCACTGTATATATTGTAACCTTTTTACTACATTGTAACTGACTTGTAATCTCTTGAGTTGGGTTCATTTCTCCAGCCCATTAACTTCTAAACCAGGACAGGTTGTTTGGTTGTTTTTTTTTTTTGACACTGAAAACAACAAGGCAATTTAAAGGAAAGATTCCTACAATGTTCCTTGATTCCTCAAGCTAATGGCATACTAAGCACCAGCACAATAGCTCTGCCTTGCTCAAGTATGGAAGTGTATAGAATGTCTCTAAGGGAATATGAACCTCAGTTTGTTCTTAACTACATGAAGTAATTTGCCCCCTCCCTTCCTCAGGAAACATCCTCATCAGTCTTTGGAAGATAAAAAAATTGAACATGGCACATACTACAAACACTGTCCCAGAGGTTCTTGAGCATAAAGGAATGTGTATAGCACAAACCACTGGTTTGGGTTTTTTTTTACTTGTAGCAAATAGAATAATTGTAACAAATAGAATAATTACTTTTACTAGACTTCATAGAAATATAGTTGAGGAAAGATAAGAATAAGATAAACCAGCAGTATGAATGTAACTGCCTTACGCTTTCATAAGCAGTTTATTTAAGTGTCGTAAGCTCTTTATTTAAGTACTGGACAGACCTAGAACCAAAATATGCTATTGCTCTCTTTAAAAGTGGTAGGACCAATACAGTCAAATACAGCATGGGAACACAGGTTAAAACAACATTTAAGTTTTCCCTATAACGTATAAGATGGCAAAACGAAGTAGGAGTGTTTCCCATTTGTTTAATCTGTAAGTCTAAGTAATCCATCAGTATGGTTTCTACAGCTGCAAATCCCCATCCAGTGAAGTATTTAAGACTTGACACCTAACTTTAACTCCACGGGCATCCTCTTTTAAGTTCCGGTTTCCCCCTCTTTGTTTGAATTCCATTGCCTTTAAGTGACACTTTTTCATAAACTGGCAATGTACTCAAGTCAACGGGACTACTCATGCCCTAAAAGGAAAGAATCTAGACTGGTGCTGTAAACACCAGTTCAATAAACCAAGGAGATATTCTCGAGTACAGCAGTCGGTTCTAATGGAGACACATAAACTTAAATTAACAATGAAAGGAATAACAGCTATCAAATAACTCTGAGCATTTACAGCAATGAACATGTCATTTATTTACAAAACAAACAGAACAGAGTTCAATGTTTGACTAAAAATGAATAATATCAACATTTTGACTGAAATGATCTCTCTTCGTTTGAAACAATAACAATAATATTGACAGAGATAGTTTCATGGTTTAGGCTTTCTAGTTCTCATTTTCCGCTAACTAATGCTTATCTGTAACAGTCAGCTAATCACAGTGAAAACAATCCCATCACCAAAACCTCTGTGCAGAAAGATATAGAAGTCATTGAAGATGTTTGCTTCCCTACACCCCAACCTACTGCCAATGAGGAAGCAGATAAAGTTGCAGATAAGAATGTAGTGATGCAGCTAATTTAACAGTTCAGAGTGTTTTTCAAAGAAGTTGTAGATGGGAAATCATAATTTGATCATTCTACATAGAAAAATTCAGACTCAGAAGCAGTTTCAATATTAAGCCCTTCTGATGATGCATTCTGTCCCAAAGTAAGCCATTTAAATAAATGAATTTCAATTTCAGCTCTTCCAAATTTCCATTGCACTTAAATTATAAGATTAAACAAACATAATCTTCTTTAACAGTTTAGTGAAAAAAGTTTCTACATCAAATCATTCTAATCCTCTTGTTAATATAGTCTGGTTATATTTAGGTACACCATTTCCCTGATTATCAGATGCAACCAAGATTCACAGAACTGCTTAATAAAGAAAACTCTCCGAGAATTATCAGTCAACATCACAGTCTCTGCTGTGGAACACATCCTAAGCCTTTCAATATAACATCACCCCAGACTTCGTTTGCCCTTAATTTATTCAAATCGGTTTAATTCCAAAGGTTTTACACAGCAGAAGCAGAATATGCCTCCTTGCATGTGGTTAAATCATGGTTATGCTTGACTGCTATAGAAACACTTCCATGCTGCAATATATCTGGCTTGCATTTGTGATGGTTTTCCTTTCATATTAACATTTTTTCATTATGCAGCAGCATTTATGTACCACCAAGCTCCCACAGAGCAGAGCTTGGCAGGAGCTGGGGGTACTACAGTGCAGTCACAGCCACATGCCAGCACAACTGCCCATAAGTTAAAAAAAAAATTAAACAAAAAACCCAAAAAACAACTAAAGGTCATTGGCCTGGTTACTAATCATATTAGAAGAAAACAACTATTAAAGATGACACCTGGGAAACAAGCTTGCCAGGGCCAATTCCTAGCTCTCCTTTAACTTGCTTTTCAGTGCAAACACTGAGGTTTGAGCTGCCCAGCTTTCAGAGACTGGAGCTTTCCAGACACCAGGTTGAATACTCACCAATGCCTACTTGAATTACCTAAAGCTTTAAATCCATAACCCCAAGTTTATGAACTGTATTCTTCATTACATTTTCTACAATCAAAATAGTTACTTCAAATATTCTCTTCAGAAAGGTCTCAAGATTTACTGAGAACATGGAAAGGTTTGAAAAGCAAACTAAATAACTAGGCAGAAAACCAATTTGACAGGAACAGTGAGAGAAGGTTAAGGGGAAAAGAAAGTAATTGTATTTGTGTTTTTATGGCACCCTTATTAGCTATATCTTGTAATTATTATGGAGCAGTTAATGGTTTATTCAGGTTGACAACCTAAGCCAAAAGTTTATTTGTTCATTCCTGTCACTGAATACTTTAACTTCTTACGTCCCAGGTGAATCTTGTGTGAGTCATATTTGAAAACACATTCTTTATCAGAAAGGAAAATAGATTTAAGCATAGTTGCAAGCATTTTATAAATGCCTATAATTCTCAAACTACTAGGTTAATTCCTCAATCTATTTTTATCTTTTGCTCTGGTATTTATTGTTGTTTTATTTCATATTCTGTTACTACTTGTAACTTACATTAATCTATTCTCACTGCAGTGCAATAATAAAGCAAATAATTACCTAAGGGACAAAAAGTGTGTATCCCTCAGAATCTTGCATAAGGATGAAAACTAAGCATTTCAGGAACTCAACAACTCATTTCTCTTAATAAAAAAAAAAAAAAAAAGCTTTAAAGACTTCAGAAATTCTTGCTCAAGTAAGAAGCTCACTAAGGGTACTAAGACAAGGAGACACGTGCACACCATCCCCTTACCAGCCCAGGAGTGGTACCTGTCCTAAGCAGAGGTTCATGTCAGCTGGGTTAATTTAGTGACAGGAAAGGTGAACACTGACCTCTCTCCTTAATGAGGTGCAGATCTAAGGCAGGCAGGGATCCAGCCTGCACCCACAGGGACACATTGGTTTCATGCCCAGACCAAGCATCCCTCAGGACAGCATGGCTGGGAAGATGCTGCCCCTATGAGAAGCTTCCCCTCTTTAATAGGACAAGGAGCAAGCTGTGGGATAAAGGCCTGCCAAAAAATACAGTGATTTACCTGCTTCTCACCATCAGCCCGTACACAGACCCAGACTCCTTCCACAGATCCATGTGCAAGCAGCATCAAGGCACAGGAACTGGGAAGAGCTCCCAGGATGCACAGACAGTGCTGGCAGCAGCACTGGCTGAAAAACACTGGAGTTAAATTGTTGCTGTATAGGAGGTTCATCAGACTGCTAACTTTTGGGGTCCTGGTCGTATTTTTCAATAACAGCCACTTCTGTATAGGACTTAGTGAAGTGAAAGAGTCCAGAGTTCTGTTTTCTCTCACACAAATCCCTATTTCTATTCTTCTCCAAGACACACAGTTTGAGAGACCCACACCTTCTCTTCCCTCAGGAAGCAGCATTTAATTGCAAATGTTTCCCAAAATGAGTTTGTAAAATATGCTAAATGTTCATGTTATGCACTTAGAGGATTCAAAGACTAAAGATCTAAACTTTATTTTTCCAGTTAAAAATGCCTGTCAATTAAAAAATTAATACTTTGCCTGTTTTAACTATACTCACTATAGAGAACACTCTTTGTCCCAGACTACCACCCAAACATACCCAAGAGGTACAATAGCTGTATACAAACAAGGCTATCTTTGCTACAGAGCTAAAAGATTCGAGATCTATTTAGTATTGCTTAGCACTGACCATCTTCAAAACAGGGGTACATATACAAATACTTATGCAAACCACTGGAAGAAACTAGGAGGTTTATATTTAATTTTTTTTTCCATTTTACAGGGAGAATTAATTGGGCAGTACTAGAAATCATCTTTCTACAGAAGCAGCTCTCAGAACTAGCACATTTAAAACTGCACCACGAGTAATTACTAGATATAAAATCTGGTTGTGTTGCATGCCACCAACAGCATGTGGAACTGTTGAGTAAAAATAACACAGACAAAATTTCTTCTCTTTTTCTTTCAATTCCAGAAGAAGCCATAAAGCCTGGCTGGCTCCCTGGGTAGCTGTGTTAACACTAAAAACACTGACCAGCAGAAATGATTGCAATCACACTACTACAATCTCCCACAGAGGAGGGCAATCATACAGATCAGTGTCCTGTCAAATTGCCACCTAATTCTAGTAATGACCATCTAGTCTGGATACCCTTATTTTGTATTTTTGTTTCTCAGTCATCACAGAACTGATAGCTGAAAGAAAAAAAGAAACCACATGAATGGTCCTTGGGTAAGAGCAATCCTGGGCTGTCAGAAACTAAAAATAGTATACAGTATCTGTATCAGCTGTATTTTTTTTCCTCTCCACCAGTGTCCATTTCAGGCATCCTGTTAGTGTGATTTAGGCTCAAATATAAAGGGCTGCAATTTGAGAGGCCTACAGGAAAATAAACCGTATCAGACTTTTTTTTTTCCTAGCAAGAGGTGTAAAGTGCAAAATGAAAGGGCCCAGAGAAATTTTTAAGCCTAATTTTAGAAAAATACAGCATTAGCATCAGATTCCGAGGGGACAGAGATATAGGAGCAGCAGGGAAATGCTCATGAAAACGTTTTCTAGCTTGAAGAGACAAGCTAGCCACGTGAAAAGGAGAGAACCACTTCTTATAGTGTACATTACTGACTGCAAGATCTATTGGCCACTCCAGCTGTTGTTTTTAACAAAAAGCAGCAACATATTGGCTTGTGTTCATGAAGAGTGTAATTAGTCTTCAATGTTTTTGAGACATCTTCTGAGCAGAATATGGAGAGACTGCATTACACGAACTTGATCACAGTACTTATGAAGTGAACATTTTGAATTTAACTATGAAATAGGACAAAGGGAATTCACTTTAGTCGGAAAAAGTCATATCTTCTGTAGCAAAAGATCTTCAAATGCCACTTGGAAAGCTGAAAGCTTGTGTTTGAGAAGTCACAAAGCTGCAGCCAAGGACTAGATTTTTAACTTATTTAACATCCAGGGGATAATTACTTGGTGTCGGTCCACTGAAGCAAAAGCCACGTTGGAGAAGGGAGTTCTTGATGGTTCCACTAGTATCTAAACCAGTTAAATACCCACCTACAGCCTCAGACACCCACAATTACCTGCCTGTGTAACTGTAATATTTTTCACTCTGCTCCCTATCCTTTCTACCCTCACAGTCCTCAAGCCCTCAGCCAGGCACCAGCTGACTTCCCACCTCCACAGGCACTAACAACTCTCATAAAGTGAGGTGCTACAGTGAATTAAAGGGTGAACACCCACCCTACCCACAGCAGCTGTGGGCATTCCTGACCACCTGGAGAACAGTTCTGAATTGCAGACAAAAAAAAAAAAGAAAAAGAAATATTATGACTTTTCTAAATAATTTGAGAGTAGTAAAAGATATATTGGGACATTGGGTGACTTGTTAATCCCCTTTAGGCCACTCAAAAAATAAAATTATAGACTTCTCAATGAAGGGCAGACAGTTTTTGTGTTTAAGAAGTGCAGTGTGTGTTATTAGACCAATCTCCTTCAGTGTTTTTTCCTCCCCCACAGGACACCACCCACTATGTATATAAGTATCTATGTTTGAAAACACATCTACACGAGTGCATGTCTTGCACTGGAGCAGTTTAAGGCACAGTTTTATTGCACAATGATGCAGAAATCTATCCTAGAACAGGCACATGTTATGTAGCTGTAAGTACCCTGCCAGCACATCTGCTGCTAAAACAACAATTCCAGCTCTGCAGCAGCTCAGTGTGCTGAGATGGAAGCGTTGCTTTATCAATGTATAAACAACCACTAGTGATGACAAGTCTTTTTTCCAAGTTTAACTGAAGGCTTGGTAAACAGGTTTGCCCGCAGAGGGCAGGCACAAGCACGTCACATTTGCCTACTGCGCACCTACAATTTCAGCATGATCACTATCGCTGTTCAGGTGACTGAGCAAGCTGACAGTACATGACAGGTTATCTATCGTGTATAGAAAGTTACAGAATGAAGAAGAGAGGAAGAAAATACGGAGGATTACTATGGGAAACTTGCTGAAGGAGTGTGGCAAGGATTGAGGATTCAGAGGCAGAAATAAGATAGGACTTTGACTGTAAACGACTGTAAACTACTGAGGGGAAACTGCAAGTACTGGAACATTAGAGTTCACCACTCTGACTTGCAATCTTTGTCCACATTACCACTGTTTCAGTAAGATTTGCTTCCTGGACAAGCCTTCAGGAGTCCAGTGCCAGTCCTACCTCCTTTCCAGCAGTCCCCACCTGGGTGGAGAGTTGCAGATAAATCAGGGATTGCCTTTTACACCATAAACATTCAAGACAGCCATAGAGTTTCAAGCAAAAGACTAAACAGAGTGTCCAGGAAAAAGTGTTTTTAAGACATGGAAAGAAAGCAATATTGATTAAGGTTCACAGGCATGCTGAGGTGTAGCCTTTCAGATGTACGTTGCTTTTCTACTAAAAACTGCTGGTGAAAAAGCCTAGGCAGAAAAGGGAGGGAGAAGGGAAGCCATGTAAACAAAACATGGACAGAAGCAGATTCCATCAACATCAGGCTAGGGACAGTAGTTTCATTATTTAAAAAGAAAAAAAAGGCTAAACAAAACCTCCCCAAAATATATGCTCTTCCACTACACTTAGACATTATAATAATCAAAAGGCACTATAAAAACCACTGCAGTAAATTAGTGAGATACAAAAATTAAGCAGGGCACATGTTAATGGTATTCATATATATCTTTGGGAAGATGAGCAATTACAATTTGCATCTCAGCACATGCCCAGTATTTGCTATAATATTGAACAATAATAAATTCAAACACAACAGATCACTGATGTTCCTACCTTCTGCTTTCCATACACAGCAAAGGGTGGCAGCAACTACAGCTCAGTTCTCCTGTGGCTGCTCACACTGCACTGCAGTTGTTCCAGCCACACCAGCATGAGAGCGGCCTCAGGTTGTCCAGCAAGTACCTGAGCCAGGCATCAAAGTGTGTTGCCTCCCAGGCATGGGCAGCTCTGTGCTCTTCCTCAACTTCTCTACCTTTCCGAGGCAGGAAGCAAGCAGACAGCCTATAAACAAAAGTCTATATCCAGCAAAACTTTCATTTACCAGACAGAGAGAGAATCAACTTGTGCAGACTCCTCAAAAAGACTGTTCCAGAAAAGCAGTCCCAGGTGCCCCTGCTCTCCTTTTATGAGCTTCAGGTGGCAGCCCCACCCCCCACATCAGCTCCCAGCTGTGCCCATTTAGAAGGGCAATTCCCAACCTGAGAACGGTGTGGGTTCAAGTAACGAACACTGTTGGTAATTAAAATCACCTGGGTGGCAGCCGAGGCCTGAGCTCCACTCTTTGGGCAGCGCAGTTGGTGCCCTGGCTGTAGGGTGGCATTGCTTGCCCTGGCACTGACTGGGGCTGGAGGGCTGCTGGGAGCCCCTACCAGTGTGTGGCAGCTCCCACAGCCTGCAGCTCTGAAATGGGAGCTGGGACATGTGTCTTCTGGAAACCCAGTACCACAGTGGGGAACCTCAGGTGGCCCTGGGCTGGCATCTCTGATTTTTTTTTTTTTTTTGCAGCTCAGCTGTCTTAGGTCTATGATCATAAAATGGGCTTTTAACCCCCTTCCAGTATAGCAGAAACCTGAAGAAAAAGAGAACTGCATCAGGAAGGTGCTCTGAAATTTCAGAGCACACAATGAGATGGAGTCTTGATGGAGTTTTGCCCACATCTTTTTTTTGTAAAAATAGAACACTGAAAACACACAGAGTTTTGTATTGCAAACCCAAGGTTTTAGTAGAGCATAAGCTAGCTAGCTAATTTCTTTTTTTTTTTTTTTTTTTTTTTTTTTTTTTTTTTTTTTTTTTTTTTTATCCAAAGCCTAGGTTTGCTGGGCAGTGCAAAATATAAATAGAAAATCTTAGAAATACTTCTCCTCTCTGCTCACTAAGAACTTGCTCAGTCCAAAGCCCTCTTGAAAAGGCCCACAGACTTGCCAGCTGGGGCAATACCCTGGTCACCTCTAAGAGTCTTTTCACCACCTTAATCAGCAGCCTGAAGCAACCTGCTATTTTCGGTTTCCCACTCCCTGCTTAGGCCACACATTTCTTGAAATCCTGCCCTGCCCAGATACTTGCAAGAGGTGTGATTATTATTCAAAGTGTCTTGTCAATCTACATGTTTACAGCCTTTCCATACAAATAAGACTGGGTTTGTTGTTTTCTGACAAGCTCACGTACACACACCAGAGATTTCTTTCTAAATTCTTCTCTGAGATTTTTACTCCTAAGTAATTCAGGAGAAAATTACCCATCTTCTTCATATCCACCAAGACAGCCCATGTCCCTGCTTCTTTAAGAACCATGAACTTGGAAAAAGCTTCATAATGTCTAGTCTCATTTGCCCAAGATGACTGGCCAGGCCCCTTCTTACCTGGCTGAAGCCTGTGATCTGGAGTGCCAACATTTTCCTCACAGGCAAATGACACTTGGACAAGATGTAAATGTTTCTCTTCCACCAGCTCTTCTTCGATACCACAGTACCTTTAAAATGATGCTGCTTGCCACGACACACAGAGCCATACCTGAGCAACTCACAAACATCAAGGTTTGCTAGAGGTTATAGCTGAAATTCTGCCTCTGGGCAGCTCACTAAAGAATTTTTTTTAGCTATAAAAATGATATGTTGTTCCTATACACTTGGGGAAGATTAAAAAAAAAAAAAGCGGGAGCCAAATTTCCCATGAAGATCCTTGATGAGCTAGATAAACACTGCTGAACACCATTATAAAATTTATCTGATGCCTTTTATTGGAGATGGTGTGGCTAGAAGACAACAGAGACACAACTGGATGCGTGCACGGTACATATATGCAAAATTTCTTCACTGTCTGTATTACATTTTGCAATTTCCGATCCAAAAGACAGTAATACACCAACAATTTCATGCAGCTAAGTGAATAACTTTTTTTTAGTTCCCAAAGCACAATATTGCTGCCCCAAAGCAAGTACATACTGGCCAGAAATATGCCCATCTATTTGTGGTATTGCTGAATGAAATTACACTTTTTAAAATACCTAATGCTTTTGATAACAGCTAAATGTAATGTAGACTGGACTGTACTATTGTTTACTCATATTTCTGTTGTACACAAATCTTGGATTCTTTAGACTTCATATTTTTTTAATTCTGACATTTTCTGAAAAGAAAATGAGAGGAGAAATGGGCTAAGTGCAGAGACCTGAAGTTACATATTAAGGTTTGCAGAGGTAAATCAGAGCTTTTCTATGTGAAGAATGCCAGAGCAAATTAAAAGAGATATTGGCAAGAATAATCAACACAGTGGAAATGAAGAGCATCTGCACCATAATAGAGGGTGTATAAAATCAGGCTCTGCATCAAGAGAATATAATTCATATTTCTGCAGGTAGATATCATGTATTCAGATCTTATTAAAATACCTAATACAGCATTTCAGACTATGTTCTCAGTCGGACTCAAAAGGAGGTGGGGGCACCAGAGGAATATAGATGGATTTTCAAAAATGTTGTTAATATAACACTGGACATAGTAACCCTATATTTAGGAAACATTTTGCTGTGATGTTCTTTCAGGAGTACCTCTATAGCCCTGGAAGAAGTCAGTAGTTAGTGGGACAGGTAACATGATCCAAATCTGGGCCCAGTCCTGTTCCTCAGATGGTGTCCAGTACCCAGGGCTGGGGCTGGAATGGGATGGCCCTGGCATTGAGGCCACCCTTGCTGCTCCCTGACACTGAGCAGTGCATTCAGAAATGTCCAGCTGATTTTGGTTTATCATAGTGCTGAGAGGGGCTATGCTTCTGTTCCCAAAACACAAAAGCAAAAGAGGCAATGTTAGTAACAGGGATGACTTCAAGGCATGCTGTAATTTCTTCTGCCACACTGCAGGGAAAGGTGGGAACGAAGAAACAGAGTAGGGAAACACAGCATTGTTTACATGGCAGTCCAGAGAATAAAACAAGGCTTGAATAGCCTGAAAACATACAGTCTCACAGCTCCTCAGTCAAAAATCTTGAAAATATGTACTTGGAATTGATATGTTGTGTTGTTTGTTTAGTTCTAATTTTCTGGTCTCTCAATAACTAAAAGATCCAATGCATCTTTTTCTTTTTCATTGTGTATGTTCTTCTCTATGAAAATCTAGAACCTCCCTCCAATTGTTTTTTTTTGTGATCCACATCATGACTGCAACAGTAATTTACTTGTCAGACAACAGAAGTCCCCATGCACTTTATGTTTGCACTGATGGAACCTGTGCCAGCGGTGCCATGCTTGTTATGTGCCCATAAAACCCTTCAGCTGAAGTGACAAGGAACGGCTGTAGCTGATGTTGAAGGACTGGGGACCCTTTATTAGGGGTCTCCAATGAGTGGTGGAGGAATCAATCCTTCATTCCTCAGCAAGAAGGAAAATAGAAGTACCGAGCTGGGTTCAGACTGCTCCTGCTGCTGTGGATTTACGGCACATTGTAATACAATTGTCTACAAGCAGGAACTCAGCACGCTGCTAAAAAATGGCAGCAGAGGGCTGGGTAAGGTACTTCTAGTGCTGAAGGACAATGGATTTAATGTTGTAGAGATTTCATTCTGTGATAGGGTAAATAAACAAACTGCAGGTAAAATAAATCTACACACATCCATGTGGAGACAATCTGACTGACTAGGTGTCTGGATGTTGTGTGCATAAGAATCTCTAACGAAATACTGAATTCTAATTGACTTTCACAAGTCAATTCATACTGGATTTCACAAAGGCAGTTGTCAATGCTCTGTGGTTGAACAGCTTATTGAATTAGGAGAAAGTCACTCACTATTCTGAGCAGACTGCATTCTGCAAGTGCTGTTGAAACAGCTAAAAAATCCCATCAAATATGACTTAGCAGGGAAAGGATTTATAAAAATTCCATTGTAAATAGAAGGATATTGTTCCGATTTTACTTCCATTGTTCTGTGAAATTCAGATGACTTTTATAAATAATGAACAAATGAATTTTTGTTTATTGAATATAAGAAGTGATTTTTTCTTAACAAATGGCCTCACAGATTAAATACTGTTTATATATTTCAGGAAGCTGTGTGAGAGCTGTGGAGAGTTCTGTTTAAATCACCCTAAGTGATTTATAAATCACCTCTAAATTGTTTAAATCATCTCCAGCTAGTAAGATAGGAAACTCTTTCTGAGAGAAGCAGCTAACCATGGATTATCATACTTGAAATATTCTGATGCTCTGAATTATACATGACATTCGAATGCTTATTTTCCACTCGGGACCCAGATCATCTACTAGTCTTTGGGGATATTGAGGCTTGACATCGAGCTCAGCACCTTGCTTTGTGCACTAACCAGTTCCAAACAACTTAAAGAACATCAGCTATGAGGGTCCCTTCTTAATCTTCCTGTCTTCAAAGTTAAATTATTTAAACAAATAGTATAAGCTTGCAATAAGATGAAAAAATGCATATTTAAAGAAGCTATCCAAATGGCTTAGGGAAATGTAAGTGGGCTGTGATAGAGTGGAAGTGAAATGGTGGTATGATGGTATCCTTTTGTTATGGAAGCATGAGTCTGCTGTTACTCAGGAAAGACACTTCATTCATGAGGAAGAAAGAGATTCCACAAAGCAAAGAAGAGTTTATAGCATGTGAACCACCATTCATTTTGCAAGTCAGCACAGCCTTCAATCATATTTCTCAGTTTCATATTAGATGCTCTCATTTCTATTTTCTTTTCACTGACTCATCTACAAAACGTGGAGATCCTGAGCAGTTTACATCAACTAATCCCCCAGGCTAGGGAATACTGCAGGAAACAATACACATCACAGATCCCTTTATTCTTTTGTGATATACATCTTTAATATGCATCATTATGGCACACAATAAACCTAACTTTAGTGTAGTCATGCGTACAGAGCACGTCATCAGTCACTGAGAACTGGGCCTGTGGGTATTTAAGGCTGAGTGGGAGGGTGCTTTATTTATCACATCAATGTGACAGCTCTCTTCATGAAGTAGGTGAATGCAGTAACTGTTGTTCCACCAATAATGATTGTATACATTTGTTTAATGTAGACAAAGGTACAAAATATTTTTTTAGATTATTTGTTTTTAAATATTCTACTGTGTAACATGACAGATTCTGTGAGCCATGATGACCTTTTGAACTGTTTTCTTTGAGGAGGTCTAACAGCATAGTTAACACATTTGAATCTTTTCACCATGTAAGAAATTCTACTCCACTTTTTTGCTTTGCATATTAATTAAATTTATTTTCATCGTGTACCAGCTCTCTGTCCAACAAACCAATCTCATGACATACTGTTTGGAAGTAAAAAAAAAGAAAAAAAAAAACAAAAAAAAAAAGGAAAAAGGAACCAAAAAAAAAATAAGCCCTTGATCCTTATTACTTCCCTTCTGTGGCAACCTGGCTTGGCTGAAAGATAAGTACTGTGGCATGTATGCAAGTAATTCCTCTAATATAACCAGTATAAATTGATTTCTAGCCCCCCTCAGTATGGTATTTGTTTACTAGATTTGGGTAGTTAACATGTGGCAACAGAAGTCATGATTCATGAAAATATTTTCTAGCAGACACTTGAAAAACCCACCTGATCAATAGCTGGTGAAAATCAAATGTACGTGGAATGTTTGTTTGCCCATCCTCTCTGGAGTGGCTCATTCCTGATATCCTCCAAGCTCAAACATTCAGACCATGCCTGTATTCAGGCATGTGCCTTTTTATATGCTGTCAGTGCAATGCTCACACTCTGCCAAGGATGAGTGATTTTCTACACTGCTGATATTGAAGCTCTCTTCAAAATAAAGGTTCTGATCATATGAGCTACTGAAATGCCTGGATTGCCACTGCTCCCGAGGGCAGCTGTGTTATAACATGGCAGAAACACGTTTGACGCAAGAAGCGCCATTTGGGCTCGGTGTGAGTATGTAACAGGTAACAGTTCACTACAGTAGGAGAACTGGAATTGCCAGAGAACCTCGTTAGAATTACAAGCAAATTATGTGCAGAAAGTCTAATGTGGGGAGACACTGAAGCAATACTTTTGTGAATGGTTCTGTTTAGCAGAAGATCGTTTAGAAGAAAGATGTTAGGAGCAGTCAGCTCTTTACTTTTCATCTTCTGACGCATGTGCTGGTGTCTGTCTTATCTTGAAATGTTGTCAGTCAAAACAGGTTTCCAGACAGAATTTCCTAAGGTGTTGATCTATAAATCAGATACAGATTTGCACAAAATCACTCTGACTCAGCTTTGAATCTGACCTAAAAATATTTCTTGTCATATGGAAGCAAATTACAGTGGAGCAGTAAAACAACAGAAACATTGCTGAGAAATATTGGTGCCATTATTGGCAGTGGGATGCTGCTGAATGGCACAAAAAACCTGACAGACCTGGAAATGAGGGCTACAGGAAAGCAGGAAACCAGTAGCTTAGGTTGCCTATATTTATTAAAAGGGAACAAAATATCCTCCTTGAAGGCTTAATATACTGTCTTAATTGTAAAAAAAAAAATAAAAAAAAAATCAAAAAAATCAAGATGGTTTTGGCCATCTTTTTTCACACGGAAGTATGACCATTATTACAAACCCTGTCATCTTGAAGGCATGAAAGGCTCTAAGACCTACTGAAAAAGTTGCTTTACAATGTCATAATCTAAAATTCAGTTTGCCTTGTTTTTAATTTTATCACACATATAACCAAGTCTTCAAATAGGAAGCAAATGCATACAAAGAATTTTTGTTATTGAATAACAGGCAGTCAAGAGAACATGGAAAGTTTGATGACTACCATGCTATTGTTTTTCCAATAACATTCAAGGTAGAAATGTCATTGCATTCAAGGTATATGCCATTGAAGCAGAATTTTTCACTTTAAGGAAAATGGAAAATATTTTAGAAGTGAGATTTAAAAGTTAATATTCCCTGCCATTCTGACTCATCCCCTGCAAATCTGAGTTGTCTTTATATATATATATATATGTATATTCTGTTTATTTTTATTCCTCATAGAAAGAAAGGAAAGATAGGTGAAGGGTGGGCGTAGGGACATCAGCCTGAAATTGGAAATGCTTTGCATTGCCTGTAATCTCATATTCATTATATGCAAACACTATAGCAATCCATCAACACTGAAATATCTGCAAACATTTAAAAGATGACAGCTTTAATTCTAGTACAAAGTATATTCCCAAATGCAGCTCATGTCCATAAGATATCAAGAAAGTAGGTGTTGCAGTTTGTCTTTGTGGTTTTTTTGAAATTACATTACATTATTCATAGACTGGCATAATGTTTATTTGGGGAGGAGAAGGTGGTTTCTTTTCCCCTCAGGGACTGAATAAAACCTCTGAGGATGGCCAAGAACAACAATAGCAACAAGTAATTTGAAGTGATTCAAACTCTGGAGAATACCCTTTCCTTTCTACATGCTCTCCCCTTTAGTACAGGTTTGGTGAAATTCCTGGCAGAGAACACTTCTAGTTTATTGCTATTGACAGGGATACAGCAGTTTGAAAGTCCTGGAACATAAATATGCTAATTCTATCAATCTTCCTAGGTCAGGAAGCAGCTATCTTGAAATGGATAGACTTGCTGAGGAAAAACAGAAAAAAAGAACAATTTTTCTATAGTTTTCTACCCTCATTATCAAGCAAAGCCTGAACACCTCTGTCACTGAACAGTACATCAGCACAAACCCCATAGCAAATATGTGATGCTCCCATTCATGAAACTGGAATACAAGAATACAAAGACTGCCTTTCAGATATACTAGTCTAGTTTATCTGCACAAAGAAGATAAATTTTTTAGATCCATGTTACACCTTCTGAAATGCTCAGAGCACCATCTGTTTTTAAGCAAACAATTGCAATTCATAAAGTAAAATATCTACAGTGATTTACAGAGAAGAGTTCAGACCTTTATCCTCAAGTATGATGACAGAAAATTACATACTTTTCTAAATCAATGCTTCCTAGAGACTCAGGATCAATGTAGATGTCCTTTTCATTCTTTAGTATTGTATCTATTCCTAAATTGGATTAGATTAAATAATATTAGATTGATAGATAATACAACGTATGTCTTTTATCTCAATTTGACTGAACAACATTTGCAATGCTCCTAAAGCAATACTTTTTCATTTGAATCTTCAAGTACAAAGCATAGAATTCGACTGAATTTCTGTTTCCCCTTTGTCCTGCTACTATCTTTGATGAAATTTGTTTGGATGCGTGAAAATGGAAGAGTCTGACATGGAATTCATTCTGAATAAAATCAGGGAGAAAAGCGGGAAATAACAAGTGGAGTATCTCCATTTGCCCTTTCTCCCCTTGGTACAAAAAAAGGAAAAATCTCTGAGACACAGAAAGTAAGGGAAGGCTCTTTAGTGACAACTGCACATCCCTGATGAATCAGGATGGATCCAACATTTCATCAGTTACCTGGGCATTTCCAGTATAAATTTGGGACTGCTGGTGTGATGACAAGTTTCAGTGTTAAACCAGTCCTCCCTGTTTCATGCCTGGTAATGTAAATCCAAAAGGTACTGTGTTTTGACCTAGTGTCCCCCTAGCCAGCTACTTCAAAAAATAATTTACCTCAGTTCTCCCATTAACAGGTGTCTTAGATCCCAGAGCTTTTTGTATTATACATGATTGAAGAAATAATCCAACCAAATACAGAGGGTTTGGTTTTGTTCTGCAGTGGTGCTAGTAGTTAGCAGTTTTATTACCCCTATTACTGTTATTATAAGGGATGCTGATTCTGAAAGATAGATGAGGTTCAGCATTAAGAATTTTGATCTAAAACTATTGTGAAATAAATTCTTGTATCTCAGTTCTAGTAAGTAAAGAATAACATTGTCATTTTACAACCCTGAGAGAATGGTCATGTACAAATACTTGTAATATTTCAGAAGTTACACAGATCTTTTGCAGTTATAAATCTGAAAATTATTGGATTTCAGGGGAAGGAATTTATGTGATAAGGTGAGTTAAGTAGCAGTTTCATTTATGCTGTAGTTAAGCTGAGGTATCAGAATTTATGAATGTTGTTGGAAAGGTCTGAATAGTTTTCATAGAAACTTTATGATATTGGTGTGCTTTTAAAATTCAGGCCATTGTCAATTCTTCACTTCTCTCTTTTCATGTAATATTCCAGCCTTTCAGTCTTTTGACAACTGCTACCAAAACCAAAATCAAGTATTTGGGTCCAAACACTTACTGGAATGGTTATGACTAGAGGAAGAATAAAAAATAAAAATTCACGTCCATCACAGGTTGCCAACATGACTTGAAGGCGGAAGGGCAAAATCATGGGAGGCCGAAAAGTCTATGAATTTTTTTCCACGTGGCTCTCTCTACAATGGAAGTCTAACAAGCCCAAGATCAAATGATTTGGAGAATTATGCCATGGTCAGGAATGTGTTTTCAGATGTACTGATTTAGTTCCTAACTCTACATTTCTCTGCAGACCTTTAAATTATAGAGCGCTGCAAAGAATTGGACAAATCATGACGGGGAGCTTGAAGCTGGACCCAGAGCTGTGGCAGAAGTGATGCTTAATTAGGTGTGACTTTGAACACCTCATTCTTCTGTGCCCTCTAACAACCAGAAGTTGCCCTCTAACAAATGTTTGGTAAATACATTAATATCAGCAGGCTTTGGATACCCCAGACACTGCTGCCTCTCCAGACATTGTTGGGGAAGTTGTAAAGTGCTGTTGTTTTTCTGCACTCTCTCAATAATAACCTACAAAAGAGGATGTAGCATTAACTGGCCAAATGGAATTTGGATCCATTCAGGCTACTATGATACATAAATTATTTTTAGCCCTAGACACTAAAGTATTCCTATAAATCTAGCAATACTTTTTAAAATACCTTTATGACATTTGCAACATATGCAGCATAATTTAATCACAGTTTTAGATGATAATTGCAAATATATAGTCAAGGTAAAAATACTACAAGAACAGATGTTCCGCGGATTTAAGAGACTTTTGATTCTGGTGTGATTCAGAAAAGGGTAAAGGTGTGAAACTAAAAGACAATTGGAGAAGTTAGGGAAGGAAAGCAGGGAGCAATCACCGATCTTTGCAGAACCTGTTAAGCAATAATTAGCAAGAGTTCAAATAACAAATGCTCTCCCAAACGTTTTGTTTATGCATGGCCACAGAGATTTAAACTGATGCCCACAATTGCTATAATCATACTTCATAATGTACTTTTCAACAGCATTGTAGTACTGGCATATTTCTAATATAAGCTGACAGGTGGATTAATGTGAGACAGAACTGGAAAGAGCATCTTTCCCCTGCTGAAGAGTTCAATGCTTTTATATGTAAGTGTTTAAAGCTGAAAGGTAAAGGGTAGCTAAGGTTATTTAAGAAACCTGCTGTGTTTTTCCCTACGGGGTAGCATTCAAACATGGCAACTAAAGCATAGGCTTCAAATCTTTCGGGGGCTGGCATTTTCTTGAAGGACTAGAGAATAATGACAAAATAACTTCAGATGCAATATGGCAATTAAAAATTGCAAGACTCATGGCTTTAAAAATCAAATGCTCTGATGCACACACCTACTACAGTTTAAATACTTGCAGCAATCTACCAGATATATTTGGACATTTAGATTCTATCTGACCTTCTTCTTATCATTAATGTTAAGATACTTATTAAAAAAACAAACAAACAAACCACTGACACACATTCTGTATTGTGTTTCCTACAGTTGGGAGCCCCTCTAGCTGCATTTCATAGTTGTATATGGGATTATGAACAAACTAGGAGTGCTGAGAACTATGATCTTAAATGTGCCTCTTACAAGCACTAGTTTGAGAAATAAAACAAGTATTCAGATTTCAAAGCAAGCAAGGACTCAAAATATTAAGAAAAAATACATTCTTTCATCCAGCTTTCACCATTAAGTGTTGCTTTACTGTGTAACATCCTGAAAGGATTACTTAACAGGTATAAATCAGCAAAACTTCTCCAATTTCCACGTACAAGCTTTGAGGAAGAATCATTTAGAGACAAGCTCTCCAAAGATGCTCTGGGGGAAAAGCAACAGAAGAAACGGTCTGGAGTGAACTATAAGAGTCACCCGATGATCTGAAGATGGAAGCCTCACCAATTGTTGGGATTTTTGTTTAAGTCAGAGTTATTGACCAGGGTTCATTAAATGCTATAGTTTGCCAAAGAGAAGGCTGGTCATGCATAAAAGCATTTCTGTAATGGCATAAGACCATTAAAAAAAAAATAAAAATGGAAGAATGAAAAAACCCTATGCTTCTTTGGTTTAGAGTTAATTGAGCTTTTCCAGGGGGAAATTCAGAGCAGGACATTTTAGAATGATTAATACACCTGAATTCTCTTTGCTTAACTCCTGCAGAAACCCTCGGGGTTCGTAAGAAACTAAATGTTAGGTGATGCCTGTAGATCTGGGTGAAATCTCCATCAGTGTCTTCAGCAGAGAATGATTGTATCACTAACCTGTTGGTGTAGTAAGATCATCTTTTGTGTTGTTGGAAACACTTCACGTTCTATTTCTCAATAGTTGTGTTAATCATTAGTTTTAAATTCTCAAAGCAAAACACTTCTTGGTTTTCAATAAGAATTGTTAGAAATCTGAATTATATTTTTTCTCTTGTTTTCTTTTTCCTAGTTTTTCTGAAGTCATAGTTGAACAACTAATTTCTTGCTCGAGTAATTAAAATGCTGTGAAATAAGACAATTAAACAGAACTCCGTAAAGTTGTTCCTGTCACATGGTTGTGCTGATGCAGCTGTCTTGCTATTTCTACATGCTCAGTGGTCCTTAGGCTCTTCTATCTCCCTCCTGGTACACCACAAAGCTGTAGAATACCCAGGTATTTTGTATTTACCTGGTGTCTTTTAATTAAAAAGAAACCTATTCAATTACATGGACTGCTTTGGTCATCACTTCTTTTTTGTGACAACATATGTTCTCTCCAATATTTGCAAACCATGCCAAGGTTTTCAGAGCAAGCATAGCATCGTGCTGATCCCAGTTTAGGAGGTCTTTTCATAAAGGAAGGAAGCAGTAGCAGTAAACAGTGTTACAAGACTAACTACATTTACAGGAAACATTTTAAAGGATTCTAAAATTAAACTTGATTGAGGGCATTTGTGAAAGCGCTAAACAAATTAGAGGAACTTAATAGAAAATTTTAAGCATTGTAAAAGGAAGAAAACAGATCTTTCTACTTGCACAGTTATCTTGAAAAGCCTTTTAAATAAATAACACTATGACATTTGATATAATTAGGTTCAAAACCTATCATGAAATGCTATCCATTTAAGGGTTTCTATTTAACAAACTATCAGGGCTTTGGATTAGGGGAAGAAAAGAATCCTGATGAACAATTAAACAAATGTCATCTCTTTACTCGATTCACTTTTATTTGTTTAGTGAAGAAAACATTAATGGGAATGCAGATACATTAGGACATTATGATAACTAGTACATTAATAATGCAAATAGCTTAAGAAGGTTAATTACTTCTCAAATGAGTAGTTATTGTGTAATTTTCTTTCATTGGAAAATACACCAACTCATTCAAAGATAAAAGTAATTCTCTTTTTTTTTTTTGTTCTGCTGCTACTCTTGAAACATACACAAGCATTTTGACCTGTCGGGTTTGAAAACAATTATCAGTCAACAATCAAAGACTGAAGTCCAGCATTTAAAGATCAGGAATACATTACCAGTGAAAAATCTCTAGCCTTTATGCAGCATCAAAACCAGAAAATTATTTCTGTTCAAAAGGGCCATGTGACTGCTAAAATGTACCTACCCCCAAAAGGCCAAAACATAAGCACCATATTTGAATTTCAGATGATCATTTCTGCTCTTGAAGACAATTAAACCACAATAATTGCTCCCTTGGTTTGCATGATTGCATTTTCTCAGTTGTTCTAATACTGTTTGAGATCCAACATATGAAGTCAACTGTCTCTGTTGCATTCAGATAAATATCTGCACTAACTTTTATGGTTTAAACTGGAGTAACACTGTTAGAGAATTGGGATTTGAGCATATCTAGTATTTTGTTAATTACTCATAATAAGGGAAAAAGTTTCAAAGTGTCCTGACACAGAGTAAAAGTCAAGTTCTCTTGCAGTGAGATCAGCATTTCAGCAACTTTTACACAGATGAGAGTCACGCTCATAGCGATAGAAAAAAATTCTAAAATGAGAGCTTTTATTTGTATTCCTGGCTATGAATAAAATTTTATTAGTATTCACTCTGGAAATGCTCTGCACTCTTTAATAGGTATATGAGATGCACTCAGTGCATAAGTATGTGGTTTCCATCTTGACCATGACAACAGAACACATCCAGACTCCTCTATGTAGGTAAGAGCAACCTTGAATAAAGTCTTAGAATCATGATCCAGGAAAGTGCAAAGATACTGTCCATATTTCCAGAAGCTCAAAATTTACTGATTGGCTCTGAGCTAAAAAGTCTGAGCCTCATTTCTCAGATATTTTCTTTACTTATTATCATCCTTAGTCCCCTGACTGCACTCACCCTATGGTCAGGGAATCTGGCACACCTCTCTATATCATCTACACTGGATGGTTTTTTCATTGCTTTTGTATTTTAAATTCTGCTTTATTTGTCATTGGCCCCTGTGCCCACTGAGTCCATATCACCTTGAAGCAGCTCTTATGACAGCCTTATGTTCCTATACAAGTTATCATTCTTGCCTTATAATAATGAACCTTCTCATACACCCTCATCATGAACTTCAGACACCCTTTAACAGGCTAAATGACAGTGCAAGAAGCTCACTGAAGCTTTTTGCAGTACTTCAAAGCTGATTTTTTTCCATTTAGGTCTGCAGCTTGCAGTTTTCCAAACTTGCTCCTACCTTGCTGTGGCAGGAGAGTGTTGGATCACCCCCAGCTCAGCACTGTCAAATTGACAACACATCACCTGGTCTCCTCTAAAAATGGTTATAAAGAAAATGGTTATAGCCTACCTGGTTATTTTGACCCACTACCATATATAAATGTCATAAAACATCTTAGACACAATATCAGCCCTGTGCACAAGCAAATGGAAGCATAACCATACTCTGGGAGAGCATCTTCTGGAAGAGAATAAATGAGGGGAAATGGAGAGGAAGGATGTGGTATTACGAGTATAGCCTATAATTATCTGAGCTCTTTTAGCTATCAAATTGCTTTTATTCTTAGGCAGAATAAAATTCTTTGGAGTGGCAAAGGCAGTGGCTCAGGAAGCTGGAAAACACATGCCTTTTCTTTGTAGTTCTTACTTCTAAATGAAAAAAAAAACAAACCAGGAAAACCACAAACAAACAAAAAAAAAATCCCAACTAACCAAAAAAACACAAAGGAAAAACCCAACCACCTAAAGCCTGCTTGTTCTGCATGATGGATCAGATTTTTATGGCAGAAGCAACTGACCTCTTTTCTGAGTGCCCTGGAAGAACACTCTTATGAGAGCCATATAAAACATCAGAGTCACCTGTTGAATCACAGATATATGGATACAATATTTGTACCACAATTTGCCGTGTAACCTTGCACTTAAGCATGACCTCAGCCTTCCCCCTATCCATCTGCACATGCACTTTCAGGTTCTGAAATCTGACTAATCCATACCAAATGAGGAGCTGCAGAAAGTATTCTACAGTGACAGAAGAGTCTAGGGCTTGTTAACAGGATACAGCACACAAAAAGTGCACGGATCTACCTGCAGTCCTTGGAGCGCTTCCACATCCATGTACCAGAAGTTCCTCAGGTAGTAAAACCTAAGAGTCTTAACTCCAAATGTTTCACCTTTGTCAAGGCTGGTGGTATTAAAGTTTCCAGTGCTATCTTGCCTGGAACTCCTTCCTGGCACACATTTATAGAGCCTGTTGGCAAGGCACAAGGCACACACGGAAGGGACCAGCCTCTAATACACTGAGCATCATAAAACTCCTAAGTCTGTACAAATTGAATTACTCATGGACCGCTGAAGATACAATGTTTTGCATGAACTTCAACATTTAAAGTCTGCTTTTGTAGTTTTGATATTATGGCGCAAAAGAAGAAACAGAATTTATGACTAATTCACTTCCCTTCATTAAGATTATACCTGTTTGTTTTTTTTTTAAGACATTGTTTTTCCCCCCTCTCATTACAAGCAAAAATATTTGGACTTATGACCTTATTAAGAAGCATATTTCAGTTTTAATCAAAATGTAAAGTATTTACCAGAGAATAGACTAGAACAGGATGGTGCTCTTTCTCCACTACAGGCATTGTGAGGAAACTACTCTGACAGGACACTTACCTTGGAACAGCATAAAGGTATTAACTGGGCAATTTAATTAAAAAAATCTCATAGTGACTTAAGGCAATTAAGAGTTATCACAAAAATTCAAAAGGCAATAAATAATGTGTTATATCATTGAGGAGTAAATTTTAATGCATTTTGCATTAGGAGAAAAGGTGCTAAATAAATATGGGAGATTTACTAGTATTATATTTGGAATATTCATAGGCTAATATGTCCAAAGGTCAGGTTTTATGAGATAGCAAACTAATAAATATTTTTAAACACTTACAACATCATAAAAAGTGAAACTACCTGCAGAGTTAGCTGTTATCCCTGTGAGTGTGGATGGCAGAAACAGCCCTCTGAACTTTTGGCTCTGTAAACTCATGGTCTTTAAAATTTTTCTCTTCCAGCAAATGTCTTGGAAATTAAACAGGCTGGAATTTATCCTTAGATCTGAAAATTAGCAGAAAGAGATAATTACTGGACAAATAACTGTAAGCAATGAGGCATTCCTCAAAATCAGCTTTGAAGTCCCACAAATGGTGTGATTCATGGCATCAAACCAAAATAACCCATTTTATCACATTAATCTATATATTTTATGTAATTAATTCATTAATCTACATATTTAATGTAATTAATTATAGTGTTTATTTTAATTTACAAATATATTTAAAATATGTTACATAGAAAAAATGTACATTGAAAGATGTACATAGTACATTGAAAAAAATCTGTATTAAAATACTAAAATAACAATCACGTTTCCACGGACTGGCTATATTTTTATATGTGTGTATACACACATACACACAAACTTATAAGGTTTTAACCTAACTTTAAAGTCTTCATGTTGGTCTACAGTAGAAAAGTTGGTTGAAAGTACTCAGAGAGCAGTAACCAAAGCAGAGTTCATAAAATATCCCCCCTCAAATGCCGCGTGTGTCTAGAGCAGAGCTGGGGGAGTTCTTAGAATTTAAAAAGTCTGGGGGAAAAAAGCTAAAAAAGAAAAATCCCCAAAACCCAGCCGTTTAAGGAACAGGCTGCTAAATTTATAAAAACCATGCCAACAGCCAAGCTTCACAGCCACGCTGACTGAACAAGGCCCTCCCGAGCAGGAATGTGGCTTTGCAGGATGGGAACAGGCAGGAGCCACACACCTGCATCCCACCTGAGCCAGCCCTGAGCCCCGGCAGCTAAACCTCACGGGTGGCAAAACATGCTCAGAGAGAGACAGAGAGATTGGAAGTGTAAAAGAACCAGAAAAGGAAAAAACCAGAGGCAATTGCAGGAGAGTTAAATTAATTATTTGCATTGTTTTCTCTAAAGAGGCAATTAGGAATATTACTGCACTAGAAACAATCTTCAGAGAAGACGAAACTCTTGAAAGGTCCATAGAAGATACTCCAAAGCAAATCAATAATTTTAATAGTAAAATATAGCCAGGATCAGGTGCTATCCACACATCAGCTCTGTTGTGGATCTCTTCATCTCTTGCTTAAAATTCACTTTCATATAAAAAAAAATAGCATTTGTGAAACTGCTCTAAGTGAAATTATTTCAGCATGGATTCACATTACTACAGACTGATATGTCTTATCTAAGACTATCAGATAACAGACTATCAAATGCCCTGCTTATAGAAAAGAGGATCTTCTGGCAAAATAAGTGGTTATAAAAAAAACAAAACAGAAAACAAGAGTAAAAGGCCATCAATGTTCATAATGAAGAAGGGATGCCAGAATGGTACAAGAAAATAAAACACAGATGTTATCTCACAGTACAAGATCTATAAGCATATCCAAGATCTAACTTAAAATGGTTGAGCTGCCAGCTTAAAGCAAGAGACATTTTTTTTTCTTTTAACAAATATTTGAATCCTATAGTTATGATGGAGCAAAGTACAAAAGTATTCAAAAAGAGATGAGACGAGCATCTGCCCCACTAACCACCATAAATATATTGCTGTAGGGTTTCATCTGCAGCCTCTCCAGCTCTCTTGGTGGATCTGGTATGCACTAAGCTTCAGCTTCACAGTCAGCTATTTATACCAAAAATCTGCTACAGCTCTGTGTCTCTATGACCATTGATAAAATCACAGAGTTAAAAGACAAAGAAAGAAAGAGAAACTTCATTGACTTTGCGTCTCCAAAGAATTTCCCTCAAGAAGATGCAGAGCTTCATTGATCAATTCTCTTTTCTATGATTGAATTTTTCATCTATTATTACCATGAAAAAAATGAAACTGGTATTCATATTTTATAATGTATTATCTCCCTCACTGGTGAAACTCATTCTGAATACAAATATTTATGGTATTAGCTATATCACTAGAAAGTATTACATGTTTAGGAAACTACTTATAGAAAAGAAGTTATGAAGGGCTCATTTTTCAGGGTGAGCAGTATAAACAGCTCACACTTTACTGTAAGCATTCCTTTTTGCATTTAGTTTCTTACATTCTTGTCACTTCAACATACTTTTGGTCCAGTCTTGCAAAAGGGTCAATGCTGTCATTTATATATTTGTCTGCACTCTGACGTTGTGCTCTCTGCCCAAGCAGATCCCCTCATAAATTCAGGGGCTTAGTTTGCTTTACTATTTTCCTTTCTGATTCTTGTCAACCTCCAGGATGATGTTCTGTGACAAATATCACCTTGTATTAAGGTTTTCCATGCTATTTGATGGAACAAGTCATAAAATGGAATTATATGCTAGTTTCCAAAGGAAGCTCACTCTCTGAACTATGATTTACTCTTAGGTTTGTAATCACTACTTTTTGCTTCAACCTCAAATAAATTTTCTAAGATTTCCTAAGCCACCAGCAGAAGGAAGCTATCCAATACTTCAGGGATGGTAAATTCTGTAAAGTGTCACAGTAGGAAACACGATCACACTGCTTCTTGCAGTGACTCATCAAATGTGGGGTGGAGAAATCTCCCAAGCTGACTGTTGCCTTTTTACAGAGGGTTACACTCTTGCAAATTAGTGTTCTTACTGTACATTCCTAGATATTTTCTCCACTGAAATCTTAATTTTCCTGATTTTGCTGCATCTATCAGTTAAGTTTGCAAGCAATGCCAACGAATGACATATCTAGATCTTTTCCCAACACAGTCTCATGCTCCAACAAACAAGTAAGAGGAGGTCTCTTAATGAGCTGTGAGCTCTTCAGCTTCCACAAGACCTTTTCATCTCTCAGGTCTGAAGACAGTGGTAAATGAACAAACTCTCCACTCAGAGGTGCAACCCTGCACTACAAAAGGTGAAAGCTAGTTCTTAAACACTTCCAAGTAATTATAAATACTGAATTAGCTCAAATTTGGGGTTAGATTTTTTGTTAAACTATACATAATTTCTGACATCTGCTCAGGGTTGAAAATGCTCCACATGCTTGTTCAGTACCTTGAAAAACAGGGTTATTCCCTTCAACACTTCAGAAAAACATGCACAATGAATATCATTATTCATTACTAACAACAACAACAAAAATTAGCCCTGAGCATTGCTGTACTTAAGAGCAGCTGTTAATATATCCACCTTCAAGGATCAGTTCCAAATTACACATTCCTATACATTTTTCTATGATGATTTAATTTTTTTCATTTACAGTTTTTCAATTGTTTTGTGGATCCTGAGATGTGGTGCATCCTGCTGGCCAATATGCACTTTGTGCATGTTCCTAAAAAAGATATCTCTAAATTTGACTTTCTATGGCACAAATGATTTTAGAAGACCAGTATTTTGTGCCGAACAGTAAGCAGCTGTAGTGTCAAATATCTATAAAAATCCCCTTCATTTTTCCTATCAGGACTTGTTCATCATGTCCTCATCCTTTTTTTTTTTTCCAGAGAATTTCAGCCCCTGTATTTGAAAATTGCATTGAAGAAAGTTTTGCAATTTGGTAATGAGTTATTATGGCAGAGTCAAACATAACAGAGTCCATTAGCTCTCCCTAAGTCTCTCTAACTCTGAGCTATTGGCTGCTTTCTTTTTACTGTTAAATATCTGAAAGTTCTCACATGTGGGAAGAAATACTCAGTTTAAAAGATCAGTATGTTTGCAAAGTGAAGTTTCCTGTTTTGTTTCTCTAGGTACTAGGTATTAAAACCATAGTGGAAAGATTAGATAACAGTGACTCACTTAAGAGGAAGATTTTTCTTTGTCCTTTTTTTTTTTTTTGGTAGGAAAAAGCTGTACAAGCACTCTTTTTGTATTGGAAAATAAGTTTGCATTTTCTATAACATAAAGTTTTCACAACATTGGTCAATTTTGTTTTCATTTTAGGATTAGGTTATACACTAACCCAATTTGGTGTGACTGCACTCAAACACCAAACAACTCAGCCCCTCCCTCCTTGTGCCCTGCCCTACCCACGTATCAAAATCCTACCATTTTTTCAAAATGAAATGTGTTTCCAACAGTTCAGCAAGGTGAACCCAACTCCTCTTGTGGCTGCACTTCTGTGAATCCTTGAGAAAGTGAAAGAGTAGAAGCAGGAAGAACAGGGTTACATCTGTCAGTGCTGTCCCAGTGTGGCACAGAAAAGGTGTAATGTTGATGTTGTACTTTTATCCGTGTGAGAATAACATGGAAATCATAATCACCAGATACACACAGACACTGAGATTTTGTGATACTGATATGAAATGTGAACATGGTCCCCTTTTTCCATGAACAGGTCTCCTTTTAGAACTTTCTAGTCACTGTTAAACAGTTCCAAAATCAACTTGCTATATTTCAGATTTATAGCTTTTCAATAGAAAAAACCAGCGTAGTAAGACTGCAGACTATTTTTTGGTACAACTAAAAGACATTTTTAATAGGCATAACTTCCACCCATAGTTTTTTGTGGTTTTTACAATATTAAATGAAAGAAAAATTGTCATTATTAATACGACAGGCAGGAAAGAAAATGAGTTCATAAATATTTTTGCATTACTTAGTTATGGCATTCTATTTCTATTCCCCACGGAAGTCGTATTAATATTAAGCATAATTTTTAAGCCTCAGAAGGTATGCAGCAGAGATAAGGCTGCAATTCCATAAGCTGCTGCACAGCTCTCCCCTACATCACCCTGATATATCCTAACCATTCATATCCTACTCTTTACCAGTTACTGGAAGCAAGGGCAGTTAGTTTGGCCTTACTGGAACTGGACAAGAGACCCATCTTTCATATTATAGATTAACCTGCCTTACAATCCCATGATAAATACGCTGCAATTTCTTTATACATTATTTATTTGGTATGTTTCTACTTGCTGGATCTAAAAAAGTTGGTATTGGATTTCTAAAGTTTTATCTTAAACTTTATATACACAGACCTAGCAGGAGAGGAGAAAGAAAACTTGAACAGTCTGTCTTAGGTGAAAAAGTAAAAGCTTTTTGATTTTTGCTTTCTCATACCTGAAAAAATGAACTGAAGCAAACAACACAGCTTGCAAAGTCACACTTTTTCATTAACTATGAATTTTTAATAAAGAAACCTGGATTTAAAACAACTTTGTGAAATTTTATTGTATTTCTTAAAGGAAAATTAATTTCTCAAATGGTTAGCTTATGTCATAAGAAGCTCAGGAACTATCAGTTAGATCAGCTATTGCCTTCATTGCTCATTATTGAGAATGAGCTGTCCGTTGCCTGAGGCTGGTCACTGAGGTCATATGATACCATTTATAAATCTATCAGCAGAAAACACAAAGTTTCTGAATTTTTGAGTGTTTCTGGAATGAATACTCATTTGAAAACTACATCAAGTTGTCCAATCTTCTTCCCACTTCTAAGCATTTGGATCTTGTTCTAATTAGAATTTTCCACTGATTTCAGTGAGATTGTATCAAGTTAAAACTGGTCAACACTAAAAGCATGAAGGCTCAGAGGAGGCAAAAGGAGGGAGTCATGAGTATTTTCAAAGTGACTCAAAAGAAATCTCAATTAGATGGTTGCATTCATCCATTCCCAATCCCCAGCTCACCAAGTAATTTTAGTTTATCAGCTGCAGAATACAGAAATGTATGCCTACATTTTAATCAGCACAATCCACTCCTCATTTCATTCACACTTCCTAATAAGAGGTGTACTCATCCTCTTAACATATACATTTGGCAAGAGCAGAATGCAGCTTTGGGGGAGTAGAAATTACAGAGGAGCTTTAAGGTTTGTATTTTATAAAGAGCATGTGCTTATGGTCTTATACCCATCGAGTCTGCTTTTTAACTGAGCCTGTGAGCAGCACTACTGGAACCAAGGGCCAGTAAGTAAGTCTATTGTAAAATGTGCTTTTGAGAGTCTACATGTAAGAATTCACCCTGGGATGAAATTTGGCATCAAAGGCCCTGGCACAAAGCACTCTTAAAATGACACTAGTGCAGAAGAAAATAATTTCAGATCTAATTCTATATTTCAATGGGGAACTGCAGTAAGTGTTCAAATCTGCTAAAAATCTGGTTTTTAAAATATTGTCTCCAGGAAGGTGTCTGATAGAAAAGTTTCAGTGCCAAGCAAAAACAGAATTATCCTCCATTTAGAAGGAAGTAAATAGATCATTTCTCTCTGACCTCCAAAGAGGAAGGACTATTCTACCCACACGTCGGTGAAATGTAATAAAAAGAATTATACTCTTGGGATCCCTTCTACCAACAAAAAGCCACTGAGCACACTAACAGCATAGATAATCAAGGTAGTTGCATGAAAAATGAGAAATTTAAAGGATTGCTGGGAATGGGACTCTGGCCAGTAAGAAAAAAGGCTTACAGACTAGCTAGGGGCAGTGAGTATAATTTAATATATTTCTGACAGAAAACAAATATGAAAATACTCATCTGCAATTACGGGAGATGTCATCTCTTTTGAACTACAGTCTACAGAATCTATTTGTAAATACTGCTGTGTTTTCTACTCGTCTCCACCCCCATACCAGCACAAAGCCTTTGCTCTACACCAGCATTAATAACAAATATACTGAGAAGTTCAGGAAAGATTAATACACTTTGAAGTAGGATAATATTTCACATTTCCACTACGCTGCACATTATTTGCAAGTTCATTCAGAAAGATATGGATAAAAGAAGTATTTGGAATTTTGAAATCAATGAGGCTTTCTTGTAGCCCTTTCTTGTAGTCCTAGTGGCTCCAGCTTCCAGGCTCACCCTGCCCTTGGAAAGTTGATCTTTATTAGGCTGTTACCAAGTGCAGTTCATCTGCCTGGCTTAGCTCCACAGATGTAACACAGGCCCTGCTTCTCCCATGCATGTGGACAGTTGAAATAAGTTTTCTTAATAACAGTGGCCGTCTTTGTGCCAATCCATTGGGTCTGACTTTTCTCTGGGGATTGTTAGAAAGACAACTGATCCGTATGGAACCTGAGGAATGCTCACCTCTGTCCCACTGTGAGGGTTAGGGCACTGCCTGGACATCTCACCAGATTCAACACAAGGTCCTCCTGTGCACACCAGAGCGCGCTCCACGGGATGACACCCTGTGTTTGGTGTTGGTATCAGGGTATGGTCCTGCCTCAAACCCTTCTCTGAATGTTTTACTAGGAAAAAAAATTCTGGTTTAAGTGATTTCAGCTGCTGCCTGAGCAGGGTGAATTGTCCTCCCATATTTATGTAAATAGAAAAGATTATACTGATTTCTCCTAGAAGAGCTTACCTAGACCCAAAAAAACATTATACTTCACGAGCTAATTTAGTGCTTTCATATCCTGTTTGTTAACACGACACTGAGTGTTCCATAGTCCATGCTAATGCATCCTGTGGTAGGTGCTTCACTGTGTGAGTTATGCTTTAGCAAGTCATTATTCAGCAACAAAGTTTTCTCACTACTATAACAAAAAGATAAAACATGTAAACTCCAATGTAAGGCACTGATATATTAAATTAATATCTCAAATTAAGAACGCCATCAAACATTGGTGTTGTATCAAAATGTGTAATATATGTAGGCCAGTTGCCATGGATATGGCAAAGATTCCAGAATGATTTCGTAGTAATGACAACTTGAGAACCTAAGTGCTTCCAAATAGGCTATAAAGCTGAATAAACAGGGAGAAAAATGGCAATTGCCATTCTTGATACAAGTTAGATACCTGATATTCTGAGCAGGTATTTCAAGAAGAAAATAAGTATTAGCAGTTTCTGTACAAGTACCAATGGTATATTTTGTTTACAGAGGCCTCAGCTTTTGCAGTGATAAGTGTAGTCCGTATTACTTTCAATGGAATTTAAGGTGTTCAATAACCATAATGTCTGCTTTTTACAATTTTCTCTTCTCTACATAAGCACTTTTCTGCATTAAGAATGAAAAGAGCCATCAACAAACTGCTTACCTGCAGTCTGAGTAAAAAACCCAGTAGCTCATGAGGCTTAAGACGTCACATTAGATCCTGGCAGCAGGCGTGATATCCTACCTAAGCTGTGTTCCGGTTTGATCAAAAGTTAATTTGGTCCTTTCAGAGGGAGAAATTAATGTGTTCTGTGAGGCTGTTGTCTTCTGTGGATCAAATGAAAATGTTGATTGTAATCAGTGATAATTTGAGTGAATTTTTGAGAAGCTAACTAGGCATTTTTCTGTTCTCTCACTGGCTGAAATTTGTCTCGTGTCCACTCATCCGTATTCGGTATCTTTGTGAACCAAGTGACACATGAGCAACTTTGAATGCAAATTACTCTTAAGTCCAATGAATTTGCTAGACCTGTACAACAGGAACTCTGACATGAGCGGGGAACTGATCCCCCCATACCCATCTAAAAGCGATTTTCTTGTCTGTCATCAGAAAAGAGTATAATATAAATTACAAAGGGAACAAGGAGGGACAGAAAGTAAATTCTCTCAATCTAGTACCCACCATTTGGTTTTATATTACAAAAAAATACAGTGATATTAAGTAGGACTTTATGAGAGAGACTTTTACAGGGGACAATTTAGACTATCACACCATTCAAGATATGCAGTAACCAAAAGGCTGAATGGTGATGCACATTTTAATGGACAAAGACTTGTAGCAATTACTCTTTATTTATAACTACATTATTATTTTATGTAAATATTAGTGAAAAAAGTATAACAGGTTAGCCAGTTCCTGCTTTCCTCTAGTAAAAGACTTATAAAACAACTAGTTCCATTAATCATTATTAATATTACTAATGATTTTAATTGATACTATGTTAATATCATTTCAGTGATACCTGAGGAAGTGTAAAATTAAGAATCCTCATTGTCTCTATGTAACTTTGACTGAAAGGAGTTTTAACCTTAAGGGGTTTTGAAAAGCACTGGCCTAAGAGTACCAGAGGTTTAAATTCAGTGCCAATTTGGGGGGTGAGAGCATCTATTAATCTGCACCTATTCTAGAATTAAAAATAAATTATATCTTTTCTAGAGCCTATCTATGTTTCTATAATTTCTCTGAGAGCAAAGGCAATCCACAGCTTCATAAAAGAGTTATTGCACACGTCTGTGGAGAAAACAGTTGTTATTGAGATCTGAGATACATTTGTTTTGGGAGAACACAATTACAGGAAGCAAATCAGAAATGAAACACTAAAACATCTTATTTCACCAAGAAAGTCAAATTAGAAGGGAGCTTTTGCAACATAAGTTCATCTCAGCTTTACCCAAAATAACCTGTGCATTTTAGCAGGCACGTTATGTGTAGTCCATGGGGATTTTTCCAGCTGCATGTGGGTTTCTTTGCCCCTGAATCTGTGAGATAAATCAAAGAGCCAAATAAAAATCTAGTACTCAGGAACACTATGTATCCTATTATGTCACATGACATGGAGGGTTGCAGGTTTGTAATGAAATGAATAAATTACAAGGAAACAGTTGGAGATCCTGAAAGTTCTACCTGTCCTTTAGGACAAGCATGTCATGATAAATTCCATTTAATTACACTGAGCACAAGTTAAAAAAAAAAAAAGGCTAAAAACCAAAATTCAAGCATTATCTCTTTGTCTGAAGCTCCACGTGTGGAAAAGTGAATTGTTCTCATTTGCTGTTGCATTACATTGCAGTATAACCCCACAGAAGTGACATTGCAGTGGATTCCAACTAGTAAAAAACTAGAACAGTGTTTAACTAGGCCCATATCTCAATATTTAAAAACAAGGGACATGGACAAAAATATCTAAGTGTTGATTATTATGTTAATGTAAACTCAAAAAATTGCTAAGGGTTTTTGCTCCTGCCTTTATGCCTTTCTCCTACAGAAAGAAAAACACTCAGCAGTTCCCCATAAACTCTATTTTGAAATTTTTAAACAATTAGCACATCAGGAGAATGCACACAATAACCAGTTTTTTTCCATATGTTAAAATTCTTATAAAATAGACAGCACTTATAATTCCCTTCTTTTCCTACAGTAGTAATTTAAAGCAAATGCCAAGAAAAGATATGATAGACCTTGTTTTAATTTAACCTGAGGCTCACAATGGAGTTAATTAATTGATTTCACTGAATTTCTTGCTAATTAACATCAGTGTTTAGGAAAAAAAAATTAACTTTTCTAAATGTCGGCTTTATTCAGAGTTTTATATCAAGACTGTGAGAAATTACCCCATGCATCCTTTTGACATAGTGCTACAGCTGTTGGTGACTGAACAGAGGGGCAAAGACAGACACAAGACACATGCTGTAATATAAACTCCTCATAGTGCTATGGAATACTAAAACACCACCAGCCTGTTCTAAACAAGAAAATTACCCCCCCGTCATCTTCAGCACCATTTCTCAATAACCATGTAATGTCAAAGACCAGCCATTGAGAGCTTTTTAGCAAACATTAAAAAGAAAATCAGCTCATAACAGACTGATGTGTGTAGGAACCTGCCATTCACACCACCCACAGGAATTTAAGGGAAGGATCTTCCAACCACCTTATATATATTTAGATATAATCAGTTCCCACTGAAGTCAGCAGTGAGGTACCAACATAGCCAGTTAAAGACATCACATTTTTCTGCTGTCTTTGTGTCCTATCTTAAAAATTAGGACTTTGGGGGAAGTTAATCTTTGCCATGGGAAAAAAAAAAAAAAAAGAGGTATTGTTAAATCACTGCTTACAGGAACTGGAGTGTTTCCACTGAGGAAGAAGGGAACTGAAAACTATCAGGAAAAAAATGTTGAATACTGCATCTCTATGGTTTCAGCTTGCCCAGCTTGATTGCAGAGCCATCTTCTGGTTGCAAATAACAATTTCATACTTGCTAAAAGTAAGCATGTGTGTGTGTGTGTGTGTGTGTGTGTGTGCGTATTTTACTTTAGCTATGGATTTGGAAGTGTTTCAGTTCCCTGCTTTTAGCCACTTCAGAAAAATATCACAGAAAAAAACCTCTGCAGGTTCTGCTTTGTTCTGAATCCGAATAGCCCAGTGACACATTTGGATATTAAACAAAGTCTACCTTGGGCTCTTGGGACTATTTTTGATTGTATGAGAAAGTGAAACTGCAAACAGGAACCCTGAGAAGTGGTGAAACCAGAATGATAAGAGTCAATAAAAACAGGATGGGAACAGTTTTGGATAGACCCTGTGAACAGCCTCTTTCTACAATGTATCTTCCCTGCTGGTTTGACTTCTAATAACATTATTTTCTGAAACACAGAACCACCTCATTAATTTCCTTTTTCTTGATTTCTGAGCATTTTCTGCTTTGGGTTGATTGCTGTAAGCTTTAGCTAATACAGCATGACGTTTTGAACTGATTACAGTGTTAGAGGTGTCTGCCAAATTATTACAGCCCAGATAGAAAACTAATCACACAGCATCTCAAGCAGAGCACGAGTGTTATAATGTCACTTCAGTTCGCAATAAGTTTTCCTTAGAGTTGTGTGATGAGGGACGGCCGATCTGACCCCAGTACAGGTCTCGCCTCATGTATTTCAGACAGGCCAAGGATTACAAAGGCACAGAGCTAAAAGGTTCTCAGTGGGATCATTGTGAGGGATGGGAGGGAAATACTAGTGAAAAATACTATAGCAAAAGACCTCTCTGTTTTCCATTTTGAAATGAAGATACTACTACAATTTTGAAACTATGAGAGCAAGAGATTGATGCCCGTCCCAGAATATCAGAGGTCCAGTGGCTGTGGCTCACTGTGGCTGAGAGGAAGACACGAGCCCCTCACACTGACAGTTTAAGCTGTGTCTTCCACATTCCAGATAACTGCTCTAATCACAGACCACCTCATTTATCTTGGAGTTGTTCCAGGCTCTACAAGCAATTTCGTTCCCATTAGAGCGATGATGTCCATCTGCCACCTGCAAGTCAGGTAGGTTTCCTAACCACGGGGCCCCCAAATTCTTTCTCTTTTGTTCAGAATGTATTTTTTATAGAGACTTACACAGCTCCACCAGAAGTGCAAGGACAAGATGAACTCTTCAGCCTCTAGACAGTAGAGTTTTTCTATACATATATGCCAAGTAATACACAAACTATTTGGCTTGTAAGCCCCTTTCTCCCAAGCAGAAATTAAAATTTCAATAGTGGCTAAAGGCATTCATTATTAAAATGAACATTTTATCACAAAGCTCTTCTTTGTTGCTAAGCTGGCAAGAAAACATTTACTCCTGGAATTTGGGACTCATTGTAGATGAGGCCAGCTGATGTGACACAAGGCAAGGTGAATGGACACAGTAAGGCTGCCCCCGTGCTCTTGGCACAGAATCCTTCAGGTTGTGTGGCTCATCCTGAGGCAGCTCATAACACAAAGTCAAATGCTGCTTCCTTAGCAACTCTGGAGCCATCTGGGAATTAAAGTTATTAAAGTCTGCATTTTATGAAGGACTTAAATCTTAAATTCAATAGTACCTAAGCCAGGTACTATTGAAATCAATGGTGGAATTCACTCTAATTTAGCAAGGCTAAATTCTAAGAGCCATAAAACATATATTTGTTGCATTTGAAGTGTTCTGGTTCCTTACCTTATATGTTTGTAAGGAAGCAAATATATTTAAAGAAAACCTTTAAATATTTTTGGTACCTGATAAGGAACAGGTCACTTTTCATAACTATTTTTATTTTTAAATTTCTGTATTGTTTTGATGTTTAGCTGCTGCTGTGAGACAGGCTTACAAACATTATGCTTTTATGTTCACAGAAGCTCAGCTGAACTATTTGGTTCTCACTACATTGATTGCTGATGAATAGAGGACTTTTGAAGTATCACTTTAAATCTGTTTGATATTTTAAAAAAATCCTGTATGTGTTATCTTCATAGTAGAGACTCTCAAATTATTTCCTGAAAATAATTAAAACAAGTTAAATTATTTATAACATTAGAAGAAAACCCAGCCAAGTTCTGTTAGGTCTTTTAGATCAGTACCTAACAGAAATCGTGTGTTCTATGAGTGTGGCCTTCATGCTGCTTGCTCTTAGAGAGCAAAAAACATATTATTTATGAGTAAAAATAAGACTTTACTGGTAGTTTTTGTTTAATTGCCTCTCTTCAAAAAAACTTCAGCTCAAGTACAACGACTAGAACTAGGTAACAGTATAACAGCAGAAACCAGGATGCTCTTCTGCCAGCTCAGGTAGGACTGGTTGGTCCACAAGACTCACCACATTGTGCACCCCTCAGAAATGGGCTGCAGGGAGCCAGCAACGTGTGACTCAGCCAGGCTACTGCTGACAGGGAGTGTAACTCCGAGACCCTCACAGGGGTGGCATTTTTGCACCTGCTTTGCTATTTTTGAGGTTTGTTGCAGATGTTCTGAGAGCAGCTTTTCACGGTCTGCTGGCCCTCCTGTGAGCCCTGTCACCACCACACTGCCTGGATCTCAGCTGGGATCAGTCAGAACAGCTCTCAAACTACTGCTTCATTCCTACATGAGAAATCCTCGAATGCAGAGAGAAGCATTAATTGTATATAACCTTTTATATGATATATGTACACACACATGGGGCTTATACACCTACAACAACAGCCCTGCTTTCGGTTAGAGAAAGGTTTTCTCCCAGGTTCTTGTAGTACAAAAGTCATAGAAAAGTTCAATTAAAATAAGTGGGGAAATGCTGAAATGACAATGGAAGCTTTTCATTCTTTTCCTGTCAAACCCACTGGATACTACATTGCTGAAAAATCCCCAAAACTGCTTCAAAGGAACATTTTGAATGCTTAACTCATGCCCATCTGTAGCTGTTTTGAAAGGAATCATTTTCAGTAGTGGTTTAGTTTCTTATCCTTTTTAGTTAGTTTTCCTAAAATTTCAAGTGGAAAATAATATAAAAAGGAAGAAAAGGTTAAAAAAAAAAGAAAGATAGATGCTAATAACAGACCTGTAAAAAAATTTCTACACTTGTAAGTGTAGATGATAAAGAAAGAAAATAAAATCAAAACCACCTTTATAATTACAAAATTGGTGGCTTCGTTTAGCTCTTCCACATAAAAGCAATATTTCCACACATTTCTAATCAGTAAGTACTGCCTTTATTTACAAGCAGAGTACTTACTGCAAATTGAATTATTCGATATTTATAATATTAAATTTATTTTATACTAGCTTGATTATTAATTTCAGTTTATTTTTCTTTTTCTTATCACAGATTTTTTTTCTCTCATTTTTACTTGGAGGATTGGAGAAGTAGAATCAGAGTGGAGGACTCAATGAGAATCTATGTGACAGATGAGTAAATAATTTGTCAGGACAGAGACTTATAAAATATCACATCTTCGAGGGAATGATATACAAATTATTCTAAGTTATAGTGGCCTGAGAAAATATACTTCATGAGTTTTCCTCTGATGTGATTTGTGGTGTGATGTGATTTGAAAAGAAAATAAATTGTCAGCCTCTTGAAAGAAAAACAATTCTGATTGGGGGCATGTTTTTGATTACTAGGTGCCTTATCCATTTAAGCAATTGTCTTCTGAAATGTTTTTAGGGGAAGGAAAGCTTGAGGAACTGGAGTTACAGAAGAAAGGTCTGATAGAAGGAGATGCAAGGAGAGCGTTGCAATATCCCTTGTTCGTGGGAACAAGGACCCATGGACAGAGCCTGCATTTGGAGCTATTTGCTATGGGCTTGTGAGCACAAATTGCTACTGGCAACGTGCCGTGCAAATGCTTATTTTATGCAGTGCTCTGAAACTAGAAACTGGATGTTTCCTCCATGGATATGTCCACAAACTAACCTTTGTCAGAGTCTTTGACAGTGACTTCTAAATACCATGCATGTCTTAGGCTTCCTTCGGTTCTTTCAGAGGAAGACTTTTGACAAACAATAGCAAAACCTTTTGTCCCCTAACCTGACATCTCAAAGCACCTGTCCAGAATCATAAATTTTCAGGGACACATATCGCCAAAACTCATGTCCAATTACACTGAAGACATGTAGAAATCAAAGACGCTGTAGGAACAGCAGGAAATAAAGGGATTTACCAATTAGCACAAAGCTGTGAATAACTTGTTTTGAAATACACTACTATGAATCTTCTGAAAAGTTTATTTCCTCTTACTGTCAGCTTATTAATTTATGGCTCTTGTGGATCTAGATCAGCAAGGAGCAAAGAAGCCCTTCTTTTTTTTTTTTTAAAGAAGGGACTATAAAATGCTGTAACACAGAAAGCAAAGGTTAAAAAAAAACTGGTCCAGCCAAATACTTTTTCAGAAAGATGGAAATGAAATACCTTAGATAACTGTCTGTGTTGATTCTTGTGCAGGAATTCAGTGGTAACTCAACACAACATAATAAGTTTTTAAAGTTATCCTTGCTTGGGAAAACCTTTAAAAATACTTCAAGTTTGCATATATACTTCAATATTATATTTAATTTGACTTATATTATATTTAATTTGACTTTAAGCCCACATTTCAATTGAAGAGTATGTTTAAATGTCTCATGTCAATATAGATAGACTTAAATATATGCTTAACTGCTTTCTTGAAATAGGATTTATGCCACAATTGATGCCTTAGATTATTACATTGAAACAAGTTTCTAATTATAACGTATTACCATTTCTGTTGTCTATTTTCCTGCTCCATTTAATCAGTCTGGAGGGAAAGCCACTCTGGCAATTTCATCTTTTGTTGTAGATGGATGGGAATTAGAACAGGGGCTGTAAGCAGCTGTACATTGGGGAAATCAGGATTCAGATCCAGGAGCATTTAATCTATGTCTTTCAGATTTTTGTCACCTCTTGTGATGTCTGTGTGGGTTCCAACAATTACATAATCATCAAATTGCACTGGTCACTTTTGGATGCCGTCATGCTCCTTCCCTTGTTTTTGGATTTACAACACTGCAACCCTTATATGATGCTGTTTTCCTTTTTTTCCTGCTTGCTTAATTATGTTTCTGCCCACAGATATTTACCAGAATATCACTGGAGCCTTCTTTCTACTTTGGTTTCAACCAGCCAGGTTATTTACACTGAACTATTAATGCAAAGAAGCAAAAGGAAATTACTGCACAGATGACAAACTTGAAATGAAGGACTGGGAATAAACAAAGCATTAAAATAAAAACCTTAGCCATTTCTCCTTAATACACAATGAATTAAAGGCACAAGTTAAATTCCATCAGTCTAATTAGGAAGCATTAAGTGATCTTCCTCATTAATCAACACTTTGGTGATTTTCTATTAAATTAGCATTGAATTTTGTATAAAACCAGTCTTTTTCTTCAAATTTTTCACACCTGCCTTCACAGTGAACAAGATGAATCATCTGCTCACATGCCTGTACATCCAAACTTATGCACACACCTATTTTTTCACAGCTGAGTAATTAAAACCAAACAGTTAAAAGGAGATGGATCCTGAGCCTGAGTGTGTCACAGAAGCCATAGCATGACATGAAGCACATGCCCTTGGCCAAACATAGCCAGAGGATTCAAAATCTGGTTCCAAGAGGAAAACAAGTCAGGTTGGAACAACTCCTCCCCTCGGCTCACTGAGTCAGAGTGGAGGGGATGAGGTGTGATTTTCTGAAAGACTCATCTATGTCTGGATTTGACTGAAGATGATTCCCCAGGTCGCACCTCAGAAAGTGTTAGTCAGAGATTAGGCACAAACAAATATGCTTTTATAATTTTAGAGAGAAGTAAATTTTCTACTAATTTCTGAATATACTTTACCACTAGTTCTTCTCTACAATTGTCGTATTTTTAAAGCTTACTTCAGTTATCTGTGTTCATGCAATTTTTTTCCAAATTCTATATTCCCATTTAAGCCAGATCCTTTAGGAAAATGGTTACTGCCACAGATCGTTGCAGTTCGTGTGCTTACATACATGGCTAAATTCCCCAGTACATCAGATTTCAGGACCTGTAAATGCCTTCTTTTATCTCTCCCTCATAGTTTCTGTATACTAGGTCTGGAAAAAGCTACTTTATTTGAACTGGATCTAGAAATCACTAGACAGAGCTAATCAGAGACTCTGACTAAATGGATTTCTGTGATAAAATGGAGTTCCATCAACTTCTTGTATTGGATGGTTGTTATTTACCTCTGAATCCTCAAACTTCTTGTCAGAAAAATATCCACATTTTTTTTTATCTTTCTTATTTTGACTTACAGCAGTGTGTGTTTTCTGTCAGGTATCCTTCAATGACAATTCATTAGGAAAACAATAGAACAGTATTTAACATTACAATTTGATAAATGTGATATATCACATTGTGTAATTTAACCATATGTTATTTTTTCTCAATACTGCATAGGAATAATGAATTTTCATCTTTTTGTTTTCTACATAGACCTACCTAGATTCACACCAAACTTCACTTAGGCAAATACCTTTATTTGGACTGCCAGAGAAATTCTATCATTTCAACACTGGTTCCCTCTAGATTACAATGAGAATTTTAATGATTAATGTTTGAGAGAAATGAAATTTCAGAAGAAGTATTTAATACAGATGTCAATACAATTTTTTAACACTGATAAGTTTTAGTATGGAATAGTTGTTTGCTAGAGGGTGTTAGTAAACTGGCCCTCCCATCTTGGGAAGGAAGAAAGGAATTAAAACCATCTCCCATATGCTTGTGTTTGTTCGTTTAAATTTTGTAGTATCTACAAAATGGTTTTACTGCCCAAATCCAATTAACTTTCTCAATAACATTAGTTGGGACAACAGAATCATGGAAGGGCCATCCAGCCCAACAGTCCCTACTCAATGCATTTTCCACAGGAAAAGGTTCACATTAGAGATCCTCGTGGAGCTGGAAGGAGCAGTCAGCATTCCAACTGCAAATTGTGCAATCCACAAATGCTGAATTAAAGGGATCAACCTGGGCATTAGATGGTCAAACACTGATTTGCTATTGAGGTGGAAACAAAGGCCCTCAGAACAAAATCGAATGGCAGTCAGTGTTTGGAACAGGCAAGGACTGTGTAGCACATCTCGGGGAGCAAAATGTGTGCCTGAGAGTTGCTTGGTCCTGGATGCTTTAAACTCCCCTGACTGACAGACTATTCATTGTTCAATAACCAAAACAGTGACACAACAGAAAGCACAGGCCCCAGGTGAGCAGGGTGAAGTTAACCCTGAATGCACAAGTGCAAACAAAAGGGAACAACACCTGCATGTCTGGGGTGAGGCTACTGAGATAGTCAGTGAACACCAGAACATCAGTGTACCACGAGACTGTTGTGGTACAATGTGTTTGGAAACACCTGTATCTGCTTGTGAGACTTATTAGAACAGCCATTTAATTATCCTGAACCAAGTCCTAAAGTGTTAAGAGTCCCAACAGCAGTGGCAATGAACATTTTCTCCTCCCTGTCTTCCTGTGGCTCACACAGGCTATCTCACTAACACGGTCGTATATTTTTATTTTCAGGTCGAATATACAGAAAACGCATCATTAACATACCACTGGGATCCAAAAATACAAGTCTTAAACTGAAGGGGAGTGCCTTCTCTGCACTGTCCTTTCCCTGGGATTTTAGGCGAATGAGAGAAGCTTCAGTGCACTTTATTGTAAGCTGATACCTGACCCAGTAGATTTGAATGAATCTGATGCAAAAGGGGATTTAGGGCATTTAACTCAGTATAATCTGTTGGATAGCAAAATGAACATAAATATGTAGAAACACGATCAACAACTTATAGAAATACGTATTTTCCTTTAATAAAAGAAGTGCCTACAATAGCTTTAATTTGCATTTTACTTGAGCCAAATTCATTTGTGCCAACAGCGTGGAGAAAAGCTTTCATTTAAGTCTTGCTGAAGAAAAAGCACATTCATTTTTTTTCCCAAAAGAGGTTTTTTCACCCCTAACAAGCCAGTAATTTTAGCAAAAAACCCACAGCTTGTCAGTTTGACATTGTTTAATTTGCAACAAACTATAAACAGAGTATAGAAAATGGAAACTCTAATAGAGACAGGCAGAGACAAACCATATTTTTTGTCACTTGAAAAATCTGTGACAAAAAAGTGAATCACATATACATGCTTTTGTCCCTGTGACATGATGTTAAGTTTAATTTCTTATGTGTGAAGCATCCTATTAGAAAGTATGCACCCAAAATAAATAAATAAATGTTAGTTTAGTTAATTAGAGTCTAAATTCTAGTCACTGTGTGTGAGTATTCTGCACCCATTCATAGATGCTTCCAATTTACATAATTCAGAAAGCATATAATACTCTCGTTTGCTTAAATGTCAAATGACAGAATGATCCTGATAAATACCATTGAAACCCAAGAAATACTCAGAACCCCCCCAAGTGTAGCTCAACAGTTTTTTTGAATCGAAGTGTCTAAGTCAATATGTGGGAGGAAAGCTTCATCTAGTTTACATTTCCGCTGCGGAGCTGGTTCTAAATTTTATGCTAATGCATTTATACATGTTAGTGTTTCTTATTCACCGTAACGTTTATTATTGCACCCAGTCCTTCCAATTAGTCTGTTTGAAATGATTTGTTAACCAAAGCTAGCCATGAGGGAAGTTGTGTACCCGTAATTCCCTCAGGCGAGCAGTTTGCTGGATGAGGAGCACTCCTATTTATCTTAAAGACTTTTAATATTTCCATGTGTTTTAAACATTAGCTTTCTCTGCTGGAGCTTGCTTTGACAAGCATATAATATGTGTGAGAATGATGTGAATACAATACTTGAGGCCATTGAAAGGCTTAGGAATAAAATTTGTACTACCAAAATTATTTCAGTAACACAGTCACTGATCATGAATAAAATAAACTGTGACAGATTCCCCAAGCAATTGTGTGCAGGAGTGTACATTTAAATATTTAATTATTCATATCCACAGTATTCAGAATAAAGATCCTGAGCTACAGTTTGCCATAAGATAAAATCATGAAATGAGTCTTCGGTCATTTCCAAACCTCAGCCTTAGAAGGAACTTTGAGTGACCTCTCAGTATGATACTGAGGCCACAGAAGGTTTTAAAGAAGGTAGACAAACGTAATAGTGAGACATTCAAATAGATAATGATAACACCTCTATTGGGATCTCATTCAGAATCTTATAATATTACTGGTATATACCACAAATATGCATCCAAAAGTCTATATTGGGCATATTTCCTGGTAATCTGGCACATGGGTTTTGTTTTTCCTTTTGCCTTTGCTTCACCTCCATTTACCTTCACTAAGAGGATTTTGTGACATGGAGTTGCTAAAATACAATTTCAGTTGCATGGGCTACATATAAACTGTCTTGTCATTCATATTTCTCTTTCCCACTCAGTTTAAATTTTACCTGGCAATTTTCCACTGTTGAAAATAAACCATTTATGGCAAACAGAAATGTAGTTAATTTGGAAAGCATAACAGAGTCCTTGCACAAGTCATTGTTGTCCCAATTCTTCAAGTAAATTAACAAGTTTAAGCATGTTGAATCAGGCAATGACTCAACACATGGTTAAGTCAGGCTTAAATAAGTGTTATGATAACTGTTTTCTAATTGGGGCCATTAAGAATAAATAAACCCAAAGGTAATAGGCAAGAGAAGAATGTACTGAGGGAAAGCAAACAGGGGAGAGTGAACTTAATAACATACTGAAAACTGAAGAAAAAGGTTTCTTGAACAGAAAGAGTGAATATAAAGAATATAACAAAGAAGCAAAAAGAAATTGAAAGTACCTGGGTGAGGTAGACGAATCAAGCTTAAAAAATGGATAAATTGCAGAGCAAAATCAAAATCAAACCATACATTTGTAATTACTGTCAGTTTTTATTTAATCCAACCAATTATCTAAAATGTGATTCAAGAACACTTGACTTCAGTGAATTGCCTTCTATAACACTTTTATATGTATGATTCTCAAAAGTCAAGTGTGCATTGATTGCATTTCAGACAACCAGTTAAATTTCCAAAACAGCGGAGAGGGAAAAAATCCCACAGACTTAAAACATCCATTTAGCATGAAGTTACCTGGAGTCTGGGTGTGTTTCCACATGCTCTGCTCTCCCCAGGTGTCCCCCTTCTCAAGGCTGCAGGCACCGGTATTCCTGCTGCAGCTCTGGGTAGAGTGTGTGGTGCAGGTCAGCCTGGGCAGCTGAGCTGGCCAAGCCCAAGGTCAACTCCTCTGATGATAAAAGTCATTGTGAAGGGAGCTGGAAGCAAGGTCTGCCCCAAATTTTCCCTTGTGAGCAGTTTTTAAGCTACACTGCACCACCAGTGTTTCTGAACCTGATCTCTGACTCCAACCTCGATCCTGACCCAGGATTGCCACACCTCATGGCTCCTTGCTAGACAGGCCACAGCTCCCACCTGTCACACATTCACATTTGATTCCTGGCTCCCCATCCCTTGCAGAGCAGCCAACCTCGCTGTACCCTGCCAGCAAGGGTATGCCATGAGAGTTTCAGCAGCAGACCTGTACAAACACATCTTCTGGAGCCCAGAATCTGCATAAAAACACTGTTGTGTAATCCTGATGTCCTGCAAAGCTTCCGGGGCAATGTTAGTCCATAGGTCCTGATTGCCATTAACCCTGGTCTGATCCTCTCCTGACCCTGCAGGCACAAACAATCACCCCAGCCACCTCAACAAGGGCAACAGCCAGAGTCACACTCCTGAATTACTCTCCTTTTTGGTCAGGTCACCCACTGGAGACTTTGTGAAGTGAATGCTCATTCTGACAAACTGCTGTTTTGATGGCAGTTTTAAAATGTCACCAGATCAAGGCATGAACTTATCGTCAGGGAGCTCCATGTGGTCTGGTTCTCTGAGTGCTTGGGCTAGGGCAGAAACCACTTTTCTTTTTCTGAGAGGGGAACTAGGCAAATAACCATCAGATTTCTGAGCTGTGGTAGCATTTTCTCATCCATAGTCAGCATCTCATAGGGTCTAAACAGACTGTAGAAAAAGTACATTATATGATGTGGATAAAATATTGATGTAATGGCAGAGTCCTTGAGAATGGAAATCTGAGGATTAAACTGGGAGACACTGTAGCAGTGGAAAATCTCTGTTACGTCTGCAAGAGACAGATTTCCTCCATCTTCAGAATTTTAGTAAGGAGAGTCTGGAAGAATTACCCTGTTTCCCTAAAGACCAGCTTTCGATCGTTGTTGGGAAGCTATTCATGCAAATTTTGTTTTCCTTTCATTCCATCTGGTTTTGCCTCTGATGACACTGCAGGTGGAGATTCTTTGTGTCCTTTGATGAGAGAACAGACAGTGGTAGGTGTCCTGTGGCTGCCACTTGTAGGAAGTAGCACAAAACCGACGAGCAACCTGCGTCTGTTGTGCAGAGCGTTTGAAGATCGGCTGGCAGCAGATGCATTTTGATCAGAGACAATGAAGGAGCACTTCCTAAGGCATTTTTCTTTGGGGATCTGTGAAGGAAATTGTCAAACATGGATGGATTTCCTACAAAGCTGCTTTTGTTTCTTTTCTCCCTCTCCTGTAACTGGCAGTCCTGCAGGGAACCCCGGGGTGGGAATGGAGAGTGCATGTAATCAGTTCTGTACATAATCGATAGACGTACGCTATCAGGAAATTAAACTAATATTTCTAGCAAGGCAAATGACAGCACGAATTCAGCATTAAGGTTTGAAAGATTGATGTGAACTTCAGTAAGATAACAACCAGGATTTTTCACAGTGAGTTTGGACCCCTCAAGTTTTGAGGGCCAGATTTCCAGAGATATTAAGGTATTTGTTTTTCAAAAAGAGAAGAGGGAATTCAGACTCCTATGAATCACCACCATAAACACATTATAGTACATGAATCTGAAAATAACATCCCAGGGCTTTTGGGACTTCTGTGAGTTTCACATGGATGACCCACAGATTCTTGGATATTCCCATTTTTCCTTCAGGTGACTTTACTTTCTCTTCCATTTCTGGAGTAAAACATTCAATCATTTTTGCTATTTTATTTTCATTTAGGTCAGAAGCATCTTTCTGGCAACTAATTCTAATTTCAAAATGTCAATGATCAGGTTTTTTCAGACTATGATCACCTTTTCTTGGGTGAAATTGTTAACAATATCATCCCTAAAAATTAGGAAATTTATTTTTATGTCTGTCTAACAAGAAAATCAAACTTTGGGTGCTAAGATGGATATCAGGTTCTACTGTCTTGACTATTAAATTCACACAAATCAAATCACTTTCTCTAGGTCACTTTTTGAATGCTCTGTGCAAAGTCTTGGTTTTAGTGTTACTCCTAGTTTCTGAATTCTCACAGTTCTGTTCCTCTGTTTGAGATGCACATGGAGTCATATCCTAGGACAATAATTTTTCAGCCAAAAACTCTTCTAGTTTAAATATTTGACTGGGAAGGAGGAATTCATTTTTTTTCACCAGATGTTCATTTATTCATTAATAATTCTATGCCGGGGAAGTTAGAATTCTTTTTTAATTCTAGAATTCACCAAATGATTTCTGCTGAAGCAAAAATGGCAGTTTTGGAAAAGTTGTAATAAAAGTCTGCTTCTATGTGAATCTCTCCATGAAATGAAAACAATCTAATGCAGGTCAAACTTAGTATCACAAGGAGATTACCTTTAATTTTTCTTGTTTGCTTATTTGTTTCTTTGCCAGAAAAAGGAGGGTGTATTTCTGACTGATCTGAGTATTTTTCTTGCAAGATATATGCTTAAATTCCACTAAGTCACCTACTGTTAACTGTCACAGACCTTGGTGACAAAAACTGGAATAGTGACTTTGGACTTTAAACAGCAATATTTTGCTGGTCCAACCCAGAGCAGCCCTAGCTCTCTGGAGAAAGGGTAAAATAACTCACACTTGATCTTGCAAGCCTGCAGCAATGGAAAAAAGTCTTCCTGAATCAGAAGATGTTCAAGAGTGCCTGAAGCACACTGGGAGGCACAAACCAAATAAAACAATAGTGTGTAAAAACAGAATTCTTGAAGCTGTGAGAGGGGGAGAGGGAGATTTGCCTTGCTTCAAGATACTGAAATGTGCTGTGTGCTCCAGTAGCCCGATTTACAGCCCTTTTGGGAAGGATGAGAGTGCCATGGAGTGATTAGCAGGGCTCAGACCTGCAGGAGAGGCCACGAGACTCTCCCTATCTGAAAACCATATGGAAGTTCTTGCTGAATTTTGTAAGTTTACTTTGGAAAGGCAGGCAAAAGTTTAGTGATAATAGGCAAGAGTTTAACTCTAGGATATCCTTTCTTATTCACTCCACTCTAACAAAGGTTGGCTACATTTTCTCCTGCAAACAGAGGGAACGAGTCTTTTATTTCCACCCTCTCTTGAGGGGTTTGATAGCATCCCCCTCATAGCACTGGTTGAATGATGATAGACAAGCTGCCTAAAAGCAGTCAGGTCACATGACACATTGGAAACAGGAGCCAAAGAAACACAGATAGTAGTTTTCAAAGGCAGGTATAGCACCAGTTTGGGATACATTTCATTATCAGATTAATTCCCTCTATTTAGAGCTGTAACTGAGAAAACAAGCTGCCATTACAGAGGTCCCAGCTGTGTCGAGGTTGAATATCAACTAGAGGCCATCACTGGCTGTGCCTTCACAGATGTGTCTCTGGGGTGTGCAGGGCAGCATCGAGACCAGAAAATTTTAAAAAGGGCCCACCAGAAAGTGCCACAGCCAGCAAATGCTCAGGCTTTTGTTATGGACAGAGCAGTTCCTGCCACCCATGGCCAGCATGACATTGCTGCAGTGCCCTTTGGTTGCAAATTTTATCATGGGCAGTCACCTGTGTGGTGCAGCAGTGGGAGGTTTTTATTTATGCATTCATTTGTATTTAAAAAGCAATAGAAATGCAAAAAGTTTTACTGGTAATACCAATACAAATGATATTAATCTCCCCAAAAGAAAACATTAAACAAGAGCAGTGTTACCAGGTAATAGTCAAGCCAAAGCACAAACCTTCTCTAACGGTGGAAAAGTGAAAGGTTTGTTGTGAAAAGCCTTTCTCTCCTGTTGAAAATATCAATACCACACGCTGCAGTTGGCACTCTCCAAGAAACAAATATTGATTTCCCTCTTTCCTTCTGTACAAATGGCAGACAACGGCTTTCTGAACTCTGAATCTTTTAATTGTTTTAAGGTTGACAGATGCTGTTAGTACTGAATTTTTATTGTTTCATTTTTCTCTTGCTTTCTGCTGCAACCCCATACCCCCCTTTAAAATGTTCAGGAAGGTGGTGGGGGGGGATATTTTCCTTTTTTTTTAATATGTGTGTTAGAAAGACAAGCAAAGGAGTAGTTGAAATTAATGTAGTACTCCCTGTACTGCAGTTCACTGTCAGGCCTGCTTCATATAATTTTGGTATTACTATCAGGAACATTGTAGCAATTTCTTTGGAACACAAGGTGCTAGTAATGATACAATATTCTTGTTAGAAAAAACAAACACACCTCCGCATTCCAGAAAGTCGTGCTATAAAGTATGCTTGTTGTGTAATAGTGAATTGTGGACATTCCATTTCAGCATCTTGCTTTCTGTCCAGTAGAGTCTGTAATTTCACCAATTTTCTAATAAATATGAGTAGCAGAATTGAAACAGAAGGCCAGGGGAATACATAGGTACATGTATTTCTAATCATCTAAATGCTAAGCAAAATTTGGGACAAAATGCAAAGGATTAGAGCAGAGTATTTTTTTTCTTTAATTTTATTCTGTGGAATATCCACTATTCTTCAATACTAGGTGTATGTCATGTAAAGCTTAAAAAGTAGTTATTCATTTTCCTGAAGGTCATCCAGACACAGTAAGTTCATTTCATTTTCTTGACAAGAGATCTAGGCTTGTTATGTACTCTATGAAACATGACGGCGAGGGACTGTCCCCCCAATCCATTTCAAGCAAATATGATTTTACGTCTGAAGAAGAGGGAGTGAGAGGAGGGAGCTGAATCTGATCCTGCTGTACCTGTGCTCAGCCAGGGACAGCAGCTGGAGGGAACGCACTGCAGAATCATGCACATGAGCTGGAAACAGGCCGGGCTGTGCCGGGGTCCGGATCTGGCCTTGCTGTGCTCACAGTGCAGTTCACGAGTCTGCCCCGTGCTTGTCCCCAAGAGCTGTGCACGGGCTTAACCCCCTTCCCCCTCAAACTGGGGGGAAAAGCCGGTGCTGCTCAGGGGGATGTGGTTTCTACCCTGTGTTGCCACCCTTTCTGGGAAGACAGCTGGGCTCTGCAGCCAAGATCCTGCTGGGCAGAGGCCGAGCGAGCTGGGAGAGTGGGACCTGCCCCCTGCCCTGAGCCTTGGATGCAGCAGTCAAAGGGCTGCCAAAATGGGAAGGTGGGAAGGTAACAAAGCTCTGTTGTGCATTCAACTCGCGTTTGCTGGCCCAAGGCACAGCACTCTGAGCCACAATGTAGTCAGACACAAAAAGAAAGTGTGACCCTGTGCTATATTGTGATGCCAGTAGCTCATACTATATATTAACAATAAAATATTTTGGTATTTTATTTGAATGCTGTAGTTACTTACTTTCCTTTTGTGCCACATCTTTGTTAATCTTATTCCTTTTCTTATGCCACTTTCATCCTAGTCAAGTTATCCATGATCCTTTTCATTTTTCATTTATCTGGACACAGCACCTTGTATTCTGCATGGATTTGAAAGTGTATGTCATCAGTGATTTGATTTTTCTTGTCGCAAATTTTTAATTACTGCCTACCTATCTTATGACACACAATAGAGTTGGGTCTCTGGAAAAAGGGATGCAACTCCCATTTGGGAATTACACATATGCAGGCTGACAGGGTAAGACAGGCACAATGCATAGGCTTTTAGCATCTCCTCTAGCACTCCTGTTAGTAATGGGATGAAGATGAAGCAGGCAGGTCCTTTCAGAACAGAAAATCTACAGAGGTACCACCCTGAGATATGGGCAAATGCAGCAATTAAACGGGGTGTCAAGGATGTGTGCTAAGGATAAACAATCAGGCAAAACTAATCAGTTAAAATTTGTCTGGGAATTGGTGAATAATAAGAGCTACGAATTATGAGACAGCTGTTTCGTGTTGCTAAATTTTCTCCTATCTTTTCAGCAATGAAAGTTTACGAAGACACTGAGCTATAGTTTGATCTTTGAGAATGGAAATACTAAGGGAAGTAAGAAGCTTTCTTACTGATGTTAAAAGGCAATCTCGTGTATATAAACATAGTTCTATAAACCATCTTTTTTGTAATATTAAAATTATAAATATAATTGTATAAATATAGTAATAGCGTTGAGATGTCAAGTGGCAGAAAATTTGTCCAGTATTGTTCCTGAAAAGATTGTTCTTGTAACCTCTCCAGAGTCAGTGAGCATCTCATTGGTTATAACTCAATCTGCTAGACTGGCCTGATTCCATGTTGATGATACTTCAACTCAGTGGATATCTTGCCTAAAACACAGACAATTGAATTTCCTAGGTGCTAGATACTTAAAATTCAGTATTGATGTTTTGCCTAAGTTTATTTTGTAATGAAAGAAATCAAGAAAATTTTAAATTATTAAATCAAATACAGAGGGATTTCACATTCAAGTAATTGTGGTGTTCAACTTAAGGAGCCTTGAGATGTAAACCAGTTAAGCTCATTGATAAACAAACAGAAGAAAACCCCTTGGGACTAAGAAAATTTCACACAAAACCATGACCTTCTCTCAAATTCCGTGATATTCTACATTCTTTAAACTTTTCTGATTAAATGTTATGAGTTTTCGGTGTATTATTATTCTGTAGTCTGATTTTCAAATGTGAAAAAATATTTTCTGGGAACAAGATCAGTGTTTATGGCATTATATTTTGGTAAAACTCCTCAAATTTGGCTGTCAAACTTTAATTTTTCTCTTTGTCCTTTAAACCAGCAATTTTTTTAAATTCTTTTTCTTCCTTATTTTGAAAATCCTAGAACTTTAATGCCTTTTTCACTAAGCTACTTAAAAAATCATTAGAATTGTGTGATCATTTTGAATTAATTGTTCTGATATGATGCATTAAATAGAAAGAAGTTATGTTAAGAAATTGTGAAAACTTGCATGAATAATTGCAATAATTTTTCCTTGGCAAAGTCTGGGAGAGCTGCCAAGAAAAATCTCTCTGACAAAAGTTCCTAAGCACTACAGTTACAAAAAGTGTAAATATGTAAATATTAGTGCCAGTAAAAAATTCTTGAAAAGGACAGATTTATACTGAAGGAAAAGGTGGTTCTTGAGACTGATTTTACTCCCCCACCACTGTGATTATTAAGGAATGTTAAGTGTACTGTAACATTCTATAAAGACATGTATGTGTCCACCAAGAGCTGGACAAAAACTTTATAAGCATAATCCAGGATGAGGAACAACCAATAAAAAGCATTTGTGACCAGCATTAACTTGGCCAAATCCAATGTATGGCTTCTCCACAGAAAAAAAACTAAACAAAAAAACAAAGGAAAGATACAAAGAAAAGTCTGCTGAACTTAGGGGCAATAAACAACTCAGTTGAGAAAAACAACAATTTCTAGCCAAATAAGATTCTGATGAGATTTTCTCCTAAACGCTTGTCATCTGAATGACCCTGGAATAAAAATTGTGCTAAATGCAGATGAGGATTGAAACTGGATAGAGAGAGAAGTCTGGCAGAGCCAGGTTGAATCCAGATCTAAGCTTTCATCAAAAGTTTACATTCAGATTTTCGGTTACTAGCCTGAGTCCTTCCCACTCAGTCATAATTTACCTTCAAGAGGCTGATATCTTATAGAATAGGTTTGTAGAAATCAGTGGATGTAGTACAATTGGCTAAGGATCTGCTTCTTTATCTTTCAAAAGCACAGGCTGCAGAAACTTAATTTCCTGCTCCTGATCATAGCCAGAAACATCCAACTGATGAAGCTGGAGTTTCCCCTGAGTATTCATGCCTCGGAAGGGAACTGGGATTACGGTTGAGATGAGGATAATATCTCCAGTATCACTGGGCAATTTCAGACAACTTACAGCACATTACCACACTTTCCTGCAATTTGGTGCCTGGATGTCATAAATTACGTTGACACACCATTAACATAGGTAAGTAGAGTAAATAATTGATCTCTCCAGAGGAACATTAGAACCCACTGTAATAACAGAGATCTGCCACACACGTGAGCAAATTACTCTTAGAAACATACAGACCTCAATTGGGTTTTTTTTCATACCTACAACGAAGACAAATTTACTTTCCTTTTAGCATATTACTTTTGGGTTTATATTCTTGCACTACATGATAGGCCTTTAACGTGTAAACTGAGAAAACTAGCTTACCATAATAAGACTACAAAATATCCATGGAATTACATGTGTTGGGTTTTTTTGAAGGAAATTTAAAAAATAGATTATTAGTCCATAGTAATAGCAAATTGGTTTTTCTCAATGAAAGAGCGGGAATGAACCATTACTGTGGACAACTTTATGCAGGACAGCAAGGAAACAGCACAGCTGTAGAAATGGAAGTCTGCTTCTAGATCCAGGCATAGAGGAGTGACACAGTGATGTGGCCCCAGCTGTGACAAAGATGCTACAGAGCTGTATGCAGAGCTTATGCAACCTGTTTGGATCAAACACTGAGTTTTTTTGATGTTCTTATGCTACCACACCTCTGCTGAGAGCCATATTAATTACTATGGTCCTTTGGTCTCCTTTTAAAACATTGCATGGATCAAGGTTTTTTTTTTTTTAAAAGCTGAGGGCAAAGTAAGATCAAGTAGAATAATGGCATCCCTGACTTCTGTGGACAAACGTGGGTCTCAAAGGCTCAGAGGAACCAGCTTTAGAAGAGGGAACATGCAGAAAACAGCAGCTGCAAAATGAACCTGGGAGGCTGTTTTAAGCATGTCTGACCCTGAAAACATTGAGGCACGTGGGAGCAAACAGTGAGGTTTGTGACTGGTGAGTACACAAGGAGTTTACACCATCAGTGCTGCCTCAATATATTTACCTTGACTCTAATAATGATTAGCAAGACTGAAAAACACAACTAGCTCAGCAAGATGTTTCTAAGATGTATTCATTCCTCCTTGCTCTGTGGATAATGCATTGTCCTTCCAAAGAAAGAGGCACAGTAAAATCTCTTTTCTGACATCTTATGTGAGCGAGGAAGGCAAAAAAACCCCAGTACTTTCTGTGTGGAATTCCAAGATAAAATCTGAACCAGACTAAGCAGGCATTTCTGGAGCTCAAATCCTCTCATTACCAAGTTCTTAGAATCCATTCTGGCATAAGCAGCAAAGCTATAAGACCTTAAACAGGGAGCTGGACCTTTGGCTACTGCAAATCTGGGCACTTGCATTGAATGTCTGTTGAACTGTGCAAGTTTACACCAGCTGAAGATTGATTCCCATATGCTTTGCTTCCATTTTTGGTTGCCCAAATGGAATTCTGTGTTAATTAACAAAGAATCCATGTTTATCTAGCACTACTTAATGGAGAGAAAACTCTTTAGCATTTTATTTTTTTTTATTCCCAAGTAATGTGGGAACACATATAGTTTTCTCTGATTGTTAAAATATTACATGACCATTGTGAAAAGAAATGCTGCATAAAAAAAGGTGAAGTTAGGATTGATATTTAATGACAAAATTGCCAATAAGTCCACTGTGCAGAGCTTCTGAAAACTTCAGGAAATGAAAGTGTAATCTAGTTTTTGGCTTTGTAACCAACTATTTTTCTCAAGTGTCCTTTCCTGAACTGTTTCACCTTTTTTTTTTTATTCACACTCTGGTATACGTTTGAGTTCATATTGTATAAATATGTAAATTCTTGAACAACTGTAAGTTATGCAAGAAAATTTCAGTCCTGATTCCTGCAGTTTGCAAGCACAGTTATTTTAACATTTCCTGAAATGTGTTTTTGTTCAGCACACCACCCTCTTACTATACTATAGGTTGCAAGTGAGTTTCTAAATGGTACAATTAACTAGTACTCATCATGGATTTCTACACAATTAGGGATCACTGATATGTGCTTAAATTCCATAATAAATGCTGTTGTTACCATGTGAGAAACACTTTTTTCTAACTTACTGATCACCTCCAATGTTCCAACACAGGGAAGAAAAAATGGCATTAGCAATTTAGAATACATTCACCTTTCTGAAAACCTAATTTGGATGTGACTTTCTTCCTATGAAACACATCATCTGTGGCCAGAACTGTTTGAAATAATGGATCAGCACAGATTTTAAAACTTGCAGAACTCACATGCACTCTGATAAAGAGGTTGCTATGAAGCAACCCACAGATGCTAAAATTTGCTGAAGAGAAACAAATGGTTGTAGAAATCAGTATTGTGAGATGTTTGGCCAACCAGGAAAATATAAAGTAGAAGGTTGTTTGATTATTCAAGAACAGGAGAGGAGGAGAAAAGGAAAGAGAGAGAAAAGCAGCAAGAAAGCAAAAGAAAGTGAGAGAATGTAAGAGGAGTGAGAAAGTAAGAGAAAGAAAGCAGGAAACAATTCACTCCAAACATGGAAACAAAAAGAGGAGCATGGGAATGGCAGGCACAGATGGATTTTCATTTTAGAAATTCGGACAGGTTTCATAGATTTATGATAGGGTGTTATTCCTCATCAGATGAATTATGCTGATGCAACAAGCAATATAACTGAAGTTATACAAAGACCAGAGAAAATAATATTAAAAGAAAGAAAGACTGGCCTCTTGAAGCTCAAACACATTACATTTGTGGGTTTCATTCCTTATAAAAAGTATGCTAGTGGCATATACTGTTTAAAGAAGAGAAATTCTTCTCAAAACTGGGTTATTAAACCAGCTCTTAGACTAAGCACAAGTGATGAAAGGTAGCCATGTGTTCAGATAGCTGAGGTATGAATCATTTTAGGTCTAATAAGTTGTCCCAGATATTCATAAGCCATCTGTTAAGTGAAAGAGCATTAGGTGTACACAGTGCTAATAATTCTTACATTTAATAATTGCACTCAGCATGATACATCATTGGGAACAGCAAAAATGTACTTTTGGATACCCACAAAGTCCTAATACAGAATTTTAAATATAATATGTGGTGGTATGTTTGAGTGGGCAGTGATAAGCAAGAGGAGTTTTGCAGAGGGAGGGAACAGCTTTGAGAAAATGCCGATTTTATTTTCTCACAAATTCCAAACATGAATTTTATCAGCAAGGTCATATGTTGTTTTGGAGATTGTCACAAGATTCTCAGAAATTAAAATGGAAGAGAAAAGCAGAATGCATAAAATGCTAGTATTTTGACAGGCTCAGTGTGTTTCAATTCCACATTAGTGTATTGTGGTATCCTCTCATATATCACATAATAATGTTGGCTTCAACATACATTCTGGTATCTGTCATGGTATAGCTACCTGGTGTTGATGAATTCAGAAAGAACTAAATAAATATTTATAAACTTTCAAATAAATATGCACAAATTAGAGGCTGATATTTTCTATCTTTTCAAATTGTAAAAAAAAAAGCCCAAATTAAAAAAAGAAAAAATGTGGTGAATTCTTTGTAAACTGCTTAGCTTATGGAGCAAAATGGTGACCTGATCCTACTGGAAATCAGAAGAAGAAAGGCTAATAAATTTAATCATTGCAATCACCAGTTTAATGTGTTTGTGTGCTTTTGTTATATGTTTAAATCTACTAGAAAGAACCTAAGCTATGACATTGAACTGACCGTTCAGTTCATATTTACCCAACACTAGCCCCCACCACCTCTCTCTATATTTATTTTCTTTCTTCTGCTATGTTGCAATACAATTTGGTTGTATATTTCTGAGAAACTTCAAAAGCCTTTAGGGAAGCCAAAGGTGTATTTGCAACAAAAAGAGCTCTTGAGTTGTATCAGCCCGGCACTTACAATATTGTACTTGTATGGTCAGGTGTAGAGTATAAAACCTTAGCAACCTAATATTTTTTCCTTTCTATGACAAAATATGTTTGTTCTCTCTCAAAATGATTTCTTCTGAACTATGGGAAACTCGGAATATCCAAAGATGAAGTGAACTATAGATTTAGCTAAACAGTTTTAAATTCTTCTTTCCCGTTCCCTCCTCTTCTAGTGCAAATAGAAGGCTCAGGAATAAATATTGGGAAATGGAAACTTTCAGCCATAAATCAGTATTTACATCTTGCTGAGGTCAAGGCTAAGGCACTCATTTCTGAAAAATATTTGCAGTCCCTTATGACCTTCTGAAGCCAGTGGATCTCAAGTAGTTCCTGCCAGTGGAAATTTGTGTCTTGACAAATTCCGTTCGCAGTTTCTTTTTTTGCCACTGCATTCCCAAAGCCACTATTCCCTGAATAGTTTTAACACTAAGACAGAGAGAGAATTACCCTCATAGGAAACACTCCTTTATTAGGACTGAAGTCATTCTCAAGAGTTGCCTTATGATATGGGGATAATATGATCATGAAGGCGGCAAGATGTTGGTGAGGGAAGGCTACAGGTAGTTATAGCTGCTATTTTGTGCTTTAGAGCTGAAGTGTGGAAATAACGTTTCATCCTGCCTGTGCTGTCTTGTGTTTTTCAGTGGAAGAGAAAAGAGTGCTTCAGTACCCCTACTCTTTTGATCTTAACATAGAGCTGTAGTTTCACAAGATTAAAATCTACCTAGGCAAGAGCAAAGACGAGTGGTAGTGGGGGTTTTTTTGAGTATTTTGTGAATTGAGACTGGAAATCAAATCAGACAAAGTGTAGAAAACCAAAATGCAGTTTGACTTTCATCCTAACACAAGAAGGACTTAGGTTTGATTTGGTTCAGGTATAAGAGTTCAGATTTGTGCCTCCTTTTGTCCCTTTTATAGCTGCTGTACACAGTAGGAAGATGTTATGTTTGTTAAATCCTGCAAATCAGCAGGATGGTTCTTCAAATACCTCTGAAATGTTATCATTTAATACCAGTTTCACTTTAATGCAAAATTCATTATATTAAATTTAGAATTTATGTTTTTAATTTAATCAATTGTCTCTTTAAGAGAGGAAAAAGTTCAGAAGTGTATGTTTTGATCATTAAAAATGCTGAAAAACCAAGAAAAATAATAAAAATAACAGACAAAAGCTGTGTTGGGAGAAAGATTAAGAGGAAAGTCATATACAAGAGGAAAAGTTGCATTTCTGTGAAATGTACTCATTTAACACAGAATGTTTTCGCTGGCTTTTGACAAGGATATTGACTGGAATATTGTTGGATACTAACTGAGGAACAGCACTGAGCATACACCTTCTTTGGTTTGGACTCTGAACATAAAAGTTGTGCATGAACAAACAACAGTTTAAATTCATATAAATGTACAGAGTAGTACACAGGAGCAGAGTGGTGCCTCCCAGTGTGATGTTCTCTCTGTTCAGTAGGTGGTGTAACTGTGCCTGCTCCTGCGATTTTTCTTCCCTACTCCATGATACTCGAACTGCCTTTCCCAGTGGCACAGTTTTCCATGAGGAATGGAGAACACTTCTTTAGAGCCTTGCACTATGACTAAGCAGTTGGCTTATCGCTTGAAAATGAAGATTTGAATCTCTTGGGTCTGGAAAGGGAACCAAATTACTCTTTCTACCTGGAAACACAAAGATATTGCTTAAAGCAAGCTACCTCACACTCCTCTGCTCTTTCTGCTTTGGACTCCAGGCATGAAAATTCTGGCAGATGGAAGGCTTTCAGATTCCCCTAAATTTTGCTTTTCATTAGATAGTAGATACTTGCTGGAGAAGTATCCTATACAGAGGCACTGAATATCCCATCTCGTCCTATACAAATTGGTGTTAATATTTTCTAAGCCTGGACCTCCAGTTGGAATGAACTTTTGCAACATCACAGCACATATTGTTAAATACCTTCTCATTTTGCCTATTAAATGCAGGTTTAATGAGGATTTGAACTGTGATCTTTTAATGTGATCACATAGTTCATTAAAACACTGTATCACCTACACAAATCTCTTGTTCGTGAAGTTCATTGCAGTGAATCATAGCACAGCACACATGAGTAAGTGCAAAGTAATCGAGTTTTCCTGTATCTCTGCAGTGCAGTTCCCCTTGGTTTCTCACACTGAGGGCTTTTCGGAGACTGCTGTTCTGAAATAATAATGAGAAAGCCCATTAAAAAAGATCCATTTTTATTTTTAAAGAATGGAGCATAAAGTGAGTCATTGCTCTACAGCATGTGAAGTTTGTCACTCTGCTTTGAAGCTCCTGTTCCTCCAACATTGCAAACAACTGACAATAATGACTGCATTTGGTCAAAGGCTGACTTACCAAGATTTCCCTGTTGTCTAAAAGAAAAGGACAGAAAATGAAAGGATGAGAAAACAGACATCATAAGATAAAGAGAGAAAACTTATATGAAATGGAACTTGAAACTTCCCTACTGGTCCCTTCCAGGGCTCTCCAGGAATAGATCATGGTTTATACACTAGTTGAGCATTTGAAAACAAGTAGTTCTGAGTTCTATAAAGATTTCAAATATGGCTTTTCCTTTTTAATTGTTTTTGTTATTTTTCAGTTGACTCTCTCGAATTTCTCTTTGTCCCACAAATTTGCACAGTTGCTAAATGGAGGACAAGTGTCCTAAGAGTGTAACAGGGGGAGGACGCTTTGAAGTCTATCATCCATATGCACAAATAAACATGACATTGCAAATATTAAGATTTTTTTCATCCAATCTGTCTAATCTTTGCTGTCAGGGTCAGCTGCTTGCTTTAGCCACATCTCATCCCAGTGATACCGGGAAAAACCTAAAAGCAAATAATTCCTAATTCCTCATTCCTGACCCCTGTTTCTGCCAGAAGGTTACCACGGCTGCCAGGCTGCAGGGGACCCATGGGATCTCCCAGGCTGAAAGATGAACACCCAGCTACATATTTGGATGGCAATGAAGACAGGCTGCAAAGCCTAGAAGAAAGTAGGCTGCAGTCTAGAAGAAAGGTCCCAGGGTTAATGCCTCTTGCTTGACTGAGTAACTTGTAGTATATTACCTCAACTTCTATCAAGATTCCATGACTCAACTGAAAATTATCTAGATATTTTCCTAGTTTTATGGGGGAGTGTTTTCTTATGCTAATAAAAAATCTGTAGAATTTTTTTTGTTACTGATCAGAGTTAGTATTTCTTCCCCTTTAAAGTAACAAAATAATTTTGACTAAAAATATAAAAAAAATTAGTGACAGTGCTCCTTGATTTCTGGTAAAGGCTAGAAAATTCTGGCAAAAAAAAAATTGACATTTGAATGAAAACATATATGCAGATATGTACAGAATGCATGCACGTACAGAGGGGTGAGTCTCTTTCTGTAATAACTTTTCTTTACCCCTCACATTTTCAAGCTAAATCTAGCTTCATTTAGGACTCATAAAGCATGGCTTCCTCCTTGTGTGTACAACACTTGGCAAAGGCCTGAAGTGCCCGGGGGTAGATTAGCGTGCAGCGTGAAGAGACACTGAGCAGGATAAATGCAGTCCATCATAGGGCTGTCCAATTTATCACCCAGACAGCGCCAAGTATGGAGGGTGTATAAATTGTATTAACCTAATTTAAATCCCTCCATCGAAAATAATTGAACAAGAGAGCTGCTATTTACAAATACGGGATCCAGCCACGAAAGCCGTACTCTGATACTTTAGAGCAGCTGGGCTGTGCCCCTAACAGGTGAGATAAGGCACCACTCTGGATGATTAAATATGACAGAATCCCTCCTGGAGAAGCTTCAGCTTGTATAAGCTCTTCAAGAAAGTGTTGAATATATTTACCTGGACAGTGTCAAGTTATGCTGCACCATTATTATAAGATTGACAAGAAAAGTGCTGGAGGTAAACAGCAGTAGATGATGTAAAAGGGCAGGGAAAACCAACAGCTGACAAGACATGAGGAAAGAAGGAAAGGATTTTGGTGGAGAGTTCTTTTTTTCACTAAGACACTTAAATAGACATGACCAGAGGAAAAAAAAGAGTTCCTTGTCATGGGATTTTTGTACATATCCCCCTAATTGAGAGTGTACTAAGAGAAAAGTCTGATAATCAGAGGTAGAGAGAATGCAATAACAGAAGAAGGTATGTCCCAAAAAAATGACTTTTACAAGGAGAGTCAGCTTCTGGATCTTCAGGACCCTGCAAGTAGAAGCTTCTGATAAAACTGAGCTGGGAGCCTCTGGGAGAAATAAAAGAAAAACTAAATTTTCCAAAATAGCTTGAATAATAATAAATTTTAAAAACCATTTATCCTGAAATAAATTACTAATTTATTCTCAGAATTCTTCATCATTTCTGAATAATGTACATGATGAAGTGTGAGAATGATGCTTGATTAAATGAGGTCCCTGGAGTGCATTAGAGGAGATTTAGTCTGGAAAACAGCATCTGCTGTCTCTTTCTTTCCTTGTCTCAATGCTGTGTTGTTTCCACATATTACAGCCTATTACCCTCTTTCATTTTTAACAGAATAGGACAATATTTATTCAGACTTTTTGTGGTGACCATACAATGGGCCTTTCAGTGTGAGGGTCTGAAAAATATTGCTGAATACTTATTTATTTTTCCTGGCAGGAATAGTAATTACCTCCTCTTAGTCACAGGTTATACAAATCTAAGTCATTATCTGATATAATCATGTCAGTAAATTTAATTCAAGTGGCTTCTTCCCAGACTATTTTTTTTTCATATTTCTGTTCTTACCAATGCACCCAACACTGAGGATCATGGCTTCAGCATAGCACTAATGAGATTTAACCATGGATGTCAGTGATCAACAGCTGGAGACGTTACCACTTCTATCCTTTGCCATTACAACCGGTTTTCTAATAATGAAATGCATATGCATTGTCCAACACAGCTGTCCTGTACATATCTAGTCTTACCCAGCTCTGGAAGCTGAGACCATGCACAGCTCAATTGGAAGGCTGGCAAAAGAGCCAAATTGTTGGAGCTCAGATGCAAACACCCATGGTGAATTTTGAGCTACAGAAATAAAATGAGTTGGGAGATTCTATGAGGGCCACTACTGCTGACTTGGGAAGATAAGGGTGCAGAAGAAATGCTGAATAATCTCAAGAATGAGAGAAGAGTCAATGGTGTAATCACATCTCATATCTAATGAGTATTTTTCAACTTTTAAATTGCTATGTTCTCTCCATGATCATCTGCTTTGCTCATCTGGGCTGTTAGTGGGAATACTGGGCTTGGTACCTTCCTAGGCTCTTGTTTTTCCACCCTTGTCTAATAACGTCCTCTCATAGACCTACTGAAAGTATTTCATTTGCAGTGCACCCCAAAATACTTTAACTGGGGTTAAATGCTTGTAAGGTTATCTTTAACATCACATGCTTTTTGTTTGGTGCAATAATGTTTGGAACAACCTCTCCTGATTTTTTCCCTTCTGACAAAACTCCAAAGCAACCCAACTGAACTAAAACCAGAAAAAGCAGCAGGTACATACCAAACAGTGCCTATTTGGAATTGCCTAAACCTTTTCATCAGACTTGCTGCTTGAAAATAGTTATTTAAATGGCACAAATGAAAACTAGGGCCAGAGTTCTCCATAGCCTTTTGTGCTGCAAAGACACCTGTGCAAAGCCTGCACAGAACATAGGAATGATATTGCCATATCTGGCATCCAGAGCAAGGGGTTGCCTTTCTGGGAATCAAACTCAACAATCTGACAGTAACATTTGAGGATTTCTTTTCAAAAAGCCAGAAAACAAGGGCATTGTAGCAAAGTGCACAGTAGTAAATGTTGTGCCAGAATGTGGGTACCGCAGAAGAAAGGGGCAGACTGACAAAAACCTGGTGAATACCTTTGTACAGACCTCAGATCTCCTTTAAAACATCCAAGCCTGGCACCAGCCTTCAGCAGTGTCCCAGCCCACTATCTAAACAGGATTTTCATCCCACTTTCTGTTGCTGTACTCACACCATCTGCTTACAAGTCACAGTGTTATGGGAACATTCAGTACCTGTGATATGAGAAACTTGTGGAAAAAAATCTCATTGTGACAGTGCACTTATTCAGTGTTAGAAAGAAATGCCAGAAGATGACTGGTATGGAGGTGGCCAGATGCTTGTCCACAAATATCTTCAGATTAATAATGGGTCCAAGTGGGTGTTTTTGGTTGGTTGGGGTGTTTTGGGGGTTTTTATACTTGAAAGTAATACTGTTCAAACACTTCCAGCATGCATTGCTTCTTCATTAGCACACATTTTTTTCCCTACCACGTGCTACATTTGATTAAAAAGACAACCATTTTTACAAGAAGATATCATGTCAATATTAACTAGCAACAGAGATAATATCAAAGATAAAACTGCCACCGAGCTATTAAAAGACTGTAATTTGCTTGAACATTTTCATGAAATTATAAAATTGAGTATCATATCTATATCTGATTATGAACAGCAACATATCCCTGTGAGTTAATAATTACAATCTTGTTTTTACTTGTTGACAGTCTATGACTAATTGCTGTCTGAAGAGAATTTAAACAGATCAATTTAAAATCAGCCATCTAAAGAAAGGTAACACGCCTAACATGTATTCAATTGGGGCTGCAAAGTTTCTGTACTTTATTTGAATATCTCAATTATATGGTAACTCCTTAAGAGAATAAAATCAAAGTGCATTATCTAAAAAGTGGTAATTTACTGTTAAATCTTTTAATTTTAAAACCTGTTAAATCTGTTAAATAATCTGTTAAATATTTTATTTATTTGAATTTTGTAATGTTGTTGCTCATTTATCTGTATTTAGAGCAAAGCAGAGAGTTAGAACAATGTCTGATTTCCAAAGTGAGATCAAATTGATCAGATTTCCAAACTGAGCAAAAAATTGTTGATTGGTCTGTGATCTGGTGCCAGTCTTTGATCTGTTGAGGAATCCATTCAGTGCAGGGAGCTCAGGGTGCAGCTGCAGTGGGATCTGCAGGTTGAGCTCTGCATGGTGGGAACGTGAGCCAAGAGGCCATGAACTGCCAGCTCTCTGCACAACAAAGGGCCCAAGGACCTGTAGCACAGCCAGGTCAGGGACACCGGGAGACAAGACAGGAGCTGATGACTCCCAGACTTTCCCATCCTTAGACTGTGAGGGGATAAAAGCTCAGCGTTTCCTTTGTTCAGGATCCCTCCTCAGAAGCACCAGCTCAAGCTGTTACTGTGTTGTTGCACCATGACTAAATTACTTTAAAGATCCAGCTGTCTGAGACTGCTGTGGGAAACCTGAGGTTGAGTCAGTAAGGAAACCTGGTGTGACTGTGTGACTGGTGTATGTAGCTGAGAAGGGGCCTTGACTTACCTTAGGTGGCGTGAGTGTGACTGCCAGAGTGGCCCCTGGACAGTCAGACAGGAAAGGTTCCTTAAAGGTTTCTTAAAACTTTGGATGACCTCTGATCTGGTCCCGTGTCTTTTAGAGCTGGAGTGCATTGGGCATTTGCTTAGAGTGTATGTTCCAGTTCTGTTTCAGCTGAAAGGAAGCCAGGTAATACTCAGTGTTCTGTAACATGGACCTGGGAACAATAAGTGTGGATGATGCAGAGATTTGCTTCAAAAGCAGGACCACCATCTATGTTAACTCAGAAATGAAATGCCCTCATGGTGTTGCACTGTGCTTAGAAGCAGTAATATGGATTAGCTGGGTAAACAGCAATGACAGAATCTTCTCTTAAACCTTTTATCATCCACCTTTCATAAAGAATATCTCTTTAAATAATAGGTACCTTTATCAAATTAGAAGGTTTTTATAAATTTTAATTTGGAATGTCATTCGAAATTCAGGTTTCTGTGTTCTGTAACAAACAGACATGATAAAAGTCATCTGAAAGTCCCAATTATGGGAAAGATAAAGCAAGGCTCCACAAATAATTTTTTTCTTCCTATCAACTTCTTTATCTTCATTAAAATTCTTTTGAATATAATATTTAAACTGTAGCTAATGGCTGACATACAGTAAGCAAGCATACCACCCACTTTGGAGAAATTTGGTTCTGCCTGAAAAGCATTAAGAGATTGATTCCCTGTTTGTCAGAGTACATTGCTGGGTGAGAAAACTGTTCTCTTTTATACTTACACAACGTTGTAGGCTCTGAACCAAAGCTGAGGAAAATACTAATTGTCACTTACCATTGCATTGTTGTTTGTGGCTGCAAAGCAAGGCTCATACACAGGTGATCTAATATATAACCAATAAACACATACATATTCACATAGTAAAAGCAGAACAGTAAATTATAGTTATTTTTGTGTTTCTCTTCATTTTGGTAAAAAATTCTAGAATCAAAGAAGTTGGAAAGTAAGACACCCAATAGGATCCTGGGCTGCATTCAAAAGAATTGTGCCAGAGGGTCAGGGGAAGTGAACCTTCCCCATCTTGGCACTGCTGAGACTCACCTGGAGTGCTGCACCCAGTTTTCAGTTCCCTGGTACAAGAGAGACAAGGATATGCTGGAACGAATCCAGCAAAAGGCTCCAAAGATGCTGAAGTGATTGAAACCTCTGACATATGAGAAAAGGCTGAGAAAGCTGGGACTGACCAGCCTTGGCAAGAAAAGGCCTGGGGGAATCTCAATGTGCATAAACACAAGAGTAAAAAAGAAAATGGTCACAAAATTAAGTATTTTAAATTCCATTAAAAAAAAAAAAAAAGAAGCAAATTTCCTTTTTTCCTTTTACTGTGAGGGTGGTCAAATACTAGCACAGCTTGCCTAGAGATGTTGGAGTTCCCAACCTTGAGAATATTGAAAACCCATCTCTATGTGGTCCTGGGCAAGGCCTACTCTAGCTGATCCTGCTTGGAGCAGAGGGTTGGACTGGATCATCCCCAGAGATTCTTACCAACCTCCACCATTCTGTAACTCTGTGCAAGTCAGCAGTAGAGACTGACCCTGAATTTCCTGCTTGCAACATTACAGGATTTGGACAAGGGCCTTATATCTAATATATTCAATAGTAATATCAGCGTAATTTCTCTGATATCAATGAGCTTTGGAAGCAGATTTGTTTTAAACATATTGCCAGGAAACATTAAATATATTTAAATAAATGTGTGATCTCTTCAAATTAATGATAAGGACTTAATATAAAGGGAGATTGGAAAGGATTTAGTAAATCAGTGTACAAAGTGACAGGTTAATTGCTCTGCAGATCATTAAGTAACACATTTATTTAGAAACAAATAATTTAACCAGTGAATTCAGCCTGTTAACAAGGGGAAAAAAACTGTCTTTTTTTTAGGCATTTGTTTATATTTTGATGAATAAATTTGGTTAGTGAACTTTTTCACAAGCAGTTTGCTTTCAGCTCTCATTCAATATTTATTACTCACAATTCAAGTAAGTCATGGGTCTCTGTAATTACACTTTAACTATCTGCTTTTTCAGATGGCTGCAACCTCAGCTGTTTGCTTTCTCTTGGGGGGGGGGGGTTTAGGGTTTTTGTTTCTTTGTTTGTTTCTCCCCACCTCTCTGTAAGCAGGTCAAAGAACTACAAAGTACATATCAATACACAGCTGAAGAAGTACCTCAAAAGTAATTCTGGAAAACAGTGCAAATAATTCTTTTCTAATAAAAAATGATTCTTAGAAACACTGAATTGAAAAGGGCTACAAACCTGGGAAGTCCCCAGGGCCTCAGCCTGAGGGGGGCTTCATAAGGTAGTATTCAGCCCCCAATATCATTCACATTTTTCCACATTTTCAAAATATATTTATCTGATTCTATGCATATTTAATGTGCATGAAAGTAATGGAGATAAATGGGTGCCATTATTATCAGACACTGCTTCAGTTCATTTATTGTCTTTCCCACAACTTCCGCTGAAAGCATAAGAAAATAGAAATGAGCATTCATCTTTAGAAGAGAAAAATAATTGAGACATATTCAGGGAAAATTCAGTCGTGGGCAGACAGACCTTTCAGAAAGCCTCTGATTAACCTGTGAAAGAAACACCAACCACACAAGGTACTGAAGGCCCTGTGCAGATTCACATGAAAGGGGGGTTGCTTCCAGGTCTTGCATCATACAACAGCTTCTCTGGGAGGCCAAGAATATAAGAAAAATTGATGACTATGCTGGGAACATATTAAGTTTAAAGCAGACAACCATAGTATCTGACAAAGACCTCTTATCCTCTCTTCCCAAGACATGATAAATCTTAGAATGCATAGAGGCCAAGAATACAGGAGCTTTTAAAGAGAAGGATATGAAAAATTTCAGGTGCTTTAATATTGCTTTAATATCACCGGTAAGGCTCAGGATGTCACATATTCCACTGAGAAGTGTTGTTTTTTTAGAAATTTAAGTAAGCTTTTGACAGAAAACTCTTGGAAATCCATTTACTCCCCACATATGCATATTTCCCACAATTTCAATAAATATTGACCTTTGTTTGGGTATCTATTGAGATTAATTGAGTCAAGAACTAGGTATTGACCAAAACAAAGAGGAGGTCAATACTTACATTGAAGGAAAATATATATTCATCCTTACTGAAAACATGAAGCCAATAGACCAAATATTTGCCCTAATTTATTTATCCTTTGTAACTCCCCGAGATTCCACTGGTGTAACCAAGCATTAAAGAAAAAATATCTGATCTATATAACTAATTAATTACCCACCCTAGGGTAACATATAATCTCAGTGTTATTAAGAAATATTCTGAAAATTCTACAAATTACAAGAACTATTTAAGGAATAAAATGAAGACGTTGCCTCCTTCTATGTAGAGACTTTTTGAGTGAAGCATGTTGTTGAAGAGATGATATATGATTAAGTCTTCAACAGACAAGTTGTGCAAGATGGATTGGATGACCTTCAGATAGCCCTTCCAACCTATATTGTTCCACAATCCCATAGAAAAAGGGTGGTATGACAAAAATCCCACACTTGTAAGCAGTGTCCAGTAGCTGAGTAAAGACTCATTCAGTGGCTCTACAATAAGAAGAGTTAGAACCAAAGGGTAATAGTTTTATTCTTAATTTTTTTCTTTTGCATAACTGTAACTTCAAATTCTTCCTGTATTTAAAACATTTTCTAGTTACAGAAGTCTTTAATTTGGTGTAGAACAAATACTGTATTTACTGGTGTTTGAGTCACTATTTTCCTTGCAGTTTAATCTGACCTAAATATGTAGTCTATGATGACAAACATAAGTGAGCAATAGGTGACATTTTTATCACATCTGATATGAAATATTTTATCATAATCTGTTCTGGGTACTATATAAATTAAATATGCATTCATTTAGCATATTGCACTGGAAAACCTCATATGGTGTGTTCAAGAAGCAACTTTTAACATAATTATGTGCCTAAAATGCATTTCTTATGGAGAAAACCTTTGCTGAAAGGAAGTAGACACTGTATAGCAGGGGGAAACAGGCCACAGTTTTTCAAAAAATTTTTAATTTAATTTATTAGGAACAAAAATTTTCTTACAATACTAGAATGCTGTTTCACTGGAAAAAAAATGTACACCTTTTATTGAAAATACTAATAAAAATATGGGAAACCTAATTTATACAGAACATAAAAGATTTAACACCTGGCTTTGGATACATGATTTGACTGTGGTCTTAGTATCAAAGCAAGAATGTCTCATGTAAAGGATGCAATTTCAGGTAACAGGTTTTACCTTTATTTTCAACTTTGTGCCACGAGGAAGAAACATGTCAGCTTCTTTGTTTTAAAATTCACATTTTGTTTGTGGGCAACAGTGATACTCTCTCAAGCAAAGTCTGCTACAACACCGTTTCTGAGGGGAAAAGGCCCAGTAAGAAAAAGGGCTCTAAATAATCTCACACTTTATCTCTACAAAAAGCTCATCTTCTGAGGTGTTTCTTTTTTGTTTGCTTCACTAAAAAAATCCCTTACGTATTTCATGTGGATTATGGTTAGCCTTCCATCTTTGTCATTTTTGTAGGGGAAGAGGAAAAGAATTGTAGAGATTGACATTTTAATTTTTATCTGTCAAAAATGAAATATCTGAATGAGTACACGCTCTAACAGGGCAGGGGGAACCTGACTGAGAACTGCACACTATATTTGAGTGAGGAAAGAAGAATTGGAAAAAGACTTTAGTGATCCACATTGAGGAAGAACTATCTTTTACCCAGTTTGGTTATGCATCTTATTTTTGCCTAAAATTAGCTAATTCAAAAGTGTATAAGAACAAAACAAGTTATTCCTGTGCTACTTAGTGCTGATTGTGCCAGAATCAAGGCAGGTTTTCCTCAATATTTGCTAAACTTTTATTTCTCCATAGATCTCTCCTAACTCTCCTCAAAAATACTAAAAAAAAAATAAATATATATATATATAAGGATGTGTTTATTCATAAAGTCATCTTGTTGTTTTTACATGGAGTGAGATGGTTGCAATTCAAGTATCCAGAGCCTCTGTCTCTCTTATGACTGTAGAGAAAGAATGAGTCTATTAACTTCCATGTGCTGGTATCATCTTTTATGAACACCCGCCTCTCTTGGGGGATTTGTTGCCCTTTCTATAAAATGTATTTCTTACTTGAATATTTATCATATTTACTTTTACAATAAAAACAGGATAGATAAAAATAAAAACATGATTTCTTTATTTCATAAAAACTGAAGAGAATGAAAAACTATCATTGCCCTTTTTTAGAAACTGATTGGGTAAAATGCGGAGAAAAAAAGTGGTGAAAAACCTTTGCTAGGAAGTGCTAAGAAAACAGCAAGGGAACTTTAGTGATGGAAGTAAAAATCATGAAAGAAGGGCACTAGAACACAGTAATCAGATTTTGTAAATGCCTAACTGCATTCAGAGTATTTAGTCTACCTTGGGAAAAAAAAATAGGATAAAAAACTCTAAATTTTCAGGTTTACTGGGTATTACCCAAATTATATCTATCATTGTGATTAACTATTATTATTAAAAAAGCAAAGCTATTGCTCTATCTCATGAAAGTAATATTTGTGAGCCAATAAGTGGCTCAAAATATTCTAGCTCTGACATGGTACCATCATATTTCGTGGACAGGTGTGACCAGTGAAAAACCTGTGCATATTGTAATATGTGTTTGATGCATTTCATTTACAAGTGACCATAGTATGAAATAATTTATAATAATTAGGATTAGAAGTGTCATCCATAAATTGATGAGAAATGTCTTATGGCAGGGATATTCAGCGAAGTCCCATTTTCTTACACCTGCTGCTTATATCTCACTTCTACAACAAATGCTTTAGAGGAAACTCGGCAAAGGGAAGCAATCCTTAAACATGGTGATAGTTGATCTATCATGTTTTGATTCCTCACAGTCTGTGTAACAAGCTACAGCACTAAGATAATGTACCAGGAACAATGAAACCTAATTGTAAATGCTATGGAAACAGCCCTTCTTCACCTTAAGTCTGCAGATTTCTATGGAGTACAATAGTCAGTGCTTTTTAAGGAGAAGTTGCTGCAATTTTGGTTCTTTGAGGGCAAGGAAAAAGTGCTCAAATCAGCTATTTCTGGAGAAGTTAATAATGACATAAGGCAGCAATATAATCATGAATACATTGCTGTATAATCTTGCATAAAACCATGTTATTTATTATACACCTATAAATCAAGTGCAATCTACCCTAGATGTATTTAAAGATTGGGAAAAATGAAAGATTTTATATTAGTTTATTGAAAAAGTTTAGTGTTTTGGTTAAGAAACTCAGCTAAGTTACAAATTTGATGAAGTTGCTTGTTGATGTAGACATGAATAGACAGACAGAAATTCAATTATTCCTCCAAAATGAAAGACTTCTAAATCCTTGCTAAATTGCATTTCTGATTACCAGAGGGGGGAAAAGGAGTTATCATGGTCATGGCTCCACCTCTGTAACCATACAGTCAATTTTAACTGAATGGTGTGGAAGTGAATAGTCTGGGACTTACTGTGACAAAAGTGCCAAAATGAAACTCCCTCCACCAAAGACCACCAGACTTCACAACTTTATTTCTTTACACTGGCACAGAAGTTGGCAGAGTTTGACCTCTGTTTGTAGACAACTGTAATTTCAACCCAGTGGCTGAAGAAGTCTCTATGAAACTCTCCTGTGACACAGCCTTAAAGAAAAGAGCTACATTCCTTTGAAGAGTGTGAATAAGTCCCACTATTTTTCCAGGTTAAACAGAACTTTTAAAATTTTGTGACCCTTCTGATAAGAATAAAGAAAATACTGCATCTCACAAAAATGGATAAGCCAGATACTGCATTAAGGGGTTTAAGATCTTCAACTCAAGCTAATCTAGCCAACACTCGCATTTCATTTACTCCTTGATATTTACTCCAGTAAGATGGATCAGGATGGTAATTTCCCTGACATATTACAAAGTCAGGTAATCATTTGTGTCCCAGGTATCCAAAAGAGCAGAATTTTGTTATGGTGGCCTCCAAACAAATTGACAAATAAAGTTTCATAAAGCAGTTAGCATCCTCAAGCAGGGTCTCTGCCAGCCCCTGTGCCCCAAATTGCAGCTGTGGCTCAAGGTAGAAAATCCTCAAGTCTGAAGGGACAGAAGTATGTGGACTGAAGGCAGCTTAGTAGTAGTTTACCTTCTCTACAGTGTTTGGAGAGAGACCTGTTCAGTAATAAAGAGCAGAAACCTAATTTAGCTGTTCTGATTAGTCTTGCACAGCAGTGTGGGTTCCTGTTCGGAGGTTACATTTCCTAGGTCAGGATAGAATTTTTCCAAATATCTCACTTTTACTGCATCTCACAATTTCATTTTCAATAGTGGGGAAATTGTAATTAAGCAAATAGATTTGTTCATATTCTCTGGGTTCACAGTACATCTTTATACTTATTACAGCTTTATCATGTGTATCATTCTAGAATATGTATCAAAAATGACCAAGGTAAAGTTACACTGAGAAAATAATCACTGGTGTAACTTCAACCATCTCAGAAGAGATGAACCACATATTTCACCCCTCAGTACTTAAGTGATTCAAAATCCACATTATAGGGCAAAATAGCACATACAACTCAGCCTCTGTGAATCTCCAGTAGTATACACCTCAATCAAGAAGGTAATCAGACAGAAAGAACTGACAGGGTGAAGTTTTGGCATTCCTCAAAAGAAAGAACTTATTTTCCTTAGGCTGAAAGTATTCATGGAGCCACTGTATTAAAGTTTATGGAATTACACCGCAAATTAATTTGGTCTTCAGTGTTCAGAGTGTAAACAATGGCACTATTAGTTTGTTCAGACCTCTCTGGTCTTAATGAACTGATCAGATTATTCTATTCAGAGGCTTCACAATGATGGGGATCATTATGTGTTGTCAAAAGATTCAGCACGTAACATTCATAACACTGAGGTTTTGCTGGAGCGTCCTAATGTTAAAGGCTGATAAATTAAGCAGCCTTGGAATTCTCATTAAATATGTCAAACTGAATTGCTGTGTATTTTGCCATAGCTAATGGGTTGGGTGACCAACAGTCATTCACAGCTGAGGGCATGAGATGATTACCTTATTAAGGGAGCTGAATGAGTGTTTAGAAAGGTGCCAAGCACTAAAAAGCTGCTGAAGTTTGAAGAAGGCTGCTCCAGATAATAGAATGTCAATACTTCTAAAAGAAAGTTTCTTTCATCTTTTAAAAAAGACAGACGCATGCAAGTGAGAATAAAGTATTTCCAGTGACTAGTACAAAGATGAACTTAATTCTTTCTTGATTATGGCTAAGGTGTGATTCATACTGCTTGTCTGCTACTGCTTTCTAGCACTGAACCCTGGCCAAAAAACTCCAGTTACTGATTCATCCTTCCAGGTAAATGGTAAGAATCACCACACATCGTCTGCACTTCCCTTCTTTTTCAAGCAAAGCTTCTCATCCTTCTTATCTGCTGTTAATGCTTTCCTTTATTTTTATTGTGATTTTTTCTTCTGCTTTTGGAAAGACATTTGTGGTTCACAATTCCCATTTCTATACACAACAGAAGTAATGAAAATACCAAAGATATACAAAGAGCCAAAGCAGCATTGCTGCTCTCTGGTCTTCTTACAAAAGCCCTAGACCACTCCAGAGCCCTGCCAAGCCTCCTCCAACATATCCAGTCTGGTTTTGTCGAGAAAGTTAAGACTGATAACTGATCTTTAACCCTCACTGTTAATGAAGCTGAAGAGAGAGGATCTTATTATTCTTCAGTATTTATCTGTGCATGGTTTTTACAAGCCTTTCTCACTGCATTTAATGATGTTGCTAAAGATTTGAAACAAGTACTATTGTAACTGCTTTTTTTTGTAGATGTTGAAAGCCATTATATCATTTTAAGTGACAACCCACATTCCTTTGAAGAACTCTTCTATAAAAGCATGACTAACATTTTTTAACGTGTACAAAGTGAGAAAACACAGTGCAGCAGCATTCATGACAAACTTTTGCTGTATTTTTTTTTCTATCTGTATGACTTTTCCCTGTAAGAATTAAACTGTGACAGTCAGTTATGGAAAAGTGTAATTCAACAAATGTCAGAAGAACTTGAGTTCTTTGATTATGTGCATCCACCACCACATACTTAGAGGTGCAATGACTTCTGCTAAAGCACTTTGGTGTTAACTTTTACTGAAATTAATAAAAGCCATTGTTCTGTTTGTGCTTTTGATGGATTGACAGGGTGCATATACATGCAGACTGCCTTTTTCATACGAATTTTGTGATTACCTTTCTGCCTCACATTTCAATAGTTGAAATACACTCCCTCCTTCCTTATTCCTCCATTACAACCATATGGCTGCATACTGACACTCCACAGCATTTAAAAATCACCCCACAGACGTAAAAAATATTTCAAATGCTGGTCCTCATCACATATTTAAAATGGAAGTGAATTTTCTTGCAAAGTGTTTTGATGTAGATTTCGAATCTCACTGGGCAGGTTTGAGCTTCCTCCTGGTATTGTCTGTACTCTGGTTTAAAGGCAACGTAACACGTGCTTTGGAATTGGGGTGTGTTGAGTTGCTTTGATGTATTTTTGGTGTACTCCCAGACTGTTCTATTAGTGCAGTGAATCAGGGAATCATGATAATTTTAGAACTGATGTAGTCTGTAAGCATATTAAGATTCAGATGAATAAACAAGAGTCCCTTCCTTAAAGCATTCCTCAAGTATGGTCATTCTGTATGATGGTGTGGAGACATGCTCCTGCTCTAAATTACAATCAAGCTTTTCAAAAGCTTTCAAAACTGGAGAAGGCACTGGCACTCAAGAATCTAGAATGGGAGAGAATATAAAATTTGCAGTATAATTTCCTTCCCCTCAGCACACACACAAACAAATATTTTTCAAAACAGAAATGCCACAAAGCAATTTACTAAATGATAGAAAATTCCTGCAATGCAAAGTCTAGTTAATGGCCTTATTCACGGTGTCTCAGAATAATTAAAAAACATTACTGCTAGTGACAATTACTTTGAACTTTATTAAATCCTGTGATGAACCCATCCCTATCAGTTTGTCATATGGGTGCTGGGAGGGTTGCCCAATGCAATAGCTTCTAACTGGCATCTCAGGAGCACTGTGGCCTGTCCCTTGTGGTGACCTTACTGACAGTCAGAAAAATAAAATTCCCTGTGTGTGAAACGTGTTTTTTTCTGGCTAATGGCATGGCTGATCTTTAACTCTTACACTGCTGAGGATATCCTGCATTAGCCTTTGTCTGATTTGTGGCACAGGTACTTCTGCTGATTGTTAAAATTCAATCCATAGCAAACTAAAGCTTTGAAGGTATAGGCTGCAGGGGTCTGAAGTTACAGGGGCAGGACTCCCTTCTGAGGCTTTCAGTTGTGTCCTGGCCTGAACTCTGGGAACATCTCTAATATTCAGCTCAAATTCTGACTGAGGCTATTCTTGAAAAATAAGCTGCCAAAGCCAGAAAAAGACCCAAACAAACCAATAAATACCATCAACCTCCCCCAGCAATAACTTTTTAAAAGGTATTCCCAAAGCTTATCTTTGCCATTAATAACACAGATGCATTGTACAGAGATAGTAAGCCAACCTGAAGCTTTTGGATTACAGAAACATCCTAAAACTGCTCTTAAATCAAAAAAAGCAAATCCATATTATTTTGCAAATTAATTAACAGAGATTTTTCACTCGTCTGCCTAAAAGGTGACCTCTAATTTTCAGAAAAATCAGAGTTTTCTTGCTATTTCAAGAAACTGGTCCAAGTTTTACATAGACAACTTTTAATGCAAATTATGGAACTGAGCGGGCATTCTTGTTTCATCTTCTGAAGCTAACATAGTCCCCAAATGTTCACATCACTTGGGAACAGGCAACTTAAAATTTCACAGTAAGAAAGACATTGTTTAAGGATTGAGTGCATTTCCTGATTACTCTGCATTTCAAGATTTGGATGAGTACCAAATATTAAGACCTTTGTCTTCTGTACAGAGTTGTGAAATCTCAATGAGTTTCTAAATCTGCAGATAACAAAGCTTGTAGGGACTACAAATAAGCTGGAGGACAAGCTAGGAATTCAAATGAACTTGACAAGTGGGAAAGCAGATGAAAAGCAAAGGATATTTATTCAGTGGGGACAAAGGCAAGGTTCTTCATCTAAGCATGAATAATTAGCTATGCAAATGTAGGACGTGGATCAAGTAGTTAGCAGTTTTACAGAGAAAGATGCGAGGTTCGTTGTGCATCAGTGATGAACGTGAGTCAACAATGTTACACTGTTGAGTAAAAGCCAAATACCCCCCTCAGACAGCTGAAAATGAGAGTCAAGATGCATGAGGCAATCTTTTCCCTACAGACAGAACCCATCAAGCTGTAGCTGGAACGTGCCATCCAGCTCCTTTGCTTTGAATTCCAAGGAACATGGCCAAACTGGATAGAGTGAAACTAGGACAATGAAACAGCCAGGGTTCATTACCTATGAAGAAAGACAGAAGTATTTGGAATTGTTAATCTGAAAGAACAGAAGCAGGAAAATTGTGATGATAGTCTATAAGTATGAAAAAGTTTTTTGTAAAATGGAAGTGAATAACATATCTGTATACATGGGCTATAGCATATAAAAATTTGCAGTTGCAATAATGAAGATTCGATTTCACCTCCAGAAAACAAACTTCTATTTCAGTCCTTCACCTTCCCTACCAACAGAAGTGAGATGGACATCATCTCCAACAAGAAATTTTTAACAGGTGAAAGACATGGCTGTTAGGAATAAAGAAGGTGTAAGGGATCATACCGTAGAACTTCACAAAGTCCCTTCCAGTATTGTTTCCATTAAAAACCTAGCAAGTACACATTTCTGCACAGACTGAGGCAGAGAGTAAGAACAATGAAAGCACTTTGAGGAATCTACTCTCCTGTTACTTTTTTACAAGTTTTCCTTAACTGTGGCAGAAGCACACAGGAGAGATATAACTGGCTCAAGGTTCTAATCATTATTTGGTATTAGAGGAGAAATACATTCCTACCTTTGCCATGCTGGGCTGACATACTACAGCTGTTTTTTCCACACTCAGAAGGAGAACTAAATAATTATACCTAATATCTTTTTCAAAGCAATAATCCAACACTGCTGATTCTCATCAGTTAGCCACTGTTTTATTCCCATCAAGAGTGCTTAGCATGCATCCTGTGTGTATGTGTTCATTTAGGGTTTTTTAAACAAACAAGAGGAATATACTGTCCAACATTTGTACACCCAAGATACCACCTAACTCAGTGGATTAAATCACAGATCAGATATTCTGATGCAAGGCTAAAACTCTGTAGACATGGTATAGACAGTGGAGGACTGTGAATTACAGGAATAAATGGAAGAGCTGTGCCATTCCATATTTCAAGAAAAGTGGTTGCTTTCTACAAGTATTAAATGCAAAAGCCAGAAGGACCCAGATCTTTAAGAAATATGTAAAATCCAAAGACCTGGGTCCTTTCTATAACATATAAACCATCTAGAAATGGGTTGTCAGTGCCTTGTGTAAGGCTCATTCTAGAGCACAAATAATGTCAGAGGTAAACGTCACAACTGACAAGTGAAGCCAAACAGAAACAAGCCCTGAGAGTTAACATCGAAGTAAGCTTGGAGTTATATTTATAAGCCAGAAATATATAGAGATGCATTTCAATAATAAGAAATGGTTGTGCACAGATGGTCTGTGGTGTTGCAGCAGTATCTATATTTGCTATCACAGTCTTAAAAAAAACAAACACCAAACCCACAAAACAGCTATGCTATTGCTTTGAATCTAATCTTTCCCATCATCTACATTCTCTTCCTTTTGCTAAACATACTGAGGATATTTTAAGAAGTGAAATCACCACCCAAAGTGGTCAAAGGCCTCATGCAGCAAATGGGACAGGAAGATGAAAATATATCTACAACTCAAGTAAAAATAATGCCAGGCAGCAGCTACTGATCTTCCTATAATATTTGCTAGGCTGTAATGTTTTGTAAATTAAATTTCTGAAGGGAATTTGTATGTGTAAACACAGTAAGCAGTACTTAGTTAATCCATAAATTTATTGGCTTAAGGAACAGTTCAACCACATGGTGTTATTTAGAAATCTGTGAGGCTTTAAGAAATCAAAAATTTCACTGTGAAAAAGAGCTTTAATTTCTGTTGCCTTGAACTTTCATAGTATCAAATTTCACAATACCTATTGGCAAAAATAACAACACTGATTCAGATAAAATGCAATTTATTGTCGGAAAAACAGCTAGACAGAGATTAGACTTTAGGACCTATTCTTCTCTTGATCTATGTGCTTAATTCCTCTAAGCACTGAAGGGTATTATTTGCATGTGTCAGAGCAGACTATATGCCTTTCAACTTTACTGTAATAAATGGAACTGCAGGTTCCATTTCAAAAATGAGTGGGTGTGAAATGCAAGAGCACTGCACACAGTGCTGAAGATTACCTAATGATACCAATAACATGACCACACCACACCATGAGGGTTCAAAGCATGGCTGAAGGAGATTTAAGCCAGCACACCCTCCATCAGATAACTTCTGAGGCCACCGAAAGCTTTGCTTTTACTTATTTGTGTTTGCTGTGTTCAGCTGAGAGAACACCTCTCTTATTCCATGTATCAAGGCCCAGTAACAGACTCCTACATTAGGACTTGCCAAAAGTCATGATGCACAAAGAAATAAATTACCTCAGCAGAGCTTCAAAATGCTGGCTTCATTGTTTTAAATACATCAAATATTTACAATTTGCTTTGAAGAATTACATTATGACCAGAAGCCAGTTTTGCTGCATTATTTCTTCACATTGGTCACTAATTTTACATAGCCTTGGACAAGTAAATCAGCATTTATGTCTCGGTTCCTTTGAGGTTAACAGTTGGACTTGATCTTACAGGTATTGCCCGACCTTAATGATTCTATGATCTCTGATGTATGTGAGGTTTAAGTAAAGGTTGTTCACTATTTGGCAACATCAGTAGAGGACAACACAAACATGGAAACCATTTTCTTAGGTCATAGAACTGTTGCAAAAGATTAGATACAATGTTTTGCCAATATTAAATATGAGGTAAAACACTTGCAGTACCAGGTAGGCATAGATAGAGGAATGGGAGAAAATGCAGGACATCAGAATAGCTATCATATTTTTGAGGGCACCATTTTGGCTTCAGCACTGACTTTGGAGGAGAATCTTGCAAAATATTTAACTAACTCAGTAAAACAAGTGGTCAGCTGCAACCCCAAGTATGTTTATACCTGTGGCAATCCAGTGCTGATCAACAGAGATGTCTTAGAGAGTGACTGAGCATCTGAAGCAAATTAAAAAAAAAGAAAGCAATTTGTCCGCAGGTCCATTCAAATGCCTTGCACCAGGTAGATAATCAAACTTCTAAAGAAACCTTCCTAAAGCAAAAAAAACCCCAAACATTCATGCGCCTTTATCTTTTACTATATTAATAATGCAGTAACCTGTTTTACTTATCCAAGATTATAATCTGGTCCAGAAGTGATAAAAATTTAGAGGAACATGAAATATTTGATAGAGCTGCACTTTTCTCAGAAGTTTTCTTGAGTTGGCTAACACACTTTCAGGAGGCAGAGTGCAAGGTAAAGCTAAGTAGAAAGCTTTTCTGAATAATTTTACAGATATCCTACTATCAAAATAGAGAAATTAATACTGATCTAGTTTTACATCCCACCTACATAAATAGAAATGTATGAAATAAAGCCCCAAAACCTTCAGGTGACAGAAATAATACTTTTGAAGCGTAGAAGAGTTTCATGACAATACTAGGAGACAAAATATACAGATTATTTTTTTTCCCTCTCCAACAAGCGAAAAGAAAACCTGCCTCAAAACTAACCCAAAAGTGCAGAAAAAAAGTGCTTAAACCAGTATTTGTTGCACACAGTTGGAAATGTTAGCTAGTCCCCTGAGGGATGCCCAGGTTGCAGGTCTCCACCCAAGGGAGAGACATTCCCTTGTCTCCTGAACAAATTTACTGATTTGTTTTGTCAATTAAGATAGAGTTGGATAGCAAGGAGCACAGACAAAATTTAAAACACTTTTCTCTCCCTCTTTATCCCAGCTTATTCCCCACGTGGGCTTTGATCCAGTCTGGGGTTTCCCCTATTAGGATCCCCAGGCTCCCCTCTCTCATTCCCAAACCATCTCCCTTTCACAGCAGTGCAGGATCTCTCTGCAGCCCCTTTCTCCTCAGGCTTCTCCTCCATCATGAGCTTCTTTCCACAGGTCACAGCTCCCTCAGGATAAACTTGCTCCTATATGGGTTCCTCCTCACCACAGGGGAATCTCTGCTGCATCACTCACTCCTTCTCTCAGCTCACAGAGCTGCTTTTCCCTGCCTTCCTTAACGCCTGAAGGGTGGTACTTAAACCAGTGTCTCCTGGGGCACCCTGCCCATGGCTGAGGGCTCAGCTGTGCCCTTGGACTGGCTGGAACACAGGGCAGCCCCGAGCCCTGACCTCCCCTGACAGGGGCTGCCCGCAGTGCCAACTGAGAGGGCAACTGCCCCCAGTGCCTCACCACACCCACCCAGTACAGACCAGGGGGCCTTGGAATCGGCTTCAGCTGCTGACTCAGATCCCACCAATTTTTTACTATTTTAAAACTGGGGGCTCAACTGAACTGGTGACACTGGTGATGCGTCACTGGGCGCTACACATGCTGTTTTCCAGGGTCACAGGAGCCAGGAAGTTCCTTCTCCCTCCCTCTCTCCATACCAGTAAGCAGCCCAAAGCCCAAACCCTATTTGAGAGAAGCTGCTCTTAAATAGTGACATTAACACTTGCCATCTACTTAGGGTGTTTCTCCTTCCCCATTTCCTGCTGGTCACTGGTCACCACCAGCTCAGAGAATGAACACCATGCATTTTGATGTTTCATTTACCAAGCACTAAGTGCTGGTGAGGGTAATCCATGCCTTTCTGGGATGTGATCTCACTGCATTCTTAACTCCTAAGATTCAATGCCCCTTTGACGCCTAACCAAACTAGCAATTAGTTGTCAAGGCACAGCTAAAATGGCAAAATAAAACCTGTAGATTTAATCAGCATTTCCATGGTAGCTGAAATTATGCTGCTTAATGGCTGGAATGAGTTGCAATAAAAGTGAGTTGACTGCATATCCCCGAAAATTGATTCCTGGAAGAACAGTCAAACACAATAACTTCAGGAAATAACATTAAAAAATATTAAACCACTGGTCTCTCAGTTGCCTTAAAATGTGGACATAAAATCTAAATCTCTTTAGGAGTATACCAAATTTAGCCAAAGATGTAGCTGGAGAAAATAAATTTAGAAAGAGAGATTTTGTTTGGAATAAATCTTCAGAACAGCCTAGCTGATTGCCTTTTCATAAAGACTACTTCTTCTGGGGAAAAAATTTTTAACTCTCTTGATGCTTTGGATGTTTGAAGTTTTCTTGGTGAAATATCTCATTGTTTTCATTTTACAGCCACAGACAATAGTGCTCTCTCATCAGTACGATGTACACAAAAAAGGTAAAAGACTGTATTTGAAAATGGTGAAATCCAATTCACGGAGAAGTTGAATAAAAATTAAAAATATCCTTGAGGCATCACTCTCATGAATGCTGGGAGTTTAGCCATGATGTTAAAACTGGGCTTTGCCGTCATTTCACATGTCACAGACTTAAATTGGACAAGTATCCAAAAGTAATCAACAAACATTTTAAGATAAAACTATTTGATAAATAAAAATGTTGTGTCTATGTTACTAGACACACCAATTTCGCAGCATCTCAAGAAGCATGTGTAGATCGTGTTTACAATTTTTGGGCATGAAATACTGTGCTACTCCTGTTCATTCTTCAGGATTTTTTGCAGGGTGACAGCTAAACTTTCTATTTCTCAACACATGATTTTATACAAGGTACTTGGAAAAAAATAGCGATGGAAATTGGTATTCTTTTGCAGTTCTGCTTCTGGATAATGACACAGAAAATACTTCCATCATGCAAATTAATCTTTTGGAGAGATGTGACAGAGTGATGTTAACTATCTTGCTGTCAAATTTTAAAGCAATAGCTCATTTTTCTTTAACTTTTTAAGTATTTAATCAACATGTTTTTAAAAACAAAGTAAATAGAAAAATAAACTTTTTTAGCTTTACCTACATGTCCATTTTATGTTGATAATGTCTGGTATTCGAAAGCTGAAGCTCTGTGAAGGAGTAACAAGTTCACATTTTGTCATTATCTGCATGATAAAAAAGGACAAGTGCAATAACAATACAGCAGATATTAGGATTTTCACAGTTAACAGCCTGCCTGTCACACCTCTCATTATCTTGCTTGCATACAGATGGCTTTTACAATATTTTTCCCAAGTATCCTGCAATACTGAAATGAATTCTGTAAAATGACTTACCATATGTTTATAAATACTGTGTATGTAATCATTACATCTAGGCTGAAAGAGAGGGATGTGCATGTAGAAGTTTTCAGATATCTCACTAATGGACAACATTATTTGTATACACACCTTGCAATTTATTACAGATGAAGATTACTACTGGTAAAGGAATTAAAGACTGTGTTCAGCACAGTCTCACCAGCTTCATATAGATGCACTGAACTACCTAAACACAGTTTGATAAGTCAGGAAATGTGTGGATACCTAACTTTGCTGCTACACATACACAGCCAGTCACTTATCTCCTTCATCCCAAATGAATGTTTTGGGAATAGTACAAGCACTATAACAGGTACTTTGAATCAAATATTGATATCAAATCAGTAAAAATGAAATAAATGTTTCAGCAAATGCCAAATCTAAGGACTGCAAGAACAGGGACTTTAGGAAATAGGAGAACAGCTGCCCCCTAAGAGACTTGTTCTTACAGGTATGCTTAATGAAAGATGTGGCTGAGATGCTGAGCTACGAGTGACTGAAGAGATGCACATTTCTTATTAAGGAACTAATTGCAGAGTTACTGTAGTACTTTGTAGCGCACAAATACACAGGGCGAGAGCAATGAGAGGAGATGAACAGGCTGATGGGCCAGCAAGAGCCCAGGACACGGAATGGACTGCAAGGCACGGAGCAGGGAGATGCAAGACAGGCAACTTTATCCCACCTCCTGCCATGGCTGCCCCATCTGCTGGTTGGTCTATTCTGTAACTCGCAGAACATGCTGCAGCTGAATTACCTGGTTTCTGCCTGGCAAAGAGACTGGCTGGTGATCTGGCAAGAGCTTGTTACACCTATTGTGTCTTTACATTTTAATACCACTGTTTACCATTGCTGTTGCATTTACTAATGGCTCCCTCAAGAAATAGTTAGATCTGTAATAGTGTTTTTCTAATCTGTAAAAACCTCTTTGCTCTTCTTTTGGATAAATTTGAAAATCAATGTTACAAATATCCTTGTTAGCAACCTGTTTACATTTATATTTTGCATACTATTAATAATTAAAAGGACTGTCCAAAAAGACAGTGAACCTTGGTCTTAGACTAAAAAAAATAGGTTATCCCCATTTATTTTGCTGCTGCTTCATCCAAGGGTTAATTACCTTCAGCTAAATATCCCTAAAACTACTGAATGTGAATTTGTTTTTATCTTTGGTTCTAGTTCTTCCCCTTCCTGCTAACTCGCAGAATTTTCTATTGTAAACAACTTTGTTTTGATCTCTATTTAAATAACTTTTTTTGTCTAAAGGACTTTTGTGTCTCAGTCCACACAACATGGTGGTGACTCCCCTTACAATCTATTATTTTCTTTCCCTGTATGTGTTTTGTGGTAGCTGCTAACTCTGCATTGAGAGATGTCCCAGAATGGAGGTGCTGAATTACTAATGCACATGTAGGCATTCAGAAAATGTACCATATGAATCTCAAGTAGCATCTAATTTGACATTATGGCCTATTCAGCATGCAGTTAGCCTCAGATAACAATCACAGTTCACAGTCATGTTGTGCTAAGAATCATACAATACTTTGTTAGATTCACTTTCAGTAAAGCTGATGTTCCAGTCCAACACATAAAGCTGAAAGGAAAATTGTCATGTTGGGAATTTCTCAATAATTATAAAGCCTCTCAAAATAAACTAATACATATGTCATTTACCAAACAATATCGGTTTTGGTTGCTGCATGTCTCTAGTCATCAAAATGGAATTATTATAGCTGTGATCATCTAATATGGAAATGCAAACACCACATAACTACCTTTCATCAATAGATCAGTCCACATTTTGAAAATTGTTTCGGGGAAATTTGTGCCAGAGATGTGTGCACTGAAACTGGTTACAGCAATCACTGTTAATCAGTCTTTAAAAACCAAACAACAAAAAAGACATTCCCAGACATTTTGTGAACAGCAGGAGAAGTCAGACATTCCAGGATAAATTATTCAAAGCTCTCATTTACTTCCTTACATGTGCTCTACAGAAACTTCCCTGGCATTTCAGATGAGATGCTTCAAGAAAGAACACTGACTTTGTTGCTGCTTCCGTGCCTGCACCACATGGGTGTCCCTAAGACTTGGACAGCCTATATGTCTAAAATGCATGGGTGCCTGTTCTACACTTGTGAGGATAAAACAAGCAGAAAGAAACCCCACCTACTTCACTAAAAATCAAATGTCTCACTAGTGCAACATCACTTTCAGTTTTTCCTCTCTAATTCAGTAGCTACAGGAGTCATCACGCCCTAACCTGACTCTTCTGAACGTCAGACTTCTCATTGTGTGGAGTGGTTTGACATTAAAAAACAGAGCTGAGACACCCATCACTGTTCCCCATGTATCTTTGTTTAGTGGCTCTGCACAACAGATGGAATTTTATGTCATGCAGCATTAGGCTACTGTTAAATTTTAATTTCAATTAATGGTCTTTATACTCTTTCTTTATGCACACCAGGGATATTTTAGGCATCCATTTCCCTTCTAATTAGCTTTTATTGCTGAATTCATTCTGAATCTCTGGAAGTCATTAGATTCTCTAGGATTCGCAGCTGAATTTACTTACTCTCTAATAAAATTAATTAGTCCTTCACAAAAAAATAGCTAAATTTGGTCTACCTCTATACATACAGTAAGTACTGAAAGTCTGTTATATCTACATATGTCTTTCAGGTACAGAGGTACAGTCTCTTTTTTTTAATGTTGATTTTATCCTTGCTACTAACATCACGGTTTCTCAGGTTGATACTTTGCCTACTTCACTTAAAATGAAACCTATTTCAAGTGCTTTGTCTTCTAGATTATGGCACAATATCACTTATACACTAATCTCTGTCAAAAAGCTGTTATGTATTGTGAGTTTCCTTAGAACATTGTGCTCACTGTAAAACTGTACAGAGCCCTCTGGCCTAAGGCACAGGTAATTTCCACAAGTACTGCTTGAGAAACTCAGATGATGTAGGCTGATAAACTGTAAAAAGTATAAAAACTTTTATTGGTCTGCTTGAAAAAAGAGAAACAGCCACAGTAATCCAGGAACGAAAGGAGTCAATATATATTCTCCCCTGCCCTCAGTGATTTACTAGAAGAAAGGGTCAAACGTTTTCATGCTTCTGGGAAGCAAACAAACAAAAAATTGTGCTGTGCACTAGTGTGGCTACTTTCTGTATTTTTACCATTTGGACAGTTGCTTATAAAAATCTTGGTTAGCTTAGTGGCACAACGACATTAAGCTCTAATTTATCACTGTGCTATAACTATGAAAATTGAATAATATACCTTCAAGGGAGAGGCAGTGAAAGATTTCATGCTGTATGGATTACAGTGGAATATTTATGTCACTAGTTAAGAGTCTGCAACAACTTTTGTAGTAACCTCCCATTTTAAGAAGCGTAAATTGTACGTGGCTATTATAAGGCCACAGTATAAGTGATTTGTAAAATATTACAATATTTATAAGACTCGGAATTGAACTTATCACATAAATAGTTTCTTTAATTTATACTTTTCATAATATCAACACACAAACTGCATTACTTTTAGAAAGCGGTTATGAACACACAATAGACATTTTTATCCATTCCCAGATCTAAACAAAAAGGTACATTTATACCAGAGACACCATATGTCACATATATGTGGTCATATACATACTGTTACCACTGTATTTATGGACATAGCAATGCAGTGATAACAGTGTTTTTCTGATCCCTTTCTACAGTCAAATGCACCTCATGTAATTATTCATTTTATTTAAATCCATCATTTTGAAGGACCTGGCTTCACAGAGGCGACACCCTCACAGACAAAAGATGTTCTTTATAGCAGACAGGCAGCTAAAGTCAGGAGAGTTTAACGTACAGGCAAGGGTCTGAATGCTGCTCAGAAGCAAGCACATAAAACATGTTGTCACTGGAAGCATAAGAGCTGTAGCAGTGTAGGTGGGGGTTTATTTCCTTATCTAATTTGGCATCCCCATACTAAGGATATTCTCACCAAATTAAGTCCAAAGTCCCTGTTTAATAGAAGAGAGAAAAAAAAAATTGACAAGAAAAAGTACTTCAGAATTGCACACTAATTTAATATTTTCCTGGTTTGCTCCTATAGAAATAGCTGATTTCTTTTCCCATCCTGATCTTTTTTCAGTTTGATTTCCCATACTAGGCCCAAGAGCAACAGTACCTGGCTTTATTTAGTATATTTGCCCTCAGCTCTTCCCAGTTTGCCCAGTGCATGCTCTTGCAAAGCCCAAGGCTCTTCCCTCTGTGCTGCAGGCACAAGTGGACATGAACAAAAGAACAAAGCTAGCTTGTGTGCTCATGAAAAAGTGCACAGAATGAATGACAGTTCAGAAAACATACAAAGTAAACAGACACATCCAAAAGGAATGCTTTACATTGTGTCACAGTTTTGGTGCTCAAGGTTAAATCTACAATCCACTACCTTCCACACTGTTCCTTAGCTTTCAGGGAGAAAAAGACAAGCTGTAGCTGGAACAGAAAATCTCTGGAGGAGGGTTAATCTTCAGAATGGCCTATGGTCCTCTGCCAAGGAAGTACAGTGAATGGTTCAGAGCAGAACAAGTATTTTTTTTCTCCATTGCATAAAAGGTACCTTACTCAGGTCTTGCCTCAGACAGGTAGAAAGCCATGGCTCTTCATAAACACAAAACAGGTAGAATCACAGAATCACAGAGTCAGCTGGGTTGGAAGGGACCTCTGAGATCATCAAGTCCAACCCTTGATCCAACACCGCCGTGGTTACGAGACCATGGCACTCATGCCACATCCAGTCTCATCTTAAAAACCTCCAGGGACAGGGAATCCACCACTTTCCAGGGCAGCCCATTCCAATGCCTGACCACCCTCTCTGTAAAAAACATACAGAAGAAAGGGTCCATAACAGCTGAGCATCTTAAAAATCATCAATTACTTCATAAGGGACAAGAACAGATATCAGGGAGCACCACAGAGCAAGGGTGAGGTGGGTGAGCAGAAGTGCACGTTATCAACTGACGCAACCCAGCTACCAAATTAACCTGTTAAATGAGCATGGACTCCTGGGTTCTGTTTTAAAGATTTCAATTCTTTTTAACTCTCTTCAAGTTTGTTTTTGAAGAATAATTTTACTACTCTGTTGGATTTCCCAAGTTTTCACCCTTTCCAAACAGAAAAAAAAAAATTACTATTTTGTCCTATGGGTAAAAACTCAGTAATCACTCCATGAGAAATTAGGAACCAGAAATAATTCTTTCATCAGAGTCTTTCTCTCTGCCTAGGGGAACTTCAGCTTAGATAAATAGTGGACAAGATTGAAAAAAATCTTGAAACTCACTTGATCATAGACTTTTCCAGAAGAATAATACTGTAACCCAATATAAAAAACAACTGCAGAAGTAACTTAAAGAATTAGATCACTCAAGGAAATTAAAAGGCCAAATCTGTTTTGCCTTTATGGAAAAACTGGTAAAAGCAAAAGCAAGAATTATTCAAAATGGTATTTTCTTAGGCTTCTTCATTATCATTTCCAGGCAGTGCTTTTTCACAAGATTAAAACAAAAGTAAGTAAATGTATTTATAGAAAATGTTTAAATATTCATGGTCATGAAACATGGCACAACCTCATTTTGTGTTATTCAGACTCATAAAATATGAAATAAAATGATATTTTCCCCCAATTCAACCTTTTTTTAAAAGGAAATGCTGACTAAAACAAAAGAATCATGCAAAACAAATGATCAGAATAAAAGGATGATATGAAGTATGGATGCTAATTGAAAACCTTTCATTTTTACTCAAAAGCTATTATGTGTTTTCATTTAGGGATTTTGGGTTTGTGATTTTTTTTTTGCATAAATAAGTTTAAACAATGGGTAATACAGAATCATTTATGAATTTGTTAGGCTGGAATTTTAAATAGTCTCAAAAACTCAAACTGGTCAAAAATTAAATAATATAAAATAAGCCACCTGCTCCAATTAACATACCTAATTTCTTCTCTGCTTTATGTAGCCATTTTTCCCATAAGCATATTCCACATGCAAAATTTGAAGTGCCAGTGTACTTCTTTTGGTTTATATTTTCAATATTATTTAGTTTTGCAAACCTTCAATTTTTATTTAATCCTCATTCAAGCAGATTTATTTTTTAAAAGTTAAAGCTTTTTTTAAGACTTGCTGGTTAGCAAAGTTGGGTTTGGGGTTTTTACTTTCTTCTTTTTTTTTTTTTTTTGTTAAACCTGATGCTTATCCCTGATGTACATGCAATTTTTGCTTTAAAGTATTGATTTCACAGCTCCCTGAAATTTTTGAGCACTTGTCTTTGAAGTATGACACGTGACAGCACTTGTCTTTGAGACCTTCAAACCTGTTCCTGCTAGTTGTGGGCTATAGAGTCACTTCACCACAGAAACCCATAAGCTGTGGCTGTGTGTCATTGCTACCCTTCAAAGCTTTTTCTCCTTCTGCAGCTTTTGTTTGGGATTATTTTATTGTGTCAGTGACTAACAGCCCCCCTTCAATTGTCATCCTTTATTGCCTATTCCTGACAGCTGCAAAAATACTGGCTTCCTTTTTTAATCGTGAAATGAACTCTTGCAGGAATGGGGAACACTACAGTTTCCTCCACATAACATTCTCCAATCAGAAAATTATAATTTCTCAGATGCATTAGCACAATATACTAGGAAACAGCTGCATAATTTAACTTAATTGTTAAGCAATACCTCATTATAGCTAGACAGTAAATTCAGCAGTTCACATTTTTTGTGTGCCTCTCGTCTTTTCAGTGCTCACATCATGTTCTCTTTTTCATCTGCCTTTCTTCTCCCAAAGGTGCTGGAAAAGAGCCATATTTGCAATAAAAATGAATTTAATCTTCCTTAAGAACCAGTTTAAATTCATGGTAGATGCCTAAGATTCAAATTGATAGGAAAGTAAGCCCTTGTAGATAACCCTGGAAAGTCTGATAACAGACACTCTTCTATTTTTTCAAACAAATAAAAAATCCCATCCAAAATCCAAGACCAACTAATCATTCTGTTTTGAAATACATCTTAACTTCTAAAGGCCTACAATAGCAGTAAATATTGTTCAGCAGGGTAGAGGTGGAGAGATTCAAAAAGAATAGAATTCAATGCAGATGTGGTGAGCACCTAATGTATGAGTTGTTGTAAGACACTGTGAGATATGAAACCATTAGCATTCCCCACTAGTTCATCTAAGAAAATGTAATTTATGGTATGGACTTGATCAGGCAATGCTGGCAAGTTAACACCATTTCTTCTCCAGACATTCAGTGAATCTAGTCCTCCCTCTAGGCCTCCCTCCCTTCCTCTACCCCTCCCTTCCTTCCTTCCTTCCTTCCTTCCTCCTTAATAATGGTTTCATCTTAAACCAGTTTAGTTTTAAATCTTCTTCATTTCCAAGTTTGGGATTTTGGTTTTATTGGTTTGGTTTTGTTTTTGGTTTTTTTTCAAATTAGTACTTTCTGTGTCAATTTAAACATATTTATGCAATTACATTTGAGTTCAATGGCAAGACAGCTATTTGCAGAGTGTCTTCACGGTGTATGTCTATGTGCTGACTCCTAACTCCCGTGCAAGTTATTAATTTACTAGATTTTCTCTGTTGACAAAACAAAAAATTCCACTTAGTTTCTATATTAGACACACTTTATGTTTTAAGCAACTATTCCAAACATGCATCACTTTTATTGCTGCCACATGTTTAGGTACCTCTGAAATATTTATGCTGTATCATTAAATGCCAACACAAAACCCCCTGGAGCTGCCTGTAACTTAGAGGTGTGTTCCCAGTCCTGCTGCTGGTGGTTTCTGCCTCTTTGGACCAGGAGCTTTCCTGTGTTCTGAACACAAATTGAGGCTGCCTGTGCTATGACTGGCACATCTTGCTCTCTTTTCAGTAGCTGTACATTTCTCTCCCATATTCTTAACACAGGGTTTATATGGGATGTGGGAGAAGGAAAGGATGTTACCCCAAAAGTGATACTCACCCTCCAGCCCCTGGGAAGAGATTGCCTGTAGCGTGGACTCTCCAGCACTGAAAATAGAAGACAAGGCATCTTCATTTGTGAGTCTACTTTCAGTCATGCAAAAGGCATACAGAACTCATTTGGAATAAGATCAGAACAGTAAATATTAAGAACCACTGTTTACATTCCCCGCTGTAAGTTAGGACTATTATAGAGAAGCACTCAAGAGAGAGTAGGAAAACTTCAATGACCTTTTTTCTTGCTGGTTCTATGTACTATGAGCAATCAGTAATTAAAGGTGTTCTAAAACTGTAGCCAAACATTGCCAAAAAATTAAACCTTGGGCCTTCAGAGGAAGATTTTGAGGTTTTGTCCTTTTGTTATTTTTCAGATTTGTTCCCTTTTATGTTCACAGAGATTAAAATAAAATCACTTGGATACAAGAAACAGTAACACTAGGAATCTGAAAGTGTTTAGTCAGACCATGTAATTACTGATAACAATCAATCATCCCTGTAGCTTCTGATCCATGTAATTCCCCACCCACTGAAATTCAGCTAGTTTCTAATAAATCTTTCGTTACTAAAAAATTGAAGAAAGGTTTTTTGCATATTTATAACCATTTAACAATCAGATGTTGGCTGGGGTTTTTTTGTCATTACTGCACATCTTAGTACAGCCTGACTTTATTAGATCAGTTGAAGAAGTTTTCAATTTTGTAGATTGTTTTTTTCTGCTAAGAAATATCAGCATCATGTGATTTCACTGATATCTATCCAGCTTGTTTCCCATACTGTGGATTAATACATAATCCTTGCTCTTTCTCCCTCATAAGGAAACAAAAAGGTCCTGATTCCTACACTTGGACTTTTATAAGCAGGATGTCACAGTTCAGAATCTGACAAAGCATGGTGAAAACACCTACCTGTGTATTAGTATGCAATGATACAATGAAATGTACCTGTAGTTTTACTGAAGGGAATGACTAATTGGCTTCCTAACCTGATCATCTAATTAGAGTAAGCAGAACTGTAGTCATTACATTTAGTTCTTAGGACAGCCAGTTATTTTCTGTTGATAATTACAGAAGAATAGGAGAGAAACAGCCTTGCCAGTGTTTGCATGAGGGAAGGACTATTTCATTTCTGCATTAGGCAAGGGGAAGGAAAAGATCATCACAAATATGTGGTGAGGTTTAATTTTAAAGTATATAATTTATACCAATGATATTTATTTGCTACATAAAAAGCGCACTCTTTTATTTAGCGAAGGCATTAAAATAAGTGTAAACCTGGGAGAAGTGAACACCTCCTATGAAATATTGCTGAGTTAAAAAAAAAAATAACTTCACTGCCTGACTTCATAAGTGTCCACAGCTACAGAATTAATGTCTTCAAGGTAAAATTAACCTTTGTGTTCCAAACAGCACCTGATCTCAGTCACTAAGAAAAGTACTCCCTGTGGCAGAAACAGTTTCCTGTTCTCTGCCTCCAGCCTGTTGAACTGTAAGGACTTCAACTGGAGAAGTTAAATACTGAATATTCTATCATTCTGTTTTATACATATGTCCTAATCACAGACTCCTTGCATATCTGATGTATGGTGAAGGCTCTGGTCGTGTTATGGACAATCTTTGCTTGTCTGTTCCAAGAAGAAAAGTGGTTTTGGCCAAGTCAGAACCCCATTAAGAGTATTTCTCAGTATGATTCAGCATGTCTGTACGTTATTTAACAAATCTGAGCTCACTGTTCCTAGTTCAAATTCAAGAGTAGCTTAGATGAAGAAATTGCACCTGTTTAACCTGGAGATGAGTCAGGTCTTCTGATGAAAAGATGTCAGAGAAGGGCAATAACTTAGCAAATTGAAAAATGCTAAAGAGTGACAGCTATTGTTCTTTAAACCAAGTCCCTACAGAAAAGTTTGTCAATCTGCTGTTGCAAACATATTTACAAAAGGTGCTGATAAAATCTACGGGTATGCTTACAACAGGGGGAAAACGCAGTCCTTCTGTGGTCAGTGTAGCAGCTATGAAAACAATATAAACCAAAAAATAATTCTGAAGTGCAAAACCTGAAAACAATTATTCAAGCAAGTATAACTTGCCTAATACTTTAAAGTAAACAATAACTCCATTAGCATATTTTGCAGTTCCCTGATAGCCAACCATACTTATCAACAAGGAACTGAGTCTTCTTTCTGCATGAATTAACCTTCATCTTTATCTCTCAGTTTTTGAATGGCAAACACTGTAACAATGATTGAGATTAAAATGTTAGCCTGAAGTCAGATACCTGATACAATGGATGAATCTTTAATTCACTTTTAAATTGCTTAAATAATGTTACATTCAAAATTTTCTGCACGAATGAACATTAATTCAGCCAGCAAAGAAATGTTGCCATGTTTAATTCAATAGTTTTAAAAATTTACTTATTAAAAGATTCTAATTTAGCATTTTCTTTGGTATTCTATGCCTTGCTTTGTAAGATGCATCAACAGACCATGATAAAGAGATTAAACAAAGCTGTAAAAATTCTGCCCAAATAGAGTATTTGTTTTTATTACAATGGCTTTTTACACAGAAAACTATGACAAAAATAAATGACATAATTTGATAGCAGATTAACACAATCATGGCCTCTGCTTCTGCAGCAGTTCACTGATAGGTAAGTAACAACTAATAAAGAAGGTTCTTGAAGCCTAGTGGGTCTAGTTCTCTTATTTATCACTATTTATCATTTAGATAGATGTCACTCCTTGAAAAATCCTAGAAGATTGGAAGAATTTCTAAAATTCCCTAAAGTCTTTAAAATATTCTCAATTTATTAAACTGTCAAGTGACTAGTTCAATGATATAAAACAATCAGCATTAACCTGATTAAATATTATATTCATTAAGGGAAAAATGTAGGAAAGCCCACACACTATGGGTAGAAACCTACCACTACTACCACAGAACTTTATTTCTCACACAAATTCCTTAAAGTAAAACATTCATGTTCTGGAAGAGATTGTATAATTAGCAAAAGTAGATCTGTCCTCACAAATTAGGGAGCCCTCCATTTTTATTTCTTCCATAATTTCATAAATTTTCATATTCATTAGAACAGATAACACATTAGCTCTCCACCTCCCTGCTGCAGCCTTAGAAGTCTTGAAAGGGGTCTAGCAGCAATCTAAATTGAGGGTTTTTTAAGGTAATAGGCTATCCCAAATGGTTTGGGTAATAAGGAGGAAAAGATTTCCAATAAAGTTCAAGAACTTTCTTTCTCGGCTTAAAATTAAGATACGTGATTTTAATCACTAATATATCCCTGCTGCTCTCCCAGTCTGCACTGAGCATCACAGCACTCTCCTGACAGTTCTTAGCTGAGCTTCTACCAAAAAAAGCTCTTCAAGCTGGGAAGTTACAAAGAGCTTTTGTCAAGAAAGCTGCATCAGACCAGGTGCCAGATCCACTTTTGTGCAAGAGTAGGACGGAAAACCCCAACACATACTGCTTTTCTACAGATTATGATCCACACAGACTTGCAGGGTACGCCTGAGGAATGCCAGCAGTTAGTGCTTGTCTCGCAGCTGGTGCTCGGAAGTTAAGAAAAAGGTAAAACAAATCTGACTCTGCACGTTACAAGATGCCTTTAAGGTGCCATTTGTGTACCAGAAACTCACAGTGCAACCCAGGTCAGCCACCTGAGGCACCAGCACCCCGAAGTGAACTTTTCTGTGCAGAAAAGTGTTATGAGCCCTGTCCGCTGCTGTGGTCCTGCAGAAGGAAAAAGGAAACAAAACCTTTTTATGCTTAAGATATTTTCAATAAAAAACTCATTTGAAAACCTAGTGATCTATAAGACAAAGACTTAAAACAGAATTTGAAACTGTTTTGGAGATTTTTTGTTTATTTTGCTTTTCTAAGCCTGAGAGTTCATATTGTTCAGCTTCTAGCAAAAGAATTAAGACCAAAAAACTACCCAAAGACTTTTTCCTTCAGCTTACTTTTTTAGTCTACTGTCAGCAACACAGAAATTTTCAGCTACTCTTAACTTGTCTTCCCCTAGAAAAAGAATCTCTTTTAGCTTCAAGTACACATTTAGGGGATATTAAAATCTACAAAGCATATTATTTTTCCAGAACAGTTGATATGAACTTGGTTTCTTAGTGTGGCAGAGCTAAGAGTCACGATGAAATACACCAAATATCTCCAAAATCCTAAATATTCAATCCAGTATTTTTCTACTCTCAATTCTGGTACACACCTTCACAAAGCTCACTGTAAAACAGCAGTGGGAATGTTTGTCTCAATGCATGGGTGTCTACAATTTAATCCTGTAACCTCAAGAACATCATCATCATTTATTTTCTTCCTGAAGTGTTCAGCAAGCTTAAAGTGTATCTGTGTGATATTTAACTCAGGCGTAGGTTCGTGTTCATAAAGAAATATCTGTATATATACCTTCCTGTAAATGAAGTTTCTGTCCTCACCTCCTTTTCAAACAGGCTTTTGGTGCAGGCATAGTGTAAAACAGGCACACATTAAAGACCCTGGCAGTGTTTCATTGCACCAGGCAAATGAATGTGCCCATTCCGTGTTTACTTGGACATTTTTATCCCACTGCCTACTGTGGAGTATGGAGGGATATTCACAGCTGCAAAGAGGGCTGCCCTGCTCAGTGCTCACAGACCAGTGAACAGTTTGCTCCCATTTAGCAGTGACAGTGCTGTGGAGGAAGACCCACTTCAAGAAAAAAGAAGGAGCAAAGAGCAATACAAGATTTTTCTGTCTTTTCAGCCCTCTTTAACATTTTGGTAATGCATGAAAGTCATAAAAAATGGGAATATTTTCATCCCAAAGTCAGTTAGGTCAAAAATATTCTAGGAATAACACATGCAAGTGTAGGTACTTGATTACTTTTCTTTCCTAATTTTGTAAGTTTATTATAGCAAAGTATTTCTAAATAATGAAAGGAAAACCTTAAAAAGTGCTGAATATTTTAATTAAGAGCTGGGGCCCACTGATTCTGTGACTAGAAAAGGAGAATTAATAAATTCTTTTATTAGTAATGTACTGTAATACAGCAATTTGGCTGAGAACAAGAACAGTGTGGGTGCAGTATGTTAAGACCCTCTAGAGTATCTGTCAGACATCAGGAAACAATAACTAAATTAAAGATATTCATGTAGTAAAATTCTAAAAAAGCAAACCCCAAACCGTTTACTGACCTGAAACATTGAGGAAAATTACCCAGCAGAAACAAAATCGTGTTGTAGTACAGTTTATATAATTAACCCAGGTTGGCCGAAAGCTTCTAAGTTATAAATAAAATAAAAGGATATGGTGGATACTTAGCCTGGTTTTGCTTGCTCACATAATTTGCAGGTGTATTTTGTATATAGGTGAAGTATTCTTGGCTGTAATTTCCATATTACTTGCCTAGAAAGCAGTGTTTCTCTGCAACAAAAGCTGGGAGGAAAAGAAGTCATCAAGAAGAAATATTTGCTTCAGACAAGGTTGTCTTGAAAATGCCTCTGGTGTGTCTAAGCCTATGCCTGAAAGGGCAGGAGGGGTGGGAGAGATAAATTCAGAGAAGGCAAAAAAAATCCCAATTTTCTCTGACTATCATCAACTCTGTGTATGAGAAAAAGCATATTAAACCAAAGGAGATGATCTTCAAGTGAGGCACTAGAAATGCTGCAGTTTGTTCCAACAAATGTTACTAAGAACATGAGCAAAGTAGTTCTTTACTATTTTTTTCAAGTCTTTGCTATTTTAAATATTCCAGTTTACTGAATGTTTCTTCTATTTATGGTTTCTTTTTTTTCTTTTTTTCCCCCCACTTTAACAGCAGTTCAAGCAGGGATATCTAAATGTTAATCTGACATTAAAATCTGAAATATCTGTTTAAATAGTGCACATAGGCACCATAGGTGTGTGACTGTATGTTCTCAGGCCATCATTTCTCAAAGGCAGGGACCAAAGAGTCCATGTGAAGCACAGCCCCAGACTCCCTTTGCAGCACAAGGCCTTTCCATCCCGGTGCAGTTGGATGCACATCACAGGTTGGTGCCGGTTCCTGCATTGGAGTGCTGAATGTACTCGATATGAAGGCATCTGAGGGAGAAGCCTCTGACAGCAGCTGTGATTTGTTTTTCACAGTGAGGTATCTCTGCAGCCTTTGAATGGTAGAAATATGTCACCATTTAGGAAGGAAACGTTGTTTAAGTAGGGGAAAAAAAATAATCTTACTGCATCTTTGTTTATACTAAAACTGTCGCTTCTGAAATGAATTCTCATCCAGAAAAGGGTAATGGCTTGTCACCTCCTCAGTTCTATCCTCTGCCCTTTCATCATGGCTTGTGGTCAGAATGCAGCACTCTCAGCAGTACAACCATTTATGGAAAGCCCTAAAGAGTAGAGAAGGCCCACTAAAACTCACAGAAAATTATTCTGACAAACCCACGTTTCAGATCCTTTCATTTCTGAATACCCTGTCTACTTGCTTAAAAAGACTCCTTCTGCTCCATCACCTCTCTGCCTACATCTCCTACATGGCTGAGCAGCCTCTTGCTACACACAGTAGCATTTAGGGTAGTTTTTCTAATGTTGCTATCAAGGTGAAACTTCTTCCTTAGAGGTATTTAATATGTTTCAGAATCATCTGTATTGCTCCTCTAGGGATCTAACCCTTCCATGGCCTATTGTAAAACAAATCTGGTTGTCTTTTTTTCCCCCATGTTTTACATGTCATTCTATAAAATAAATTATTTTGCTATTTTAGCAATCTTTCATATAATGAAGTGTTCTTTTTCAAATGCTAACAAGGTGTGGGTCAATAGATTTCCATGTAGGTAACAAATACTTTTTATATTTGAACAACACTTCGGTGCCTGACAGAGCCATCGTGTCCCTGTTATTTCTAGAATTAGTCCTTTGTCCCATTCATCAGTAATCTTACTTCACCCATTCTGAGGCACGAGTTTCTTGAAGGAGTGCACAATCATTTCAGTTACATTTTTTATTGACCACATTTGAATTCACAGCCTTGAAAATTCATCACTGCTCCAACTTTTGAGTTATCCTTCTCATAAAACTGTAAAAGAAGGATAGCAGGTGTAGGAGAAGCACAGAAAATTTTCTTCTGCTGAACCATGACTTTGGAACCAGGGACAAGATACTAATCTCATTGCTCAACAAAAATGAAGGATCCCTCCCTCTGACTTTTAACACAGGAACACAGAATAATCTGAAGTGTCAATATACACTCCTTCCTTTCAAGGCTGCAGAAGACCACGGCCAATTGGATTACAAAGAGTACCAACTTGGTTTAGGATAATGCTTTAAGTACACAGTGATAAGCAGGATAAACAGGAAACCATTTCCACTGGGACACCAACACAAGACGTTTGCACAGGCTACAGGATACAAACTCGGATAATGCACCATCTCCTTTGTTACTGAACACAGCAGTCCTGCCACCAAAATTAACTTCTGAACTGTACTCTTGGAATTCCAGGAGCAATTGTTTTGAGTAAAAGGTTTTTTAGTTTCTTTTCTGGAGTTCTGTATTTCAGACCCGAAAGAAAGAAAGAGGTTTCATTTGAATTTACCACGGTTACTGTTACACAATGGAGGCCTGGAAGGCAAAAGTGGGGTCTCACTTTGATCAAACCCAGGATGAGTTTATTTTGATCTCTTAGAAATATTCTTAACTGATCTATTTACCTGTAAGGCATTTTTATCTCTGAGATTTGTTACTCCAATAGGATTGATTCATATTCTGTATTCAAAGAAACATGAAGGGCTGGTTAAGCCTTAAGAACAGCAATTTAATCAATGGCCCAGTGAGTGAGCCCGTGTGTGCCATTTCTGCATCATTTTAAGTGAAAACCATCTAATTAGGTAATTTACAACCAACATTTACAAATTAGATGGCTGAATCTAAACTATGTAAAAGATTTCTCCTTTAGTCTAATTTATACTTGTGTAAACCGAGAGTTTTTAGCTTTCTCTATTTTTTTTCCCTGCAAGAGAGATACTGGTCTTCAAATAGCTGTAATTAAGGGTGCAAGCAAAATGCAGACTGAGAATGATTTACAGCACATCAGCTTTGTTCTAAAGCAAAGGCAAAAAGCAACGACATATCAGTGAGAAATTAATTTCTTTAGGACAATTAATTATTAGGCCATGCATGCCAACAAAAGTAGAATAAGTCATGTAAGAAAACGGAATCATAAAATATCCTGAGTTGGAAAATACTTCTAGAAATTGTTAAATGACACAGTAAAAAGCCAATTGTAATACAGTACATCATAACAAGTGATCAGCCTCGAGAAAGTCCTCTTCAGCTCTCTAATATACACTTGGATATGGCATGGTGGCTTTGGGGGTTTGGCATGGGACTTTTTGGGGTTGGATTACATTCTTTTTAAAGGAACCTTCCGACTCAAACTACTAAGTTCTGGTGTTGATGTGACAAAACTGCTGAGAACATTGACAAGGAGAGAAAAGTATCCAAATATGTCAACTTCTGCATTTTTCAGCTTAAGCTCCTTCTTCATACACACTGCCCCCCTTCCCAACAGAAATGAACCTCTTGAAAATGTCTTTTGAAGACAGAAAGTATGAAAATAAAAATTGTGGAAAATGTGGGCCATAACCATTTGCAAGACCAGGGCCCTCCTTGCAAGGAAATTAAGTGTCATACACTTGAGAGAGATACTTTGTATCAGCTTCTCACTCTCCATTATAAATTAACAGTCAATAGGAGGAAATGTATCTGAAGTTATTTATTTCTCCCTACCTTTGAAAAACAAGACTATTCTGCATGACAAATTGAGAAGCCAAACTTTGAGCATTTATTTATTCTCTTAGATGCCTTAAAAACCAGCTCACTCATTGCTTTTGCCACAGAGACTTTTGTTGCCACCCAACAGCCAGGGCAATTGTAAACACCAACACTTAATTCGGTGAGTTTTTCATTGCTGTACAAAGTTAGTTCCCAAGAGTCACTTGTTTAAACTAGATCAACATCACTGAGACCAAAACTAACTGCTTCTGTACTCAAATGAAATGGAAACTCACTAAACAAGATGGCTTTTTTGTTGTTGTTTGGGGATTTTTTTCCTATATTTCCACCCACCTCCCTCTCAAAATCAGCTTCTGGAAAAAAAAATAAAAAGCCAGAATTCAGCAAAGGAAATGGAAGAGAAATTACAACATAACCAGAGGATTGTTTTGAAATCACCAGGAGGAAGAGGGGAGCTATATCCTAAATATTTTATTTATTGTTCAGAACAACACCAGCTTTCCAGGTGCTACAACATTTCTGCAATAAATGTGATCCAAGGATGCAGAAAGACAGGTCAACTTAATTCACCTCATATTCAAGTATATTAAGCAGTTGAACACTGCATAGTTTAAAGAACTTCCTAGCTTCAAAAGCATTAAACTTTCCCTATAAATGAGCCAGGATATCTGCTACTCTTAAAATCCTCCCTTTGAATTCCTCCTTTGGCAGATGGGACTTGGCCAGAGTGAACCTGAGAATGAGAGTTTTAATGTATAAATACATAAAAAGAAATTTCAAGTAAGGAAGAAAAAAAATATGGCCAGAAAAATGTTTTTAGAAATGCAAATTGAAGATTGGCACTTTATGTTTCTGCACGTTTCCTGCAACCAGGCTAAATTCCAGCAAATTGCCCTAGATTCCTGAAGAACAAAGGGAAAAGCAAAAAAACCCTAAGTCAAATTAAGCAGGAGCAAAAGATTCCTTTGCTGAAGGTATAGAGAAAATTTCAGAAACGTAAACCCTGCAGCAGTCTGAACTAATTGTGAAAACTGAAAAATATAAAAAAATAACGTAGTTCCTGAAGAGACTGAAAGTATCTGAAATGTTTTTTACTGAGACTCATTTCAAAACTATCAAAAAAGATCTGAGGCATATTTTCTGTATTTTGATACTAGATAGGTTGATCTGGAGACATTTTGCTCTTTATTTCAAATGCTTTTAACACAGATGAAACAAAAAGTGAGAGAAGACTCAGTAACCCAGAAATTTCATATTTTTCTGCTCACATAATTTAATTTCCTTTAGTACTTTCAAGTTTTACACCCAAAAATAGAGGTTAGTTGAGTAAGCATTATACATATCAAGATACCACCACAAGTCACGTAAGTCACATGTACTCTTCACAAATTAAAATTTGCTTACTTGTTAGGAAGACTAAAATAACAACAGAGTTCTTCAAAACCTATCTCCCAAAACTGACTCCATGTGGTATGTTACAGAGATAAATATTGTTTTTCTAAAACAACATAATCCTGGGACCAAGTCAAGCAGAGGGAAGTTTTTAGAGTAAGCAAAGTGACCAATGTTTTATACTTAGTAGAATTTTAATCTCCTACCAAATTGAATATTTTCAATTAATTTGCCTAATTTTCCAATATATTTTCACATATAGAACTGTATTTAATGAAATTCTTTTTAATGATTTTACAATTCCTTTTAGCATTCATATTTCCACACATTCACCCTCAAAGGCTTTTGGTGCATACTACAATTGCACAGATGTATTGATGTTTTTCTTGGTCCTGTTTAGGTGAATGAGTAATGCTCTGCTGAAAGAGCTGCTCTACAGATCAAAACCTATCAAGGCTCTCACCAACATACATTTCATGCAACTATGTCCTTTCTTTTGGCCTCTTTCACTGCTCACGAGCTTGAAGGTTTCTTCAACCTCTCAAGCATCACCAATAGCAAGAGCACCTTTATTTGAACCCTGTTCTCATAGTTTTGATACTTTATTTTTATCTTTTGAAATGAAAAGTATTGAAATAATCTTAATAGACTCAAGGTTTAATGTAGGTAACATAGATGTAAAAAAGGTAAGATGCCTAAGTTTAGAAGTGTTAACTGAGAATTTTAGAAAGTGTGAATCAATTAATTGTTTAAAACTTTCCCTTCCAGGCAAAACACCAAATTTCTTATTACTTTTTCAAATTTTGGCGAAGCGTTAGTAAGTGTTTGGCATTTATTCAGTTATTATATCAAAATATCTTAAAAATGGTAATTTTGATATTTATTTCCCAAATGCAGAGGAACCAATGTTGATTAACCTACCACAGCACTCTCCCTGATGGCCAGTCTTCTTATTGTGGGTTATTAGATACCAGGCCACAGTAAAAGAGGTGCCAAGGAAAGAAGAGGAATGATGGCCTGTACCACCTTTCATGTAACAAAATCCTCCTTTCAGTACTCCTGGCTAAGCTGTTTTATTACTAACATTATAGATGATAACATGTGGCTTTACTTCATTCATGCAGGAAGAGGAAGATAAAAGATAAAGAAAAGGTAACAGTTTGTGTTAATATCTCGTGTTTGTTAATGAGAATGAATTGATTTGTGTGGTTAATAGTCACCAAAAGCTAAAAGAGTAGATGAACGTAATTTTTTCTGTGGTAGTTATTCTTTATACTATTTTGACTATTTTCTCTTTTATGATCTTATTAGTTTTGTAAGGTGAATGTGATTGACTTTTTCAAGGTGTCAACATGAGTTTTTTACAGGAATTTGCTGTATTCCAAAGTTATTTCTGGCAAGTTATTTTTGAGTCTCTACCCTTTTTGGCCTGGCACTCTGTCCCTTCTTTAATATTGCCAAATATATATGCTAACAGGAGCACAGGACTTGGTAAAGACTTTATTTAACACGTTGTCTTCCAACCCAAGCTCCTAATTCCACTTTAGGCCTGTTGTAAGCTCAGTATCTCAAATGAAGGCCATGGTTTCCCAATAGCACAACCGACCAATTGCAGGTAAACAGGGAATGGGACTGACCAATGTATTAAACAGCTGAGCACTGAAAAGGTCAAAATGGTCTCATTTACAGTACTCTCATGTTGGGGGTGGGGGGAGGAACTTCAGTACTCATTTCACGTTCTGCAGTGACAATGCCTGTAATGAATAGGAAATGACATATTATGAATTCATTCTTGTGAGGATAATTGTAATGAGAATAGTGAATGGTACAACAAATCTAATCCATCTTCATGACAATTTAAAAACCGTAATCTCATTGCCATCTCGGGGTATTTTTCAGACACTTTCTAGAAGAAAACTAAATATGATTAAGAGGCAAAAAAAAAATATATTGTATTTCCTGGATATGTTAAACTCATTATTTCTTGAAAAGTGTGTGATATTTGTAAAACTTACAACAAAAAGCCTTCCTTTAATTATGTGGAAACTTTGATTCTCCTTTTATTTCAGTATAGTGTGTTATAACTTTATTAAGAGAACCTTAAAGGTCATCAACTATACATCATGCATTAACAGAGGATAAAGAAAAGAATTGAAACACCTTGAGTTATTCCAACAATAATCAGATGTTCTGTATGTAAGATAATAGGTCATAGTGATGTATTGCATTTAATAAACCTAAGTGTTTAGAAAAATCAAACTCTACACTACAAAAAACCACAAGGCTTAATTACCTTGCAGAACCTTTTCCTTGGATAGGGGAAAAATGCTTTGTTCCAGTGAAAGATGCAGTCACTGCAACTTAAAAGCAATAGTTTCTGTCCCCACGGTTTTACTAGAAACAGGGACCAAAACATTTGCTTATGCCAAGTTATTAGTTTCTACTAAAAATGTAAGCCTTCCCTTCCCAAAAAACCCCACCATCTGATTTCAGTGCTGAGAATGAAATATTGGCTCCACAGTGCTCTCATGCAAAAGTGAGACTGAGAGACCCTGCTGGGACCAGAACTTCATCACTGCTTGCCCATAGCTTCTGTCATCCTTTCTGTCTACCACTGATGACATGCATGCAAAACACCAGGTCTAAATTACCTCAAACCACTCTCAAAAATCTTAATTTAAGTTCAAGAACTACTTCTCTCAGGTAGCCTGCCTTTGCTTCACCATAGCAATGATATTTTCTGGTTTAATTCTGCTGTTTTCTTAATGACCGAGTAATTGAATCAAGTCTGTGCTATAGTGTTGCTCCTAACCCAGGCTTGAAATCACGTATGGGGGGCTCATTTAATGGATCATTGCTTGCTGACTTTATACAGCATTGCTTGGCTTGCAGACCAGTTGTGTATGTATCTTGTTACACAGCTGATGGTCTTGTAACCATGCTGCTGTATCAACTGAAATTTATGATTCTGCTCAAGATTTACTTTGGGAATGATTTATTTTGTTTTCAAGAGCAATTTGTATTCTAACAGTTCTAGTAAAAGCAGAAATCATTCTCTAAGAGGTTTACATAAGCAAAAATAAAAATTATAATGACAGTCTGTAATTTTCATGGATGAACTTTTAATAGAAGCGCTCTAGTAAACAGCGACAATTTGTGTTCACTTGTAGAATTAAATCACTTGATATGTTGATTGTATTGAATTAGTCACCTGTATAAGTCATGGGTGTTGACTATTGAATTTTTTTAAAAGGTCTTTATTGATTTTTAAGGAGAAAATGTATTTAAAAGGTGGCCCTCTATTGTAATTCTGCTCATTATAAAGTGCTAAATAGCTGAAGGGGACTAAAAGAGTATTTGGGAAAAGAGAATCTATTTTTAACTAATTAGCTTTGAGTCATTTGTCTAGCTAATCCATGTTTTCAATCTATGGCAGTATTTGGAAGGCAATTGAAAACCGGTCTTCTAATAAATGTGATGACTGCCCTAACTAGAAAAGATTACAGTGCTCATGGAAGGGGACAGAAAGAGCTGCAAACAGGTACTGCAGGGCTGGGGGCACCACCAGTGCCCCAGCGGTCACTGCCGTGCCCTGAGTGTGAGCACATCAGGGTCAGTGCTCACACATCAGAGCCAGTGCTCACACATCAGAGCCAGTGCTCACACATCAGAGTCAGGGCTCACACATCAGAGTCAGGGCTCACACTGCACATCAGACACGAGTCTGTTCAAATCCTAATTCACTGACAACAAGGTTGAAGCGATTAAACACCTTAAACCGAAAAGTTATTTTGGTTTAGGTAAATGGAATCACTACGACTGTGATAGCTTTTTACCCCTAGTCAGTAAAGTTAAAAACTTTACTATAGGAACAACAACAACAACAAAAAAAGTCAAATATTTGTGTTAATTTGTATTAATATTTATCCTATTAAATATTAGTTATTTCAAAATTTCTGTAATGATCTAAGTGCTATTGGAGTTTCAGTGCTTAAATGCCTTCTTTAGTCTGCTTGTAATTGAGCTGTGTAAGAGCAGGCAAACAAGAGTTCTGTTTTGTTTGGGTTTATTTATTGTTTGTTTGTTTGTTTGTTTTTTTAGTGTAGAAACCAGTCAATATTGCAGTCCTGAAAGAGGATGAATAAGGTATGGTTGTGTGAAATAGGGTGGTGCTGAGAACATCTTAGGATGCACTAACCAGCACCTAACAAATCCTGTAAACAAAGAGACAATATAAAACTTTTTATCAAGATAAAACAATTAAATAGACAACATTTCAGGAAGAGAAAAATTATTTAGCAGAGAGCCAAGAATTGGATAGAAATTTAGAAAACTATCATACTCTGCCAAATTTCACTTGGGCCAAAACAGAAAGAGAGCCAAAGACAACGAGATGAAGTACATCCACCTATAAACAAGACTCTGAAAGTACCCAGAATGTTTATTAGTTTCTTTCAAATTTTATGGTATCAAACTACTTTTTTTTAGATGATGCCTGAACTCTTCCTCTGTCATTCCTTTGTTTCTTGGAAATTCTTAAAAATTTCTTGTTATGGTAGATATGTCCATATTCTAACAGTCTGGTGAGTTAGTTGGTTTCTAGCATGACTTTTAATCCCACATCAAACATAGTTGGAAACTGGGACTGTTGCAAATTGCAATGTGTAATTCCTGGAGGATAATGCAATTGCTATAGTCATATCTCACTTCCTCTTAGACTTTTGTTGTCTGAAATCTTGTCCTGATGAAACCATCCAGTACATTGTGTTTATGACAACCCACAGATGAACTGTGGTTTGTCTCCAAGGCCAGAGGATGCAGTGTCCAAACAAAGAGAGTATCCAAAATGTGCTGGATCCACGTAATGGAGAGAAAACTCTGTTTGCTCTGTGTTCCTTTGTCCCAGTATGATGTGGTGTGTGCAGTTAGTTTCCTTGTGCTTTAAAAAGAGGCAGGAACAAAACAGCAAATAGTTTTGGAGCTTTCTATATAGTAATTATTGTTGAAGTCTCCATAAAATTGTTGTGCAACTTTGTGACTTAGAAGGACTTTATAAAAGATACTTATTGTTGTTTCCTCCAACAAAGAAAAAGAAAACTTAGCACGTATACTTTTAATTATCTGCTAAGATAAAGTGAATGTTTTTGAGAAAGAGTAAGTAACAAATCAACTCTGCGTTAACATGAGAAGACAAAAAAACCCAAGAAGCATTTACTTAATTTTATTTGTATCTCTCTACATCCTGCAGACAAGTCAGTCATATTTTAAGTAACCTCGCTTTACTTAAAAATACAGTGCCTGTAAATAATACCCTCAGTGCAACAGGCCCATTAAAATATAACTGTACATCAGTAAACTAGACAATGTAAACACTCCAATACTTTGTTCTATCTCCATTTCTCCATTACAGTTTGCACCACAATTTTCAAATAGGAGAACTTTGATGTTTACTGATCCACTACTTTTATCTACTGTTCTGCTAGTTCTGCATCAAAGAACTATGCATTTATTATGCCACTGAATTAAATGCAAGTCTGGACCACAAAGAAAGCAGTAGCACTACTAAAATGTTGTTTTGTCTTCTTCCTGTAACTTTCCCCCAAATACATACTTGTCTTTCTCGTCCTCTGAAAGATGCTGATACTTAGGAAATTAACTGCTAAGCTAATGTGAAAGACTGAAAACCAAAGCTGCTATGAAAGACTGAAAAATCCACACTCTTCATGATCTATTTTGATCAAACTCCACTGAAGTAAATGGAACTATGCTTGTCAGGGTATTTCAGTGAAAATTGTTTCACTGGATACCCTGAAAGCAAAACTCCTTTCTTTGCAAGGTATTAGTGTTGATATATTTAGCCAGTAAATTTGTCTTAGAGTGAAGTTACTAGTATTACATTATTTTGTGTGTTCCTCTGGGACGCAGAAGTTTTTCTTTGTAAGTCCTAAGGGATCCATATACATACAAAAATAAGCAGTACAGGGTGTTTAAATTTAAGTCTAAGGTAAATAGGTTGTGAGCACAACTTACCAAGCAGAGGCTACAGGGAAACTTTCTCCTCTGGGCATGCTTTTCCATGCTGCCAGAGTTCTGGTTTTCCCCTAAGAGTTATTTCTACTCCAACACCTGCAAGGACACAGCAGGGCAGGAGAGTGCTGCAGTACTTCTGAAAAGCAAATGTTATGTGAAACTATTCCAGTTAGAAATTCTCTCAATCTTTGGGAGCAGAATATAGGACATTTTATTGTCTTAGGAACTTGCAAGACAGGGCTATACAGTTCTTGTTCCACTGTGAAGTTGATATGAATAACCTCCCTTTTTTTTCTACTTCCCTGGAGAAATTGCTTACAGTGGGAGCTTTGATTTTCAGTTTAATTTTGGGATTTCAGGGGTTTTTTGTTGGTTTGGGAAATTTTTTGATTTTTTTTTTTCATTTTTTTAATTATTATTTGTTTGGTTTGTTCTCTGTTCTGGTTTTTGTTTGTTTGCTTTATTAACAAATGACTGTCAATTGTTTCATTAGCCCTGTAGTTCAGGAGCCACTTGAATAATAAGAGCTTGTATTGTTTTGTCATTTTTATTGAACAAGATCTCTCAGCACACAGCAGGCAGATTAGTGTCACTGGCCATCATTTAACTACTCATGCCCTCTTTGATTCAATCCCCAAAGTTGTAGAATTGATATTAACTTTTAAGAACTGGACAGTAAGACAAATGATTTTCGTTTTGTTTTACCTTGAAATAAGGAAAAGGTCAGAAATAATTTATCTTGGCACGATACAGCCTGACCAGGCAGACAGAACTTCCTGATAATTTGCTTACAAAAAGCACTCATTGTTGCCACCAGCTGAAACACCTGGATGTTGAACTTCAAAGCCTTCTCCCCAGTTCTTCTTTTTAAATCAGTGTACACCAAAGAGAATTTAAAGGGAGTAAAAGGTGATTGAGCCCAATACTATTTTTGAAAAAGCCAGAGACATTAGCTATTTCCCTCTGGTTCAGTCTTCTCATCCTTTACAGTGTGAAGAAGACTGGAGTCTGCTCTGATGTCAGGGGTTATTTGACAAGTCACAAAGCAACACTAAAAGCTGATTCAATGGAAACAATAGGCCTGTGTTTTGTCACTCCACCACAACAACCTGTGCATTGCAAGAACACACTTCAGATCTCCCATCTCGTGTTCAAATATGACTGTCTACTTCCTTTTGGATCACAGTGCACTACCAACTTTTTAATGATTTCAGTTATTTACTAGACAATAGGAGAACTGGAGAAAGTACTGACAGCCTGTCACTGACAATGCTAGCAAAGTTGTTTAAATCATCTCTAGGCATGTTCTAATTTAGCTCATTATTAATTTCCTGCCAGGAAATCACTGCCCTAAACCTCTCTAATTCAGACATAAGTCATTCTGAAATCTCATACAGACAGCTGATTGAACCCAAGACTTTTGTCTCATTACAAAGCCCAGACGCTTTCAGGCAGAAGACTGTTCTAGGCATTTAATATTTTGAAACAAAATGTACTGTATAATTAATTGAGTATGAAATGCGTTGTTCATCACAGAATTAGTTTATCTTTTCAAGAGTTTTCTGGCTGTATGCAATCAATCATTCACATTTCACAAACTGCTGTAGGTTTATGAATTTTCACTTTTGATACAATTGAGTTCTAACTGTGTTGCAAAATGAATACAAAATGTTATCTGGAGGCAAACTGAGTGAAACCTTTCTTGTTTTATCTGCTAAAATAGAATGTTAGGTCATTAATCACCCTCTTCTTCATCACTTCTCATTTTTTCCAGCAAATGATTTGTATTCCAGCCATGTGGGGGATACAAGCAGAGAACAAATAAATCTGAACTGACAAAGCAGGAAATATTTCCTAATTACCTAGACTGCTGAAGAGCGCTAGAAAGCAAAAACGAAGAAAACCCACAAAAAGATTGCTTTGTGATTTGTTTTGTTTGCTGGGCATGAGATGTGCCTGTCATGTTAACTTTGGCTATCAACTTTCTTCAAAAGACAAGGAACTTTAAATAGGGGTGCCACCAAGGAGGAGGTTCCCGAGTACCCACTCATTACAGCTCAGAAGAATCAACCTCAGCTTCTAAGTGTCAGCAGGTTTGTTTTGGCTTTATTGGAAACGGAAGGAAAGATGTCAAATTCTCACCCATTTTCCGCTTTCTTGTACGGGCCAAATAACAGACTAAGAAAATACAGCTTCATGACACTGCTGTGTTTCACCCTTCTTTTTGAATTAATAATAAAATAGACCCCAGCCAGAACTGGATCATGCTTTCTAGCCCTCAGCCTGTCTTACCAGACCATGTGGATGTGTGGGGCATTTAGGCACCTTTCCCCCCCTTTCTTAACACCCCCTTTTAGTGTAAGATTGAAACCTGTGTCCCCTCATCAGTACTAAAAGGGCAAACTATCCCCAAAACCATAATAGGAGTCCCATGATAACGACTGCATTCCTGTATCAGTACCTGATATCACACATATATCAAAAAATAGTGTGTGCAAGCTACTGAGGTATGATGATAGCATGAATTTGTCCCTGCTCTTACTTTGCACAAGAAATGCTGAAGAACTTTCTTTGACCAGGACTGATATGCCCTAGAGAAGCTGCGTGTGCTTCCTTCAGACAGAGCCTTTGTTACAAAAGAGAGTGATGGCTGTAGGAAAAATGCCTGTAGAATAAATAACATGTTATACTCCACTAGGTGCTATAATAACACCCCATAGTCTTTCAGGAGATCTTGCTGGAGGATTTGTGCTATTTTGATGATAGCTGTTGATTCACAGCTCCTCAGACCATTTGACAATGGGGCTCCTACTGCGTTATATAAAACATGCACTTTAGCTTTAAAAGCTCAAACCTTTAATCAAATTCGAAATGCCAGAGTAGAAATTTCAAATCACTGTCAGCATGACTTCACTCACATCTTCAAGTCTGACAGTCTCAAAAATACTTTCTGAGCTATACAGTATCAAATGGAATTAGCTTAAACGCAGTGGTAAGAATTTTTAATAAGGAACAATTTGTGTTGCCTTTTTTTTTGTTCCTATGAAGAGCAGTGTGTGGAGTCATGTTTTCACTGGTTTTATTTTTTTCAATTAAAGCCTTAAACTGTCTTAATCTTCACTATTCTGGTTTTCAATGACAGGACAGCTTTTTTTAGGATTTTTAAATGAAATAGACTGACAGGTAAAATAATACCGAAAAATCCTGAAAACTGCTATCTGACATTCAGCTTTTGAGTTTCAGGCTGGTTCAGTTACTCATGGCTAACATTGCATTCTACCTCGACATCTTTAATGGCCAGTCTTTAACACTTTTCCCCAGTAAACAAATGCAAAATAGAATTCACAAACCAAAAAAGCAGATTTCCAAATTCCACATTTCTACTTGCCATTCAGGACCCAAACCCCATGAGGGAATTAAAGTTCCTATCATTCAGAGAGGAATCCAACTATCATTGAGGCAATGGACATTACTGTTTAGAGGTCATTTCCTTTGCACTGACCTTACAGTATCCCTTTGCAAGAGGGGAGGACAGCTGAACTGGGAGCATACAGTAAATTCTCCTGTAAGTGTTACCAATTCCTGAGGAACAGCCACAAAACCCCATGGAAGCAATGCCAAATGCAGGTGGTCCTTGATAGATGGGAGATATGGGAGATTCAAACCATTTCTTTCACCTTGGTCTGAAGGTGAAGGGTGTGAAGACTTACATTCCCTCTCCTTTGTCATGGAGCCCAGCACATGGGTCTTATTAGCTGGAAAATCTGGTACCAGCACTGTGATCACAGACATGGAATGACTGGGTTTGTATATCAGCCTGATTTCGGAGTGACCAAATCGTCATTAGGCCTTTTTGGTTTTTTTTTCTTCCAAATTCAGCAATCCAGCTGCCATCATGAAGTCAGGAACCTTTGAGACACTTAATGAGGTCAGCTAAAGGGAACAACAACCAGTTTAGGTGAAATTACCAGTCTCAGAGGCTTCCTGTTAAAATCCATGTGACATGTATAGCCATTCATCTGCATTCCCTAATCTGCATGGGATGAGGGACTCACCCCATTCTTTACATCCATGCAAAAAAGTAAACTCCCAAGCTGAAACTCTACTCCTAGCTCGGTTCAGCACTAGATTTTTGTGGTCAGAATAAGGTATTATATTACAGCTGCCAGAGTCCAGCTATGGTGACTCCACTGAAATATAGTTTCAAACAAAAACCTAAATCCACTACTCACCTAAAGTAAAAACCTCTCATAACAGCATTATATAACAAACATAAACCTCTCAGTGCACCAGTGCAATTCGCAGGTGGTGCTAAATTAAAAATTCTGAACACCACAAGAGTAGAGACAACACATAGTGTGGAGACAAGATTAAAATTTTCAGAAAATAATTAAAGGAAGAACATCAAAGAATGCAAACAAAGCTTAAGAGGAAAGCAACTGAAAGATAAAATCCAAGATGTGATATTGAAAGATAGGAAGGAATAATATATGCAGACATGAATTAATGATATAGCCAGAAAAAAAAAACCCAAAAGGTTTATACACCTCTTAGGGTATAGAAGAGACAATGCAAGGATATGGAAATGCCATGGTGAAATCTTGTTTTCATTTTAGAACAATCCATTTCCAGAAAGTTACAAAATGGAGTTTAGCAACAAAAAAAATAAAGTTTACATAATAAAACAGTGAAAGAACCACAGCATGCAATTCTCCAAGACCAAACAAAGCAATTACCAAGAGAAAGCATGACAACAACCCACAAGAGTCAGACAATGGTAATGCAAGGAATAATAACTATTTACTGTGTTACATGAAAAATAATGAAATAAAATCAGAATAGTAAGTAAGTGAATTGACTAGAATGCTTAGCAATGCTGCAAAGGACATGTTGAAATCAGCCCATCAACCAGACTTAAACATGAGACATACATGTGTCAGGGGCATCTCTAGTACATTTCTTAATTTATTTTTAAAATGTATGTAAGTGGATAAGTGAATCCATATCCCATTTGATGAATTTTATCTTTAAAGGAATAGTGAAGCAATCAATTATTTCTGAACAATTTGTAAGTAAAGATAACTTAATGAATATGCATGCAAATATATAGTGGTGGATACTCTGATGAATATGCAATACACATGAAGTGTTCACAAGTATTTCCTGAAAAGTTTTAATTAGGTACTCATCCACTCAAAGAACAGAAATATCACTTAGTTATGTTCACAAAACAAACCCCAAACTGCAAATCGCGATCAGAGTATGGAATAATCTCCACACTCTTTCTGTAGGCTAAAATAAAATAACTCAAATAAAAGTAGCACCAAATTAAGGTCCATTTACAGATAACTCTGGAATAAGGTAGGCTCAAAATTTCCAAAAATTTGTATTTGGTTTTTGTTTCCTTTGTTGGCAAAACCCCCACTCCTTTTACTTTGTATCAAAGCTCCTTAGTATTTGCTGAGCCTGACTACATAATTACAGAGAGCCCCCTCAGCCAAAGCCATGCACTGGCTCCAGCTTGTCCTGTGCAGACAGGTATTGCCTTGCATTTCTGAGACCAGAAAACATTGGTCCAAAGCTCTTCCCCACAGCACTCAGGAGACAGCACGTATACAGGGTCTTAGGAAGGTCCTGCTCTGGCTGCCACTTGAGTAAATTTGAGACAGATTATGTCACTTGGTCTGTTATTGAATAGCACAATCAACTTAAAACTTTTATTTCAGGGGACAAACTAATAAATCACAGTAGCTTCAGATGACCATTAAGCTTGTCAAGATTTCACTTTCCTGCTTACATTTCTTGTGACTTGACTCCACACAGGAATTTTAATGATAGCCACATAATGTAATGCCAGGCTAACCTTTCCAGTCAGGAGGGGCTCCCCAGTAAACATTGCAATGACCTAACCTCTAGAGAGGACACCAAAAATAAAAGAAACATGAGCTTAGGCTTGGTGATGGATGCTGTGGAACAGGATCTAGCCAATACCGTGTGCACTGTCCATACAGGGAACCTGACTGAAAGCTAGCACTGCAGTTTATTGCCATTTTACACAAAACTGCATCATTTCCATGGGCTTCATGCCTGACACGGGTTCAGAGGGTTGGGCAGAGGAGTACAGAGATAACTTTTTAGTGAGCAACACAAGCATTTGGAAAAGAGATAAACTGAGATTCTATAATTGCTAGTTAAATGGCGTGCAAGATATGAAACGTGACGTTAGAAGTATAACAGCAACATTTATGTAAATAGTATTGGTAAGAACAACAAACTCACAAAACCTTTAAAAAACTAGGCTACCTCCAGGGAACTTTGGTGGAATATTTTCACAGAAGGTGGACTCACATTTGACCTACCAAACCAGTTATGATATTGTTGCAAGAGTGAGAAAAGAAGGGAGATGCCAGTGTTCCTGCTGGCAGGCCTGGCGCGAGCCCCCCCTCGGCAGCTCCTGAGGGGACCCCTCCCTTTCCCTGGCACAGCGCCCAGCGCCGCGAGGACAGGCAGGTTCTCTAGGGATCCTCCACAGAGCGACAGCCCCAAAAAGTACAACAAAAATGGGATGCTTTAACAGGGACCCTCTGCAGATGGGGATATTTTAGCCCCCAGGCCCCCCTCGAGGGACCCCACAGAGCGCTCACTCACCGCTCACCTGCCCAACAAGATGGCGCCTGGGGCAGTGGTTGCCCGGTCATTCCCTTATTGATAGTTTGGAGGATGAGTCCACTCTGGGCTGTCTTATTGTGATGGAATTATTTCCTTTCCTTCGCTTTTAATCACAAAGTGATTTGAAAATTAGGAAGAAGCGAAGCTGAGTGCTTTGGAAACGTGCGCCGTGGCTGAGAAGGGCAGTGCCGGGCAGCCTCTCCTCAGAGCGGTGAATGCACCGTGACTGGAGTCAGGGCGTACCCAGGTGAGATGTATCAGCCAAATGTGTTCCAGGAAACGTTAATTCGGCCGTTTGTCAGAGAATTCTTGTCTGAAGAGGTAAATTGCAGTGAAATCTATTGTATGACAGTGATGAGTGAGGAAAAAATACTATGTTCTTTTAAAGGGGGATTTAAGGTCGGTCCTGGTATGCTGTATTCAGTAATATGTGCTAGCAAGGTTTATTAAAAAAAAAAAAGGATAAAAATGAAGTCATATAACATCTGAACCCTTCCTGCACCACACAAGCTCTCATTTGCTCCTCTCATCCCTCTTTCTACACCCTGACCCAGGAAAGGTAGCACACAGCCACCAAAATCATTAAATGGGACAGGGAAATCTAATTTTCCTCATGAACCTGAGGCCTTCCTTTGGCTTACATGCAACAGGAATAAATCAGTGATGTTGTTTTCACTCTTACATAGACAAATAATTATCTTAATGAGTATTGTGTTGTGCATTTATATTATAACTAACTTTTATTATCACTTAATAATTGTTCTGTTACCTAAAAAAATGGAGTGATTGAGTTTGGGTTTGGTTGGTTTTGTTTCTATTTACATAGTATTGAAGCAGTTGCCAAGCAGGACATAATAAATTCAAATTCTAACATAATAAATAGTTAATGTATTGTAATTGGATTATTTGTAGAGTGTCTCATTCAGCAGAAATTTGCATAATACTCAGAAAGATTGCTGAAAATATCAAAAATAAGAAAGAGAGCTAATTAAAGGGGGATGTTTACATTTATCTTCCTGAAAACATGGTAAAGAAGGAATTAAAAGTCTACTCTCCTTAGTTTTCTGAGGAGATCACAGCAAGGTTAGAGAATTGATGATTCTCATAGCTACTCTTTTCCATCAAAACCAAAATTTAAATCTCTATCACTAGCATAAAAAGGATAACGTACCCAATTCCAGCAGCAAGTACTAAAACTTATTGTAATGGATAGACATGTATCAATAGATCAATAGACATCTGTGTTCATGCAGATAAGCACTGAATTAAAACGGAGTCTAGTTAGTTGTCGTCCTGGCACATACCAAGAAGGGATTGGTCTTTTTGCCTTCAAATGCTCGTGGTCTGTAACCTAAAGTGTGACTTCTGATACCATTTTTCCTGGTCTGGAAGACTGGCTTCAAAGTTCAGCACTGCAGTGAATGTGCAGGAATGATTAGACCTGAGAAAGGCCTCTAGGTACCACTGTAACACCTCTCAGACCTATAAAGAAAAAAAAAAAGTTAAGTCTAGTTTGGTTTTATTTGTCTTTTAAAACCAGAATAAAATACAATGAAACAAACTAAAAATGTTACTGATAATGTAATTATTTATAAACTTTGGCCTAGATCACAAGATTTCCTGAAGAAGGTGAATAAGAGTATTCTGGTGATTTTGAGGTTGCCTTTGGGCTCATTTGTTGGGAAATCCTACATAGCTCCTGATCAAAGCATCCTAAGTGGGCACACTGCTGTCTGATTAATATGTTTTTTCAGACTTTTAAGGAGAATGAAAGTGTAGAGATATACTTTTTGAAAAAATCATGGTTTTAAGGCTGACTGCTTCTTTTTGATGCCTTATAAAGCTGGTTACTGTCTGTAACTGTGGGCATTTACCTAGAGAGCTGTTACAAGAGAATGCACCAACTGCACACTGAGCTTTTAGTTTGAGAAAATTAGAATGCTTAACCTGCCTTATGTTGACTCTTCTGCCTGGAAGGGATCACACAAATAGCCCTGACTGGGCCTACACAGTACTTATAATGACATTATTTTTTACTCGGATTATGATGTTCTGTGACTGTAATATTTTGCTTCACAAAGAGCTACTCCATGCCGATGCACTAAAACAAGTGTCAGTTGTAGAAATGGATTGCAACTCTGATAAAGAAAACAATCTTAACCTGTCACTATTGCTGTAATTTATATAAGTCTTTTAAAAAGCAACCTCTGAGATGGGAGAAGCTATTTTAGTGACAAGTCAACACGTGCATCATAATCTTATCCCATGTCAGTGAGGGTGATGTGTCTTTTCTGTTCTCTCATGGGCCATACTGAGCTGGAGGTAATTGTTTTATTATTATTTTATCTTAAAATATTCTGTTTGATATCAACTTTTATTTATGTATAAGGAAAATACTAAGTGTGACTAAATGAAGGTTATAGGAATTCTCTATATGAAATGCTGTATTTTTAAAGCTCTTGAAAAGAAAAAAACAGCTGGAGGGAGGGTCTGATCCTTGAGCAGTGGCACAGTGAGGCCCCTCAGACACATCACCACTCTTGCCCTCCTGCTGCCTCCCCAGGGGAGTGCAGATCTCTCCTGTGATCCCTCAAATAGGTGATGCATCACTTAATGCATGCTACAGCAGCACTGTAAACACATTTGGGAAACTCCTTCCAATCCAAGGTTTTTTTCTATTCAGTTTTCTAATAATTCAAGCAAAACTACAAATATTTTAGCATCTGTGTTCAGTTTTGGGCCTCTCACTACAAGAAAGACTTTGAGGGGCTGAAGTGTGTCCAAAGAAGGGAAGTTGATGAAGGGTCTGGAACACAAATCTTGTGACGGGCAGCTGAGGGACCTGGGGATGTTTATCCTGGAGAAAAGGAGGCTCAAGGGGGACCTTATCACTCTCTACAACTACCTGAAATGAGGCTGGAGCAGGATGGGAGTCAGTCTCTTCTCCCAAGCAACAAGTGATAGGATGAGAGGAAATGGCCTCAAGTTGTGCCAGGGGAGGTTTAAGTTGGATATTAGGAAAAATTTTGTTAGTGAAAGGATTGTCAAGCATTGTAAGTGCCCAAGGCTGCCCAAAGCAGAGTCACCATCCCTGGAGGTATTTAAAAGACACGTAGATGTGGCACCTGGAGATATGGTTTACTGGTGGGCTTGGCAGCGCCTGGTTAAGGGTTAGACTTGGTGATCTTAAAGGTCTTTTCCAACCTAAACAGGCTGGAAAAACCTGTTTAAAGTTCTTTTCTGATCTTAAAGTTCTTTTCTGTGATTCTATGATTCTATCTCTTACCAAAATTTTGTCCCATGAGTATCCAAAGTTTCAGTATAGTCTCAAGAGGGACAAATGGTGTTAAATAGGATTAAAAGTTAATGAAATCTTTTATGACAGTATTTTGCCATAGCAACAGAAAGTTAGATCTGAGCATTGTATAAATATTAATATTACTCTCCTCATCTCAATCACTAAAGGACTTGGAGAAGGTGTATGGAGGGGAAAGAATCTCATTTCTATGGTTCTAAAATTCAAATGTGAAAGAGGAAGAGAGATTAGGTGATAAAAATAAGGTACTGCATAACTTGCCTAATGGCCTGTAATCCACTGGAAGTACAACTGCAGTGGGCTTTTAAACAGGTGCTCTGATTATAGAGCATAACAAACATGTTAGGCTTTGTAGTGCATTTAATATCTTATAAACAGCCAGACTAATTTAGGCAAGGCTAATGGGTTAGCTCAAATGGTACTCATGTAAAAGGTTTGCGATTATATCTGTGTACATTAAAGCTGAAGTTTCGGCACTCTGAGCTCCCCAACCTGCCTACATCTCAGAGCAGAGGCTGCTTCAGGCACAGGCAATGCCTGGAGGCTGCAGCAAATCCACAGTGCCCGCCTGGTCAGTGCAACAGGGAGACTGAGGTGCTCCTGCTTCTGATCACTGGGTTTAGTTTTTGATCCTGTAGCTGTGTAATCTTTCGGAACAGGGAAGAAATTGAAAATGAGCTTGGTGTCTTGAGGTAGTCTGCTGTCATTTATATTTGCCCCCTCTTCAGAAATCTGTGACTGTGTTTATTTCAAGTGCAAACCTGGCAAGTATGATATCCCAGCTGTCCCTTACGTTTTGTGTTTTCTGAGGTTCATATTACCAGGACACTGAAAAGCTCTGCTAGCTTGAGACTAAGTGGGTTATACTTCCAAACAAGAAATGAAAATCTAACAGAGTGAGTGAAGACTAATTCTACCATGACGTAAGATGGATTTCAACATGTTAGGACTAATAGGAGGAAATAATTAGGGTATTATTGTGTGTGTGAAAAAACAGAGTCGAGAACTCAGTGCAATGTCCTGTCCCCAGCAGCACTGGTCTTGTTTGGGTTGTTAAAGCCTTGAACACTGATGGCAGATGCTCAGTCTCAGGCATCAGTCCCAATGTCCCACAGGACAAATCCCAGCTGCCTGCTGCCTGTGCACAGCTGCCTGTCCTGCCTGCCGGCGCAGGCGTTCTCTCCAGCCAGCCCCTGGAGCACATCTGGGAAAGACACTCTGCATGTGGACCCACTCATCTGTCACTGTTTTGTGCTGGCCAAGTAACACTTTATGCCTGTGGTTATAATCACGCTCCCTGTGGGCATAAAAATGAGGTGTTTAAATATTTTATTAACTAGATCGTAAAGCCAACATCCGAAGGGCTGAGCCTGCACGAGGCAGTAAGATATACTGCCCTCACTCTGCTGTGCAGCTGCACCTGAACTCATTCATCCTTCTGAGAGGTCAGCATAGCAAAAAGAGAAAGGATGTGTTATTTTAGAGCAGACCATAAGGCAAAAACAGATTTTGTGAATTTAGAGGGGAGAGGGCAGAAGATGTAAATGTTTGATGGGAAATTGCAGTGGCACCCGAGAAGCCCAGTCTGCAGCTGGAGCCCCACATGTTGGCTGCAGTGCCCGCAGATACCTCAGTGGTGCACAGTTGTAGCTTAGGGATTTTTAAGGAACTATATACTTTAAAAAGCTATTTTTAAATTGATATTTTATTTTTAATTGCTGGGGTTTTTTTCACAATGAATTTGTATACCCTAGATGAAAGTCAGTTCAAATGTAATAATAATATTCAGTACACTTCTTTGATGCATACTGTAGTTCACTGTACAGTTAGAAATTGTTAAGTGACTTAGTTTTGCAGGTTCTGGGAGTTTTTCTAACAACTGACACATTGAAGTTTCAATATTTATGCTCAGTTGAATTTTGACACCTAAAATATCAGAAAGTGATGTGACCTTTTAGGGTTTCTATTTTGTTTTCATTTGAATTGCTGCTGTTCTTTCAAGCATCTGTTTGGTGGCATACTGTGGAGGAACACTTATTATTAGATAGTTTATTTTAAGAACAATGATATAACAGATATGTCATAGTTAGTTCAAGCACAAAATATAAGAAATAGCATATTATGTTGGCAATGTTAATACACGTTTCTGTGATGCATCTTAGACAGTGAATCCGTTTCTTACCCAATTTGTTCCACAAAAGAAGAGAAGTAGGTTCTTTTATAGCTATACTAATGCCACATGAGCCATTCTGATTAAAAAATTTAGAGTTTCGCATCTGATGCTGAAATCCAAAAGAACAGTGAGATTGAAATATGCCACATCTTCAGTGTGGCATCTCCCATTTAAAGAAGAATGTTATAAGAGAAAGAGATTAACCTTCTCTGCTGTAAAAATTCAAAGGTTAAGCCCAAAGCATTTACAGCGAGCACACATGGTGGCTTAAGCCAGAAAACAGTTTCCAGAGGTGAATCTCAAGAGTTACAAAGACTCTATCTTAGCCCAATTAAGTTCCTTGAACTCCAGATATCTGTGGATGCGTACAAATCTCCCTGAAATCCCATAATAAACCAAGAGCAAAATACCAGCTATTCTAATGACTGAATGATTTAAGCCACGCTCCTTCCTGGCACCCAGATACAGCCACAGTGCAACGCTCAACCCCGGTGCTGTTATCACTTTGTAACATATTGCATCACGGATATGCTACTCAAGATCACTTTAGATTTTATGTGTGCTTCATTATGCAATCTTAAAAGCCTAAAATGTGATATAATGGAACGTTTAGCTCGAAGATAAGGAAAACAGCACGCTGCACTTTGTAGCCATTTGATATCCTGACAGGAAAGGGAAGTGACACATGATAAAGAAATAAATAGCACTAGCAGTGAATTATGGCTGGTGCAGATCCATTCATGCATTATTAAACTGGTATCATGACACAGTTCACTTTGGAATTGGTCAGGCCACCATTTTGCATTCCTTCAAATAGACTCGTTTCCTGTGTAAGGAACTGATAGGAGCAAATAAAATGAAAATATATACATGCAAATGGTAGGCAAGAGTATGAAATAACAAACCCAAGGGCAAATGTGCACATCCTGTCAATTCCCAGACCATAAGGGAAATAAAGTATTCAAACATTATGATGATTCATAAAAGGCAGGTAATGTAAAGCAGTTGTGGTGAATTCCTATTGCACAGGACATAGAATTGCCCCAAATTATGGTTTCCTTCTTTCAGGTAAAGACTCCTACAAAACCCAATTTTTAAAACAAACATTGAGGGACAATCCACTGCTTTCTATGTTAAATCACATTATGGTTAGTTGTCCTCACTGTCATGACCATAATTCTTTAACAGACTCTTTGATTAACAAAACCGCTCGAGCACCTTGATTCTTTCTGTTAAATGTATTTTCTTTTTCTTCCACTGTTCCCATAGCTACAGAACTCTCTTCAATTTATTAACACCCGAAAGTTCAGAGAAAGCAATAAGCTGATTAATTATATGTAAAGAAGAATCTCCAGAACATAAATCCAGGAGGTCCTTACTGGAGCAAAGAAGGGCTCTACCATAGGCTCGGGGCTTCAGAGAGAAAATCAGAGGGGAAAAAAAAAAAAGGAAAAGGAAAAAAAGGAAAAAACCTCACAAGTATTTTCATGTTTGCCATTTTTTGTTGGTTTAGATGTCCCTGTAGGCCTGAGGTTGATGAGAGTCCAGCTTGTCCTGAGAGTGCAAACACATTACACCATCGCCTGCACTGTCTGTGTCTGCCCTCCCGTCCCGTCCCGCCTGGTGCTCACTGGGCACAGATTTACCCTCTGACATTACTCCTGTGACCCTCTGTTGTGAACATGTTCAATCTGTTCCTTCTTTCCCCTGTTTTCAGTGCTGTTGATCTGGAGTTGTCCTGGCTCTCTCTTATTTTTTAAATTACTATTTCCCAGGAGGTCAACAAACATTCCTTCTCAAATGTTTTCTACTTTCTCGATAATTTTAGCAACTAAAATAAATTTCATGACTTTATCCTTTGTTACTTTATTTCAGATATACAAAGTGTGTTTAGTAATGTCTGTTCAAAATACAGAACACTAATAATAGGAAACTCTTTTCTTGATTAATTTGTCAGACATAGATCTTTGCACAGAGCATCTGAGTTTTTGTAGTATTAATCTGAGTTACTGCTGATAAAACGAGAGTATCTGAGGGAGCACAACAAGAACATAAATTCCAATTATCAACCAAAGAGAAGAAAGAATTAATTCAGTAGGTTATAATAAGCCAAAAGAATGCTGCAATTGTGGATGTTGAAGTAATAAATATTATAAATATTTCTTACATTTTCATAGTCTTCACATGGCAGGAGCTAAACAAGGTTAAGAAAGAAGAATCAATATTAAATTACACTCTTTGCAAACATGAATAAATATTCCTGTTGCTCTACAGCCCCTATACAGGAATCCAAACTAATAAATCATAAAGCTTGTTTCATTTTTCCATTTGGCCACCACCCAGACAAAAGCAGGTGGAGAGATTAAAAAGAGTTGTTGGGAGATTTTCCTTTCATTCAGTTATCTGTCTGTCCTTTCATTGTTTCCTTGATAGTGCTACTATTTTCATTTTAATATACAACACAGTTGCTTTTGTCCAATTAGAGCTTTGTAATTTATGTAATACTAGCTCTGGAAATAGAGTATGATTATGCACAAGACAGTAACTCCTCAGGATAAACAAATGCATTTAAAAATGGTAGTGCTCCTAGCTAGAGGACTTTATGCAGTGCAGAAATTGTGTCTGTGATATAATATATGCAATTAATTCCAGACAAATCCACAGGAGTTCCTGACACTCTTCAGGGTACATGAAGGTAGGAGAAAAAACTATTGGAAAAAAGAGTGGAAAAAATTCTAAAATTTGATTGTCATTTATGAGGAAGTGTTCTTAGAGGAAAAGAAGGAAATTATTAAGTTTATGCTATATTACAGCTATGTTAAAAAATGCTATCAACAGAGATTCTTAGTAGTATGGACAATGTAAGAATCAGTAGGGTAGCCCACGTGAATGGGTCTGGAATTTGTGTTTGTCTAAAAGATATCTAACTTCATGTGATAAAAAAAATGTTGCTTTAAATTGAAGTCTATTTATTTAAATAAATTTATTTAAGAAATTTTTTAAAGTAGGGAGAAAGTAGAAACAGGACCAGGAGTTTAAGTACCCATTTAAATAAGGTCTTAGCAGGGCAGTGATACTGTCATTTGTCATTTCCCATACAGCAGGTAGGGGCTGTACCACCATGGGAAAACTCGAATTGGGCTCTTCCTCCTTCTCTTCCTTCTCCTGCTCATTCTCTGTGAGATGGCAGTACTGGTTTCACCCTGGGGAGGTTGCTGGTGGTGTGTGAGGGAGCTGTTGGGTGACTGGGCAGGCCCTTGTAGGGGTCGAGGGGCAGGAGGAAGCCGTGCAGACCAGGGGTGTCCCACAGGATCTGCTGCTGGGACTCCCACAGGTGACCAAGACAGTGGGACTCCTGCAGGTCACCAGAAGTGACTCAGCCCTGGGTGTCCCCAAGGGATCTCAGCCAAGGCACTGCAGGAAGGAGAAGGGCAGGCTGGGCAGAGCAGACACTGCATGGAATCAAAAAATTCCTTTAACTCAAAACAGACAGCATGACTGCCTCGACAGGGCTTTCCCCTATTTCATCTCTGCAAGGGATCTGTCACATCAGCAGTCAACACATTGACCTTTCAGAATTTTAAATCAGAAAATTAAGGATGTTTGGGTCCCATTTCACCCTGCAATAGTGTTGTGGGGGCCAGAAACTAAGGAGCTGGCTTTGAATTTGATGTGACTTCTTATTTTCTAGTACCTTACTCTGTCTAAGAAGGGACAGAGTGGGTGGGTAGGGAGAGGTTGAGGAGGAAGAGCCTCTCTCTGTTGCTGTGTTAATTACCTTGAATTTCTAAATGGTTGTTTGGCATAGAAAAATAAGTTTTCTATTATATCTATTGTATTTTTCATCCATTCTGTTGATGTTGTTGCAGCAGGAAAGAATTTTTAGCTTGAAGAGTTAAACGAGAGCCCTTTTCACTCTTGCTTAAATGACTGAATGATGCTAATGCTAAAAAAATATTTCAAGCCATACCTGCTACACAGCTGCCTGTGTTTTGCATAGCCTTTTTTTCTCCAGATAATGGGACAAACATTAGTGCTTGTATTCCACCATAACAGCAAGCCTTTTCTCTTGCTACAGTCTGTTTATTTTCTTATAGTCCTTGGAGTGGGAAACAAGAGAGGAAGATTTGAAGAAATAAAATCTGCAATCTCATTGTTCTGCAGAGCATAAGCATTATGTTGGATATCTGAATCTGTGAAGAGGCAGTTAATATTGTTGTTCTTTGCAACAAATACTGTGCTTAAAGGTCATTCCTGACAGGGGCTTTGAGAGCATCTGTTGCTAGGAACACACATGCTGAATCCCAATACTGAAAACTATTTGAGTGACAATCGTCACAATGTTTCACTATTCATTATCTTTTCTGATTTGCAAGAGATCTGTACCCTCTTTCCCTCGTTCCTGCCACCCAACAAATATGTCAGACGTTTTTCAGTTTGACAATTGTGACCTCAAAATCACTATTTCAGGTTTTATTTTATTTCCATTTTACACTGCAAATTAGAATATTTGTCATCTTGAAGCAGACGATTAAGGAGACATTACCCCATGAATAGTCCAGCCACTGCACATGATAAAGAGGTGATGCAGTTCAAACATTGCCACCAAATAGTTCGTTTAAGCAAACCACTGTTTGAATGTTTCCTCAGTGACTTGAGAATAACAATATTATCCACATTTGAATCTTCCTTTGAAGTTTGCTTCCCATTCTGTTTAGAAATCCCCACTGCAGCACAGAATGCAAATGCTGACTGTGTGGAGGAAAGCTGCACCAGCCCTCTCAAAGGTTTACACTGTCTTCATTTGTAGGGAGAATGAATTTAATAGTTTTGCAATCTGATTGAAGAAAAAATTTTGTGAAGACAAAAATTAAAAATCCAGGGACTTTTGTCAGGCTGATTCACATTATTTTATTTATTAGGTAAATTAAACATGCTTATCTTTTATTATAAACATGTTTTAATTCTTCAACATATTTAGCAATATATATGTTAATTCAAAACCCTTCAAATTCTCCATACCAAAATAAAGTTTCCAGAAAAATGAGTGCAATATTATCAACATACAGCTCTACTGGTGTTACACATTTTGCTACTTCTGATACTATTCCTCCATTAGAAGCACTGGAAATGTCATCTCTTCATCCAACAACAAAAACATCTTTTCTGGTTAAAAATTTTCACTTCTAGTCTAATATGAAAGCATGAGGGTCAACCACTTTTGCCATTAGCTTGGAAATTTTAAGTCTAGGAATGACTGTGTTAAACATTCAGCTGGACATGAGAAAAAGTGATGCCTGTGAATTGTCTCTGCAATGCCACTAACCTTTAAAGTTGATCTTGTGGAGGAGCTCTTTGCAGTGTATGAATGCCATCCATCAACAACCTGAACTGTAGCGGCTCTTTCTCTCCTTCTGAAATAAGTCCCCTGTCCCCAAGGCACAGCCCTCTGCTTGTCAAGCCCCACCGTGCTCTCTCCTACAGACAGGAGCTTGGCAAAGCTGCGTAAGAAAACCTCTAGGTTGTGAAAGAGCTGCAGCAAAGCTCGCTGAGAACTAAAAAAGGTAAAATCAGGGGAAGATGTAGGTTTTTTGAGATAACGTTACTGGTCTCTCAAGGATTCAAGAGGAAGAAGACATGGAAAGATATAAACCCCTAAAAGCCAAGAAGTAGGTGATCCCCAACCAAGATGTAGGTGATCAAGAGATGTTGGATCATCAGGTCGAGCTGTCCATTGGTTGTGTCTCTGGTGTATCTGACCTGGTGGTGGTGATGGAAGAGAGCAAAATTTCCTCTGTCTGTCAAGGGATGGTGGCAACACTGGTGTTCAGCCCAACCAGCTGCTTAGAGCCTGTCTGTCCTTAGGCTGTGTTGGCCAGCCAGCAGTAGCTTTGTACTTTTGCATTCCTGCTTGAGGAGGCTCTTTGGGCACACTTGAAGATGCCAAACAAATTTGCACAGGAGAGGAGGGTAGCAGTGCATGGTCAATGGGATTTTATAAACCTCTGAGCAGGATTTTGGAAATTTGGCTCATCTCATAGGAACTACAAGTCCTCTTGGACTACAAAGACATTGAGTGTGTTGAAACACAAATATTATGAACCACAACAACCCCCTGAAATGTAGAACAGATTTAAATGCTGGTGTTTTACAATCCGGCTTGCAGTGTCACTCACAATCACAAGAGAAGCACACTGCTGCACCTCAAACCAGATTACCAATACACTTCACAAATCCAGTTTGACACTTATGTGTCTGTCATATTTTGTTTTGTGTACCAGTGCAGGGGTGACATTTAATAACTTATATTTGCAGCAGATGAAATAGTAGTCTGGGTTTCCAGCAGCTCACATACAAGCAATATTGGGAGTTTGATCATTCTGTCATTTGTTATGAAAACCAAAAATGGTATAGCTAATATAGATATTTTTTTATATATAAACACCTAAGATATAAATTCACATATAGCATTTTGGAAAAATTCAGGATAAGGGTCCAGTGGTGTCAGTAGTATTACTATCTATTAATCTACTGACTATCATACGATATACATTGGAAAACTTTGTTACTTCAGTATTCATAACTCTTAGTTTTCCGCCATATTGCCTCTATACATCACTGAAAATCTCATTTACTGATTTTTACCGACAATGGCAGCAAACACAGTTTTCCTGTTTTGTATATTATAAATGTATATGGAAACAGGATAGCCATTTTAAATTATTTAGTTTCTCAGTATATGGCATATTTTTGCAAACAAGAATCAGCAAATGCCAACACAGAATTGTTAAATAATGTATTGGTTTCTCTTACATTGTGCATAAAGTGTTTTCCCTAAGTATCATTCTGTCCAAAGGGAAAATCACAAGAGCTCAAAAACCAAAATGCCTGACAGTGAAAACATAAATCCCTGTGGGCATATTCCCCATTGTCTTCCTACCTGCATCATCTTTCATCCTTTTGTAAAGTGGGTATATGGTACAATCAGATCTGAAAAGCAGATGATTTATTCTGCTTTTCACAACGGTAAATGAAGATACAAGATGCAGAACAGCAAGAAATTTGATCCTTGGTCCTTCATAAGCCTCTTTTGTTTGCTCTGAAGTACCAGCTGTATTTCAGGTCAGAGATTAAAGTGTATTGGAACAGCTTTAGTAGTTGCCATAAAATGCTTTCATTTCCCAGCAGTCACTAAAGTGATCATCTTTTACCAGGTTTTTATGCTGTCCCTAGGAAACACCTAACATCTGAAACAAAACAGTTGGCAAATACTGATTCTGTACTTCGGGAAACTTGCATGTGCACACTATTTTCCCACTCAAAAATACAATCTGTGTTACTCTCTTCATTACTGGCAGAAGATATAGTCTCAGAATTGGTCACTTCTAAATTAGTAAGTGCATAAAACTCATGATTAAGCCTAGATTTTCAAGAGTACTTGGTGCATGCAGAGCTCTCTTGGAAACACAGTAGTGTTTCAAGTGAGCTACTTTACATCTGTCAGAAACAAATTTAGAGGAGTAGCAATACCTAGTGAAGAGGAAGAACTAACTCAAACTAGCATAGTCTTCCACTTGTTTAATCTTCAGAGAGTTATTATTTTACCTGTTTGTATTCCATGCAGTAATATGATAATCTTAAATTACTATGGAGTGGTTATTATAAGTACTGCTTTGCAGAAAATGTTGTCATCCAACTATATCTTGATTTATGTCCTATTTGTGAAGGCAGCAGTGGTGTCAGAGCTGCTTATAACTGTGGTCCTCACAGTGCTGGGTCCTTGGCTGTTATCTAAACTACATCTGATTTCTTTTATTTGTGGTTTCTGCAAACAGAAATATTTACTTCAATATCCAATAAAGATTGTGTGCCACTCACACACATATCCTCCTTCTGTTGTCAGTGTTTGCAAATGTCTTTTGTGGAGTTTCCTCTCCTTTGCAATGTAAGTTCTTTTAGCTGACTTCAATTTTTTCTGATTCCAAAAGTAGAGTAGGAAAGGGAAAATAATTTTTGAAGAAAAGTAACAACAAAGCAAAAAACATTCTTACCTTTCATTAAACCATTCAAAATCCTAATAAAAATTATTTACCTTTGCTTCTACTTTGTACTGCACAGACCAAACAGTTTTGAGTTGGGACATTATACACCGGAGATCAAAAAAAATCATAAAGGTAGTGGATAACGTGCTTTCAGATGATGTGTTTTTTACGGAGTGCCACAGTCTGAGAACATGAGGGCAATCGGACAAACAGAAACCATTTCAAAACACATAAGGGAAGATAGAGTAGCAGATAGATAGCAAACTTCTGGACTTCTTTGCCACACAGATCTGCTGTGGATGCCCACAAGCGTCCTCAGAGTTAAAACAGGAGTTAAAACAGGAGTTAGACAAACTCAACTCAGCTTCATAAATGGACGCTGGAACATCACTCCTCGTTATGTCCTTGCACAAAGGGAGGAGAGGTGCATTTCTCAACAGCTTTAACAAACAAAAGCACATCAGAGTAAAAGTGAGGATGTGGGAAAGCAAAGAGGGCTGATGGCACCTCCTTGGTAGCACTGCTACAGCCCTGGTACAGCCCTGGCGGTGCAGGTGACACCTCTTGCTACTTCCAAACCTTTTGCCTGGATCCTAGTTCTGATGGAGGAACCTTCTCTTGAGTATGGGAACACACAGGCTTATGCCCTATGAGAGAAACAATTGCAGATATTTTAATCAAGTATTTTAGCATGTTTTCTAAAATTATATTTGATTTTGCAGTATTTAATACTGTCTTCTGCTTGCCCATAGCACATTTTTAACAGACATGCCCCAGGTAGGAGTTTGACATATGCTTAAAGATCACAAAATTATGTAGCTCTGCATTTGATTTTAATGATCTAACATCACTTCAGCAATGTTCAGGAGAAAGAATTTCAGTTTAGTCTTTAAGCAAATCTTTGTCCCAGAGTACATTCATCCTATAGGTGCCCTTGCTTGTTTTTCTTACTCCACACAATTTGATACCTTTCAGTTCAAATGTTAACACTGAAGTATGGAGTTGATGTGGAAAAGTAATTTTTCACTGGCACTGTCATATAAAAAGAGAAACTTTTGCCAGAGTCTTTCTGGGATTAAGTCTGAGTGATCATTCTCTATGCAATTAAAGTAAGGGGTTTTGATTCTAAAACATTATTTTGGTTCTAAAACCTTATAACAGAGAGTTCTTCAGGAAATGCCTCATTTTTCACAAACTGCCTGGCACAGAGAGGGAAATCACATTACTGATTAAAACCAGCAAATATAATGGGAATCTAGTTTTCATAAAAATAATACAAGCTGTGAGAGCTGAATGAGAGAATTATATTTTTATTTGTGACTGTAGCTACACATTAAAATATGAAATATTAATAAGGACTATAATAGTTATCATATTTCATATTTCATCTAGATTTTCACCACATCAGTCTAGTTCAAATAAATAACAATGAGCTGCATAAAAAATAAATCTTCAATAAATGGAACAGCATGTACCTTTTTCTTTGGAATTACTTTACTTAAAAAGATTACTGCTATTTCCACGTTACACTTTGATTTCTGAAAATAGGGTCATTGTCAAGAGTCACAGACATAATCAATAAAAATATCTGAATTGACACAGAAAACATGAAATAGCTGATTTTACAGAGAGTAGAGCAGAGCATTTTGTTGCCTAGCACATAAACATGACAGAGAAGGGGGATTTGGAAAAGGGAAACATAAACAGCCAACGTTTTTTTCATTCCTACTTTTGGTGGTTTCTTGTTCTTACTTTGCTACTGAACTCTTGGTTGAAAGTCTTCACTTGTGAAAAGGCAAAGGACTTTGAGAAATAACTTAGTCTGATTCAAGGTGAGAGTTGCCAGTAGCAGTCAGAACCTAGGAGTTGCCTGAACATATCCTGGAACTACACATACCAGGAGGAGGGTTCCTCCTCCTTCTCAGAAGTTGACAGGTAGGACTGGCACCTTCTACAACAGGTATGAGGCCCTGGGACAAGGACAGAAAACTGATGAGGCGGGTGAAGGTCCTTCTGAAAAAGCTGAAGTTGTGCTTGGCTGACAAGGAAAGCTGGCAGGGTTACACTAAATGGTATCCTTTCAAAATGCCCTGTGGGAGAGTCTGTGCCCGTGACTGCAAAACCCAGGGAAAGGAAAAAAATAGCATTCCTGATAGCTGGTGAGCCCACGCGGTCTGCAAATGAATCCTCAGGCCCCAGAGAACTTACAGGTGATTTTACCACCAGCTTTCTGTCTACATTCTCCTGGGGCTTTCCCCCTTGCCCAGGTATTTTGGATGGTGAGCACACAAGGGCAGCTGTCGAGTGATGAACTGCCTGCCTTGATGGGTCACTCCCAGAGGGCCTTGAAGAGTCTGGCAATGTGCATGAAGCAAAAGGGCATCGAGTTCTGTACCTTAACTGCTCCCACATGTCTTTCTGTGGCATGCTACCAATTGTGCAGAGGATTTGCCCTTCCTTGATTTGTGGGAGGTTGCAGACGTACCAGCTAAGTGCTATAAATAACAGCAGCTCCTCTGCTGTCCTTTCAAGGGAACTTCAGGCTTTCTCTTGAATCAACACCACTTTTAAGCAGCATTTCCTTGAATTTGCAGAGGACTTGTGCAGAGATGTCAGGGTGGGGATGGCTTATTTTAAGCTACAGTGGTGTGGCAGTGATGCAAACCATGACTTTCAAAGTTTATTTCTTTCCACCTGCTTCCCTTTCCAAAGCTGGACGGGGCTTGTCATGTCTTGAGGCCTGTCATGTCTTGGTTCTTTTTGATACGCTGGGCCAGGATCTATGAGAAGCAACAACTCTTAGCTGTCTTTAAGCTTTCTGGGTTACCTCTGCAGTTATTGGAGAGGAATGGAAAAGTTAGAGTGGGAACAGAGACCAGTAGGGAGGGGGATGAGACATTATGCTGCAGTGTCAGTTCGAGGAACATTCTCTGTGTGGGAGCACTGCTGTGTTAATCTTCCAGCTGAGAGTGGATTTTAGAAACAAACATGGCTTGTATTCCCATTTGTGTTATGTTGGTAAAAAGGTTATGGAGAAAGAGTGGTGCTTTAAAGGGCAGTACATGCCTTCATTTACTTCTCTTCCATTTCCAACATCCTATTCAGTGGTTTTGTGGAAGCTGGAGCGTGTGCCCTCTGTTGTGATTGTCTTCCCAGTGGGCATTGCCTCCTGTACATTCTCTTGGTGGGGATGTATTAGCAGGGAGGAATTACAAACCCTGCTCTGCTGCCTTGAGAGCTCTCTTTACACGGAAACACTTTATCAAAATGATTATTTATTTGTAACCCACTTAAGACTTGGATTTCTAAAATTATCATGAGTGATAATTAAGAACATGTTTACACTGGCCTTGTATACTTGATTTTTTTAAATATTCCTTAGAGTACAGCTCTGGTTTGGTGAGTTTTTAAACGAATTCTTATTGGTCTAATTTGGATAGGGTTAGTTAAAGATTACTGCACTATTTAATGCCTGGGCAGGTATTTTGACCAGCTTTGTGTGTAGCAATTGTATGTTTTTATATTATAGAATCATCAGTACCCTTCAGACATCTTAAAATATTCCTCGTGTAAAGTATTTGAAGAGCTAAGTGAAAATATCTCCTTCTGTGTATGTACTGTGCAACCCTGCAGTTGGTAGCACAAAACAACAATCCTGCTTGGAGAAATGAAAATTAAAGGATTTTATGTACTCAGTAAATAGTTATAGGACACTGACAAAACTCAACTGGAGTTGAAGCTGCCCAGAAATGTAGGGACAATAAAAAAAGCTTTTTCAAATACATTAATGGCAATAGGCAGCATAGAAATATCATCATCCTGTTACAGCATGAGGATGGTCACCTCCCAAACAGGGATAGAGACAAGGCAGAGGTGTTTAACTCTTTCTTTGCCTCTGTCTTCAACACACAATGGACCAAGGGGGTCTCAGTGCCCTGAGCTGGAGGACCACAACTGTGAGAATGATCAACTCCCAGTCCACCCTGAAATTGTGCAGGATCTGCTGCTCCAACTGTATCCCTACAAATCTATGGGGCCTGATGGGATTCATCCCAGAATCCTCAAAGAACTCTGACATCATTGCAAAACCTCTCTTGATGATTTTTGAGCAATCTTGGGAATGCGGAGAGGTCCTAGCTGACTGGAAGCTGGTAAATGTTGTCCTGATTTACAAGAAGGGCAAGAAGGAGGACCTTGGAAACTATAGACCTGTCAGTCTTACTTCAGTGCCTGGTAAAGTCATGGAGAAGATTATTCTGAGAAGTATTGAAAAACATCTGATTGACAACGCGGTCATTGGTTACAGCCAGCACAGCTTCTTGAGAGGAAAGTCTTGCTTATCAAATCTTATTTCCTATTATGACAAGGTAGCCCACCTAGTTGATCAAGGGAAGCCAGTTGATGAAATATGTTTGGATTTCAGTACAGCTTTCAATGTGGTCTCTCCCAGGATCCTTCTGGACAAACATCCAGCACACAGCTGGATAAACACATCACGTGGTGGGTGAGCAATTGGCTCACAGGTCAGGCACAGAGGGTGATAGTGAATTGGTAACATCAGACTGGTGACCTGTCACTAGTGGGGTTCCACAGAGCTCCATCTTAGGCCCTGTGCTCTTCAACATCTTCATAAATGACTTGGAGGCAGGACTGGAAGGGATACTGAGTAAGTTTGCAGAGGATACAAAACTCAGAGGAGTTGTTGACTCCCTTGAAGGTGGGGAGGCCTTGACAAATTAGAGGGCTGGGCAATCACCAACCCTATGAAGTTCAACAAGGGAAAGTGCCAGATTCTGTGCCTGGGATGGGGCAACTCTGAATGTTCGTACAGACTGGGATGATGAACTGACTGCCTTGATGGGTCACTCCCAGAGGGCCTTGAAGAGTCTGGCAATGTGTAGGAAGGGCATTGAGTTCTGTGCCTTACCTGCTCCCACATGACTTGATGATCCCTCTGTGTCCCTTCCAACTCAACATATTCTGTGTTTCTGTTGTTCTGTGTTATCATTCCACCTCCCAGGAATCCCACCGGGGTTGAGCTGATGAGCAGCTGCAAAGGAGGCAGCATTTACAAGGAAAGATTCCTGCATCGGATATAAAGACCAAATTGTCGGTGCAGGAAATCCATGTCTATTAGCATGTACTATACAACACAATTTTAGAGAAATATAGGTAAAGAGGAGTGGTCTTCCTGGATGCTGTGTGTGCTGGCTCTAGAAAGTCCTGTGGGCTTGGTTTTTGCTTTAGCTATGACACCCACAGCTCACTTCTATTGATTCTTACTCAATGGAGAACTCCAGCTGATGTGCAAAGAAGCAAAAGCTGTCGAAATACCAGCAAACACTTGAGATGAACTGCACCTCCTCTGTCTTAAATCCAAGCAGGGACAAGGGAAATTAATTGAAAAAGTTGTAATATTTGACAGCACCTTGGAACACAGAATCATAGAATTGCTATGGGTTGGAAAAGACCTCTAAGATCTATGAGTCCAACTGTTCATCAGTGCTGCCAAGTCCACCACTAAACCTCAACTCCAAGGGCCAGATCTACATGTGTTTTAAATAGCCCCAGGGATGGTGACTCTCCCACTTCCATGGACAGCCTGTTCCAATGCAGAGAAAGAAAAGTACATATTTCATCAATTATTTATTCTACATTTCAATTTATCTGCCTTGCTTACTATTTTCTTTCTGTCACTGTGCTACTTTATTTCGTAAAGTACTTTAGGGATGAAGTGTCAGCAAAGACAAAAAGAGAAAATTATGTATCTTGATTTAGAGATTTAGGTTTTACAGAGACAGAAGATACTTTGATATTTATTAACATCACCTGTTGCATTGTTCCAAAATTACTTCCTGATCCCAAAAAAGGAATTAGTTATAGGAAATTAGAGTCCATTAAATAGTCTCGTTCACAAAGTAATCAGTAATGAACAGTAATCCTTCAATTTAAAAACCTATCTTCCTAATGGCCGATGTAATGCTCAATTCAGGTTAAAAGAGCATGTGTTTCTAGTTTGTCTGTCTCAACAGAAGATGATGGTACATTTGTAGTACACTGACACCCCTCCTTATCTGTCTGCACTCTTGTACTTGGAGAAAATCACTAGCAGTTGAGATAAGCAGGTACCTGAACCTAGAGCTGACAGATTGTTGCCTTTTACAAGGTGAATCATATTTCTTAAAATGTACAGCAGAGGAATTTTACCCTGCAAAAAGTAAAGTGGCAGTTTTGGAGTTCTGTCTCAGTGGTGGAAACCTTGGAAGTTGCACTGACCAAAACTATCTCTTTTTTCTGAATAATCAGGAATGTTTCCATGTTATTATAGGAGCTTGTAAAACAAGGATCCAAATGTCCCAGTAAAACTAAATAAATTCCTACACACTTACATTCATTTTCTTTCTTCTCTCTTCTCCTTCACTCTCAGTAGTTGCCTCTTAAGAGACTCCCCATCTTCAGTTGTTCCTTGGTCTGTCAGATGTGTGTTTGCATGCATGTACAAAGAGATATATGCATTTATATATGCATATAGATAAATAAACCAGTTATAGACCAGCTATGTAATGACTGCACTGCAATTGATTAAGAAGTACAAGTGTGCTACAGCAAAGAGGTAGATTTTTGGGACAACTGTTGTGCTTCAGCTAAGATGGAATCACGACACAAATTATGCTGTGTTTGTGCAGCACTTCGTGTGTTGGTGTACCCATTTTAGACAGCAGGGAAATGGCAAGGCACATATAATCATTAAATCTGGCTATAGGGTGGATATTGAAGGTCGCAACTTTCATCTTCAGGAATTTGAATTCTTCAAAAATTGAGGAAAGGATGCACACTGGTGGTCTCTGTTTTGATACATCATAACAGGTCTGAATGAAGGGCATTTGGGAACCTGGCATTTTAAACATGCAAAAGAAGTGAACCAGATCATTAAAATAAAAACTGTGAAAAGTTGAGCAATGATTACAATAAAACAAAAATCAATAAGCACATCAAAAGTAATGAGTAGTAAGCATACAAAAAAAAATGGCACTATGACTGACTATGCTGCATCCAATGATGAATAAGGATTAATTGCTGCTCCCATTGCAGTTATGAACAATATAAAAGTAAAGTAATACTGCCTTCCTTATGGATGGAAGAATAGACAATAGAGAGCCAATAAAGGGAAAATAAAAGCACATCTCTATATAATGAATTTAAGTTCTACTGTGGCTATTTGGATAGAAGGGTTAGTGTGGGGAGAAACCTCCACTGTATATTTGAGCTCTATATTTGATTTCTCCCTTTATCCTGTAGTTCCCGTGGCTTGGATTTGCATAAGCTGTGACAAGGTGCAGCAGAAATCTCCATTTAGCTCTATTTTCTGACTAAACTGTGCATTTACTCCAGCTGTGCATTCTTTATCAGGATTTGGCCCTTTGTATAAAGGTGAATGCTTTTTTGGCTGTGGTCCCAGTGGGGTGTTTGATAACTTTGTCAGAGAGGATCAAGAGAATGTAATGACTGAACAAATAATAGGCTGTCAAGGAGATTTGACTTACAGGAACTGAAAGATAGTCCAAAACGCTTTGCTCTTCAAAGAAACCTAGAAAAACTTTGTCTTAATTTGGCCTTCAGAACTTTGACATCGGCCTTTGCTTGTCTGCAAGCATCAACTCAAACACAGGAATTTATGTGGATAGTTAGTCCTCGTGAGAGGTTTCTGGCAGGCTGCTTTCCCTCAGGTCAGTTACACACCACATACGAAGCTACCACAGCTGCTTTTTCACCTCCATCCCTTTATGAAAAGTCTTACAGATTGTATTAGAAAATGTTTCCTCATTAGCTTTTTTTAAAACCACCCGAACGAGGAATTATTCCTACTATGAAAAATTAAAAACACACAGAACACCGATCTATTTCTATGATATTATAATATGTTTTTAGTACCTCTCTCTCGAACAACATTTCAATCAGTAAATTCATTGACACTAAAGTCAATGGATATTTTTAGAGAAATAATCTATATTTATTTATTTTATAGGCAAATATACGGTAAAGAGGCAAAAAGAACAAATTTCAGTGCCAAATATATTTAGCCAACACCAACTTTTGACTTCGAAAAGGGTTTTGTAGGGCAAATACCCTTTGAAGACCAGAAAAAAATTCCCTCCAAGCCCCAGAGGCCTGCTGCCACTTTTCTCCAAGCCAGCCAGGAGATGATGTTATGGGGAGGGCAGGGGGGCAGACTCACTTGCTTTTGGAGGGCTGGGAATGCTCTTTTGGGCTGTACCACCACAATGCTGAGACATGAAGGCTTGATGCTGCTGTGATGGACAACCAGGGACTCCTACAGCCGTTCAGGAGAGTGATCATTTGCCACTCAGAAAAATAATTTAATGAGGCCCAGCTTTGAGCTGAGGCTTGACCCAAGCTGACATCCAGAGGTTACTTCTGTGATTTCTGAATACTGATTCTACTCTGAAAGAATTTCTGTGTTCCCCAAAAGCCTTGCAACTGCACAATTGCACTGAGCCTCCTCCAGGGGAAGGCAAAACAGTGATTCTACTTGCTTGTTTGTACTAAAAGCCATCACCTCAGTCAGCCCCAGCCACTGAGCTAGAGGCTGCCTTACCCAGAGTATCACACTCTATCTGTCCATTGAACCTGTCATAAAAATTCAGAGTTTCATTTGCCAAGACAAATGAGAAGGCACTTGTAATTGGGGCAAGTTTATAGCCAGTTCACTTCTCTGTGATGAGGGATCCGTAGGTCCCTTCTTCAAGGATGTCCATGGTGAGGTCTAGTTATAAAATACAGGAAAAATCCTTGGTGATGGCAACAGCATTCCAAACAGTCACATAAATAATCAATTCCAAAATGAAGTTTTGTCAGTTAAATAAGGAAACTTTATTTACAGAATACCTCTTGAGCTGTACATATTTTCAGCTTACACATCTAGTCCTTGTTTGGGAACTTAAGCTGTGTTTATTTCAAAGGGTGTCAGTTCACCTTTAGATGGTTCACCTTTTCACATCACTGGGTCTCCGCCATGGAAACTATTTCCTCTCTCTTTATATCATGATTCAACTCACCTCAAAAAGTTAGATATGTAAAGGCATAACACGGACATATCTCCCATTTCTGCATTCAACACAATAAACAGATGAAGAACAGGAACAATGTGCAGCAAAAAGATTAAGAAGTTGAATTTCTGTGCGGGTCTTTTTCCTTGCCACTTAAGGCAATAAATCATTTCAATTAGACATAATTAAAACAGTTTGCATTTGAAATGTGAATTAAAATTGAGATCAGTATTATCCAGTTTCCCCTTTCTACATTCATCTCAGCTATCAGGAGGATTCTGCATATCTATCTACTCTTGGCATAGATTAAGTCATAACTTACAATTTTTTTTAGTATAATCTCTGATTGTAATCAAGCACTGGTATATGGACTTTTATAATCAATTCCACATTTACACAATCTTTTCCAAGTTCCTGTCCAGATACATCTGGGCTTTAAATCCTTCATTGTCTTTTCTAATTTTCCCTTTTCATCTAAAATTAATTAGAGTACAGACTCTCTTGTCTTTTTGTTATTCCATTCAGCTTTCAGGGTGTTTTTGTTCTCCAGCTAAACAGCAGTTTTTCGAAGATTTAATACACTGGCCTCATGTCTAGGAGTATGAACTCAACAAAAAGAATGCCACAATAGATATGGGTCAAAAATTAGGTGAAGAGAAATAAAGAAATCTTTTGTAGTCCATTATAAAAAAGACAGCATTATGATATTAGAGTGCAGTGCAGTGGACTGATTAATTAAGATAATAAAAGTGATGTAATTAAACACGACTTGGATTCTGTTTATTAGCCCTTCTGTTGTCAAATAAACCTTTCAAACCCTGTAAATAAGCAAACCAAATGACAGTTTCAATTGGTATGCAGGGGATTCAAGTTACTTAATGTTGTAATTTTTTTCCTGATTTTCACTCTTTTAGAGCACCAGTGCTAGCGCTTGGAATACAACACATTGATTTGGCTGTTTTGTCAGTGGGTCACTAATCAGAGAAATCATTGATTAGACAGTAATCTGACAATTAAGTCTGACATTGTCTCTGGTGCCTTGGCAATGGAGGGCCTGCATTCTTCTTTGAACTGAGACACTGACCTTGTTGTTTCACAATTTAGATGGAAATGAAGATTCACAGTAAGGACAATGTCCTTATCTTTTGTTTTGCCCTCTTGTTGTTTTGGGGTTTTTTGGGTTTGATTTTTGGGGTTTTTTTGTGGGTGTTCTTGGTTTTGGTTTTCTTGGGTTTGGTTTTTGTTTTGTTTTGTTCTCTTTTGTTTTGTTTGGCTCAGGACTGATTGTCATGTGTTTTTCTGCATTTATCTCTTCTTAAAATGAACACACACCATTCCTGCACATGAGAGAAATGTTAAAGAACTTAAACAATTTCCTCCCCTTCGTTTCCTGAAAACTGATTTTTAGGATTCATTCATTCAAAAAGTGAAGTAATAGTTTATAAACCTTCATTTTGGAGTGGGGTTGGGTCATTCTGGTTGCCTCTCAAGGAACTCAGAACATCAGTCGTGGGCAAATCTGGCTGTGCATCAATATTTCAGAGTTCTTCCAGAGCATCCACTGTGTACCATCAGCATTCATGGAGAAACCGAAGTGAAATGTGATGTTAATCTCCCTGGATAGTACTGGAATGAGTAATTCTTCCAATCTAGCAATAAGACACAATGTTAGTCTTGAAATTAGACACTTGGGCTCCAGTTCATCATCAATCAGAAAAGCACTTGAGCATGTCTATACCTTTAGGCATGTGCTTAAGTGTTTTGCTGCAGTGGGGCAGGCTAAAGTAAATGCTTAAATGATTTGTCGAGCTTGTGTTTCAACATATTGTTGTTAACATTTGTATATAGCAGCAGGAATGCCTGTTGTTTTCCACACGGAGGCTGAGGACAGTTATCAGACTCTCATTTCAGTGAATTAAATTGACATCACTTGAAAGTAATTCGGGTACATGAAGCTGTCAGTGTGTCATAAGAAAGGATCCACTGTCAGTCCATGATCCAGGGGAAGACAGTGACACCCTATCACCTTACCAGAAACAAGGTTTTGCTTTGTACCGCAGGATCACCACCACTACTTAGTTTTCAGTGTGTGTTTCACACCCAACGGCATCATACATGTCTTAGAAGCACAAGTGGAAAACAGAATTTAGTAGCCAGATGTCAGAAGGCATTTACCTTTAACTTAGAACAAAGTTGGTGACAAGAGAAAATGGAAATCAACACTTGAGTACTATTTTTATTGTTCCTGTCTCATAGCCTCGCATGAGATACATCATAATGGTGCCTCATTATATACTGAGGGATCTGAAACTCAAAGGTAGAATATGGGGTTAAACAGGTATTTAAGGAAAATATTTCAGGGGTTTTAGTCTTTTTTCTCTTCCTTTTTCCGCCTTAAAAAGTTTTTCCATTAAAAAAAGACTAAGAAGCTAAAAACGTTTTTTGGAAAAAAAAAAGAAAATTTTATAGGCATGGGATAAACATCCAACTGCATGAACCAGTGCTTAACTTAGAAAATCTTCTGATATTAGTAGAGTGAGAATTTAATAAAATTGTACTTAGCTCCTAAGAAGCCTGTAGAAACATTAATCAGGTTTATGAAGGATGGTTCTCGCTTGGTTTGTTTTTGGTTTCCATGGTTTTTCCCTTTGAAAAGGGAATGACCTAAAGAAGAGGAGATGGCTATTTCTGTGCAGAGCAGCTAAACAGAGTGGGGTCCTGCCAAAGGCTTCAGGCTGAGGCAAGACATGAGGGAGTCACAGAAGGACACTGTATCCTCAGGCAGCCAAGTGTCCTCTGATTATAAAGAGAGGAGCTCTTGTTCATTTGCTAATAAAACCAGGCTATTGAGTCAATGTTTTAAGACTGCTTTGGGCAGTTCACTTTTAGATGGAGATCTAGACAGATCCACCTTGACTGTCTGATTGATTTGGCTTCTGCAGCAACTGATGTATATGCTGAAGTAGCACTGATTTTCCTCACCAGAAAGTAAACTGCATCGGTATAGGATTATTGCTTAAAGTCAGGGAATCTGCTCCAATTTTTTAAAATACAGGGAAGAATTTTGGCCCATATCCAGTTGCTTTACTGCTCTTTGTTATAAATGGAAGCTATGTATACAGAGGTAAATATTTCTATCCAAAAGGAATATGTATGCTTGTTCATTATAATAAAAAAATTGTAACTTTCTTTAAAAGACCCCCTCTTTTGTTTCCCTGTTTTTTTCCTTTTCTATATTCTCTTTCCACTTCTCTCAGCCAGCATCCTGCTGAAATTGTTTACAGCACTGATAGCAGAACACTCATCTGATGGAGAGCTCTGAAGTACTTTGGTACACATTTCTCCAGTGGGGAAAAAGTAGTATCCAACATATTCTACTTACTTAACCTCCCTTTGAGCAGCTGTCCCTCAGTGGAAAGCCACCAGATTTCTGTTCTTTTTCCTCAATTACATGTTAGTGGCCTTCACTGCATTTCTATCTCACACAATGAGCATCTGACAGTAGAAATGTAACACATTCAGCACTATCAATTTCAAACACAATACACAAGAGTAATAGATGTTAAAAATTGCCTTGGCCATGCAGTATATTGTCAAAAAAATAGATTTCTTAGAGCAAACTCTGGGTTTAAATAAAAGGTGACACTGTTAACGGATGTCGTCAGAGTGATAAAGTGATAGATGCCTTGTCATTCCTCTCTGTGGACCTTCCTGAACAAAGAGGGTGTAGGAAACAAAAAGATATTTTTTGAGGAAAATTGGATGGAAAACTAAGGTTCTGTGACATTTATTGTCTTTTCCTCAGCTCCTGTCTACTATAGCAGACTATCTAAATGTTTGTATACCTTCTTATTTGGTTTAATTTTGAAGTTGATAGTGATGAAATGTATAAGCACAAGTTAAAAAACTCTCCCTCTCTCAAATTCATTTCACCTATATTGCCCTACCTCTGTCAAAGAAATGAGAAAAAATAAACCACATATTTAGAAAAGCATCTGCAAATAGAAGAACACATTAGAGGGGGGAAAAAATCAGTTTTCCCCCAAACTAATTTCTGGAATAAAACAAAATTTTCATGCAAAAAGACATTTGCCAGAAAACAGTGTTTATAATATAGTAGTTTAAATAAATTATTAGCTTAAGGTACACCTTATATGAAATCCTGGTTGCCAGATAACTGATAACAATACAATGGGGGAAAAAAATCTATTTAATTCAATGCAATTTTATGCAAATGTACACCTTCCTGCATACAGTTTTGAGGACAGAACATGACAATAATCACCAGGCATCACTCAAAGAAACTCAGATACCCCTCCTTGAGTCATCCTTCCTGCTGGGACTCACGTATACCTTTGTCTGTCTAATTCCAAATAAGGTCCTTTTTAAAAACAAAAAGCCAAAAACCCCCAGTCGTTTTCTTGGGCTGTACAAGAGCAGAATTGACACAGCAGTTCCTCTCTCAGAGGCTGCAGAATATATTGGTAATATATTGGTAATATAAGGTAAGAGTTCCATACTGGTTTTCCCTGTGCTGTAAGTACATTAAAATTTCAGAAGAAATGTTATTTGTAGAAATATGCAAACTAGGACCAGCTCATTTGTAATATTCACTGATAGGCAGCATTGACAAATACCATTTATTTGCTACATGCAGTCATTTTGATATCATTGGTTCTTTTAATTCACAAGCCAAAATGGTTAAAATTCCAATTGACAAGGTTTTATAATTATTATTCATTATGCTTTGTTAAAGCCATTTAATCATGTGCAGGCCCTACAAAGGATTTCTTCCCCTTTCTCTTTTTAACAAACATGCTTTTGAAGGTAAGCTTGCATAGCAAATAACTTATCTGATAGAAATAATTACAGACAGCAACTGGGAAAAAAATCTGGTCTGCTGGGGACTGTTCTTTGCTTTCTTTGTCCTGCAGCACCATTTTACCAAAAGTGCTCTGAATAATTTAGGGGCTGCTAATATGATTGCGATGTCTTCCCATGTTCACCACAACTGCTCGAGGTCAGTGTGTTATCTGGTTATAGTTGATGCTCCAGAAAAAAGAGAAAGCTCTAAAACTGAAGGCAGACTACCAACCAGAGAGGTCACTGCAGCTGCATTTGATAGGCCACTTAAGGTGGACAGTAAGAAGAGGCAGATATTCAGATAATATTCAGAAGCATGACGGATTCAGAGGTTTATTTTAGTAAAAACTGAAAATGAGAAAACTGATTATTATATGCCCTCTACCCATGTTTCATGTTAGTGGAATAGGAGTTGATTAAATCAATTAATACAAGAAATTAAGAACACTAAGTTAGAAAGCCATTTTCTCCTCATTAACAGATTAGCACTCTTCAGCATGATACCCTAATCCACCAGGGCCACTCAGGTCCTTTTCTTCCCTCAAAGAGCGAGCTTAAATTGAAAATCACACCACCTGTGTCATGTGTCTGTCCTTTAATGAGAGCACTAATTATTGCCAGGTGAGTGCAATCACTGCTGCCACTGGCCTGGGTTATTTCTAAGGACCCTGCTCACAAGTGTTTGGTTTTAGAAGCTCACACTTTGCTTGGTGCCTGTATTGCTGAGATGGATCTGTGGTGGGTATCCAGGGCAATATTTTGGTTGTGAGGGAGCTGTGGGGTGGCTTCTGTGAGGGGACATCAGGACTGTTTCCACCACACGTGGCTGGTTCCAGCTGTCCCCAGGAACCTCGGAACAGGGCGCGGCTGAGCCCTCAGACGTGCGTGTGGTGCCTCAGGGGACACCTCTTTTAGAAGGGTAGAAAGCCCATGCTCTGGTGGGAGGGGGGAAGCCAAAAATAATAACAAAAAAAGAGTGTGAGCACTAAGACTTGAGGAGAAGCAGGTGCTGGAGCAGAGGTTTCTTCACTTTCCTCACAGGTTGTGGAGGGCTCTGTGACACAGCAGCTAGATACACCCTGAGCCAGCTGTTTGCTGTGGAGCTCATGCAGGAGCAGGTTTATCCTTAGGACCCACACTGGAGTAGGAGAGAACCCTGAGGAGAAAGGAGCTGCAGAGAGGTACTGCTGTGTGCTGACCCTCCCCCTGGTGCCCTTGTGTTGCTTGGGAGGGAGTGGAGTTGGGAATGAGGGAGTGGAAGTGAGCTTGGAAAGGTGAGGCTGGGAGGAAGTGTACTATGTCTTCTGTTTCTTTGTTTGCTATCCAACTCTATTTTAGTAGTCAGTAAGTGAAAGTAATTTTCCTTAAGTTGAGTATGTTTCTCCTTGATGGCAACTGGTAACCAATCTACCTGTCATTACCTTCCCTCATGAGCTTTTTTTAATCCTGGTTTTCCTCGGGAGGGAGGAGTGAGAGGTGGGCTGGAAGGGTGTCTGACAGCCAGTTAAGGTAAACCCACCACAGACCTAAATTAGCGAAGTCAAAGTCACGTACTTGGAGATACCTTTGCGTTGTTAGACTCTTGTTCACTGTGTTTATCATCCAGACTGAAAAGTCAGAGAGGTCTATTTTTTGCTATTCCTAGCTTTCTCTAGATAAAGATCAGTGGATTTAATATCACTTATTCAGAGAGCAATGAGAATGTTGGAGGAAGTTGCTCAAAGTGAGCGCTTTCTAACCTTCAGGATGTTTGTAGAATAATTTTGGTTGCTTAGATCAATTATGACTGAAGAACAGCCTGGGATAAAACTTGTGCCTGCTGCTGCAAGGGCTTCTGCATTTCACCTGTGTGCTGGAAAAATCCTAGGAGCCCTCATGCAGTGTGAGATCAATGCAAATATTGGCTACGAACGCAATAGCTTCTCTCTTAGATGTTGTAGGCTGTTATGTGAACCTCTTTGTGAGCTGATTCATCTAGTAATGCTGTGCAATTAATAAATCAGAAAAAAATTCTACCTGTTGTACATGTGCAAGAAAGAAACAAAAAGTAATGTATGCAACTGAAGCGTTCACTCTAAATCACTTCCTCCAAAGAATGATGTGCTGACAGGTGGTTAAAGCTCTAAATGGAGTTAGACACTATCTGGAAGTGAATGATTGTTACTTTGTTATGTAACATGATGTGTTCAGATCTGGTTCTGAGTCCTGGATATTGGTATCTTGGAGCTGTACAAGAGTGAAATGCAAATCCCCTGCCTCCAAGACTTCTTGATACAGGTTTATATGTATAGTGTTGGAGATAGGGAGGAAAAAAAAGGTTCCTTTAATGTTGCTGTGGGTTTTTTATAAGGATTCTGCTGCGTACAAATTAGTCAAGCTTTGTTTCTTTGATAGAATTCTGGGATCCCTTTCCCCACCCACAGCGTGGGGGAGCCCAGTTCTAGTTCCATCTCCATCTGAAGAACCATTCCGACGTCTTGAGGGGCAGGGAAAGGGAACTCCCAGCGACAGGGTTTTTCAGGCCCCGAGCCTGGAGGGGAGAGGTGCCCTCCTCTCCCCCCAGCACCCACGTGGTCCCATGGCAGGCACAGAGACAGCACACCGGCGTGGAGAGGAGGCAAGAGAGAGTTTATTGTTGGGGGGGTTACATTTATAGGGTTTAGGGGGATTCACAGAGT